>NC_059073.1:58555156-58855591 GCF_020497125.1 Mauremys mutica | reverse complement strand
ATTTACTTTTCACTATTTGTAATGTTAGCTTACCTTAAACATAACACATTTTCTAGACAATTTTCCTTTTTTGGTTTTTGAGCACCAGCACACAGCTGCTATGTTTAGAATCAACAGTTCTGGGAAATATTTAAACACTTTCCAATTATATTTTTAAAAGTTCATAAAAACATTTATGTTTTGTAAATTCCTTTTTCAAACATCCTAAATGTTGGGACCAAACTTTCTCCCTTTTATATTTTTCTGATGCTGTTATACCGTTTTAGAATGTTCGAAACAAAACACAGTACAAGAACTTTCCATTCACTGCATTCTGCAAAGACAGACTCTGAAAAAGAAACTCTTGACCCAGGTGATTGTCAGCTTGTGAAATCTCTGTTCTGTACTGAATTAGGAAATAGTTTTGGCTATGCTATGTCTAACACAATACTTTACTTAAAGTCCCTCAACTATTGCCACTACACAACGGTATGATGAAAGAGCTAACAGACACTGCAAGTGTTGTGGTGGTCTCTCTTTTTAATGTAAACTATGTCTTCATTTAGAAAGTTGTAATAGGTTTACAATCTTGGCTATATAAATCAAGACAATACAATAATCATTAGAAAAAAACGATACAATCATTGGATCTTTCTACTTAACAGGGTGTTACCATGTTACAAAATGAGCATCTTTATAGTACCCCTCATATGTTGTTCCTAGTGTTATTAAATTGAGTGAATTCTCTGATTACACATACTTAAACCAGGCATCTCTATCAAATGTTAATATTAAAAAAATTGGATAGGTTTGCTTGGGTGTGGTCAAGGGCGGCTCCAGGCCCCAGCACGCGAAGCGCATGCTTGGGGCGGCAAGCCGCGGGGGGTGCTCTGACGGCGCCGCGAGGGCGGCAGGCAGGCTGCCTCCCGCAGGCGTACCTGCAGAGGGTCCGCTTGTCCGCGGCTTCAGAGGACCAGCGGACCCTCCACAGGCAAACCGCCGGAGGCAGCCTGCCTGCCGTGCTTGGGGCGGCAAAATCCCTAGAGCCGCCCCTGGGGTTGTGTGGGTGGGGGAGAAGGGTGGAGGGCTTACAGATTAATGTACTTTGAGTAATTAATAAATGGTAACCAAATATCTAAGTGTCTGTTTGTCCTCTGTTTTGCTGGGTATGTAACGGATGTGTTAGTTTCCCATAACAACCACCTCCATATTTTTTTTTAGCTATTCCTCTACATTGGACTATTTTGTCTTTTTCCAATAGGAGGCTATCACTAGCTTTTAATCACTCTATTCACTAGGCCAATTCTCAGCAAGGTTAGACGACACTAGGTAAAATCACCAGCCACAGCACAGGGGGTTGGACTTGGTGACTTCTTGAGGTCCCTTCCAGACCTACATTTTTATTATTCAGAAGCCAGATTACACTGGTGCTCCCACTGTGTAGCTGCACAGGCAATATCCACAGTGGGAAATTTCAAGGGTTAAAAACAAAAACAAAAAACCTTAGGGCTGTCAAGCAATTTAAAAAAATTGTGATTAATCGCACTGTTAAACAATAGAATACCATTTATTTTAAATATTTTTGGATGTTTACTACATTTTCAAATATATTAATTTCAATTACAACAATACAAAGTGTACAGTGCTCACATTTATTTTTACTACAAATATTTGCACTGTAAAAACAAAATTTTCAATTCACCTCATACAAGTACTGTAGCGCAATCTCTTTATCATGAAAGTTGAACTTACAAATGTAGAATTATGTAAAAAACAAAACTGCATTCAAAAATAAAACAATGTAAAACTTTAGAGTCTACAAGTCCACTCAGTCCTACTTCTTGGTCAGCCAATCTCTCAAACAAGGTTGGTTACAATTTGCAGGAGATAATGCTGCCTGCTTCTTGTTTACAATGTCACCTGAAAGTGAGAATAGGCATTCACATGGCACTGTTGTAGCTGGCATTGCAAGATATTTACATGCCAGATGTGCTAAAGATTCATATCTCCCTTCATGCTTCAACCACCATTCCAGAGGACATGCTTCCATGCTGATGATGGGTTCTGCTTGATAACAATCCAAAGCAGTGCGGACTGATGCATGTTCATTTTCATCATCTGAGTCAGATGCCACCAGCAGAAGGTTGATTTTCTTTTTTGTAGTTTCTGCATCAGTGTGTTGCTCTTTTAAGACTTTTAAAAGCATGCTCCATACCTAATCCCTCTCAGATTTTGGACGGCACTTCAAATTCTTAAACCTTGGGTTGGGTGCTGTAGCTATTTTTAGAAATTTCACATCGGTACCTTCTTTACATTTTGTCGTATCTGCTGTGAAAGTGTTCTTAAAACAAACGTGCTAGGTCATCATCCAAGACTGCTATAACATGAATGTAGAATGCGGGTAAAACAGAACAGGAGACGTACAGTTCTCTCCCCGCCCCGCCCAAGGAGTACAGTCACTAATTTAATTGATGCATTTTTTTTTTAAATGAGCATCATCAGCATGGAAGCACGTCCTCCGGAATGGTGGCCGAAGCTTGAAGAGGCATACGAATGTTTAGCATATCTGGCATGTAAATACTTTGCAACGCCAGCTACAAACGTGCCATGTGAACGCCTGTTCTCACTTTAAGGTGACATTGTAAATAAGAAGCAGGCAGCAGTATCTCCCATCAATGTAAACAAACTTGTTTGTCTTAGCAATTGTCTGAACAAGAAGTAGGACTGAGTGGACTTGTAGGCTCTAAAGTTTTACAGTGTTTTGTTTTGGAGTGCAGTTATGTAACCAAAAAAAAATCTGCATTTGTAAGTTACACTTTCACGGTAAAGAGATTGCACTACAGTACTTGTAGGAGGTGAATTGAAAAATACTATTTCTTTTATCATTTTTACAGTGCATATATTTGTAATAAAAAATAATAATATAAAGTGAGCACTGTGCACTTTGTATTCTATGTTGTAATTGAAATCAATATTGAAAATGTAGAGAAACATCTAAAAATATTTTTAAATTTTCAATTGGTATTCTATTGGTTATAAGTGCAATTAATTTTTTGAGTTAATTGCGTGAGTTAACTGCGATTAATTGACAGCCCTAAAAAAACCCCAAACTATTGTTGACACAACCAAACTATAGATCTTGTTTGCACTTTTCAGATTCTTGCACATCATCTATGAAGAGCAACGGTAAAAGGAAAAAAAAACCTGATCAGCAAGACAACCACATATGTGATTTGGCATGGCCTAGAATCTGTTTTTGGTTGCTGAAAGTGACTATTCAGCTCCTACGAAACATGAAGTCTTCGCTTTTCAGAACTGGGTGACTTCAAATCTCAGTCTTCTACTGGAAAGAAAAATTGCAATAGAGAAAGCAAATCACTGTGGGAACTGAGGGTCAGAACTGGGAAATGATTAGATGGGGATGCCATTAGGCCATGTCTGGAATGGCTGGGAGAAACCTGTTAGATCATTTTTACCACAAAATCCCAAATCAAATTTAAAAGCACAGGAAGGCCAACAGGTTTTCCTTGGGCAGAGTAGATAGGGCTGAGAGACCCAAGGCAAATTGCTGGAGAAAGATCCAAGGTTGTAATAACCTTGCTCTTGATGAGGAGTATACCTAAGGAGAAATTAAATGAGGCTGAACACTTCCTGGGCAACTTTTGTAGTGCGACACAAGAGATTATATGTATATATCGAGAGAGAGAGCGCGCGCACACTGATCACTTTGAATTAAAGAATTAACTTTTTATATCATTCAATAGAACAAGTCATTTCACTTGTTCATAGTGATAAATAGCATTAAATTTTGCAAAATCCCCAAATGTATTAACCATTAGTCCAGACTTGCAAATACCTGTTCTCCCATTTGTAATAACTTCTGAGAGAAGTAAAATATCATTGATTCTTTACTTATCAATGATCATGATAAAGCATGGATAGTAGATTGTGTGCCTGAGCTAGTACATTTTCATGACAGCTTTGCAAGGCGGCAGTAGCCCAATTGCCTAGCATTTAAAAATAAATAAATAAAAATACACAAATAAATAAAATTGAAAAGTGTCTAACTTCATATAGAATCACTTGCTACTTAATCATTTTATTTGGAATTTTTTAGCTGAATACATCCATTCTTTGAATTAAAACGTAAGATCTAGAGGGCTGTGGTTTAAAAGCAATTTAAATACTATTTACCTGAGACCAGAATGAGTCCACAGACTCCACTATTCTTTGAGAACAGGTATTTTACAACTCCTTGAGAATTTTTTAAATCATCACTTGAAAACAAGTAGTAGATTGCTATAACTGCCAACAGCAAGAAAGTACAAAATGCCATCTCTATCAGGCTTTCCAAGTACTGATGACATAACAGCATACCACTTTGATAGTATCTGGAGGAGGACACTATCAAAAGTTTCCTAGGTGTTCTGTATATTACAGGGAATAATTTAACACCCACCACACAATAGAATCTTATGCAGGCATCTTAGTGAGAGCAAAGTTTTGTTCATATTGACAGAACACCAAGATAATTTTTGTAAGTGGTTTAAATACACTCTGGGAACATGCATTTAATACAATTGCATGGTTACGTACCCACTAACCCTTAAATCTTGGTGAGATGTCAACTTACACTCCTTATCTCCAACCCCTTCACACTTGTCATTATCCCTCCATTGCTTAGTTTGAAAAAAATTGTTCACAAAAGTACATAGAAAATACATTGAAAATTGTAGTATCACTTGAAATTAGCATGTTTGATGATGCAAATACTCATTTTTATAAGCCTATTACAAGTATTCATATATTATAAATAGGGTTCATTCAGTTGCTGAATCACCCTTTTATTAATACTGTTAGAGGATTTACAGTTAATCCAATATTGTAGAAACATGTGCTACCCATTTCCTGAATTATAATGTCAGATTACAAGGAAATAACATTCTACAACATCCTGTAATATAGGATGACAAAGTTCCAGTGTCACTAAGATTGTCAGTCTGTGTGAACTTTAATATTTTTATACATTTTTGTATTTAATTATACTGTTTTAATAGTACTGTTTTTATAAATATTTGCACATCTTTAAGATTGGTAAAATGTAAAACAAAAAATGTGCTCTTGTTCTGATTACAAATCTGCCTCCAGTAACCAAAAGACAATTTCCATGTGATAGTTGGCTATATAAAGTTGTATTTTAATAATCTGATTTTTTCTTTATTAAATATTAAGGAAACCTAGAGTTTGTGTATATAGCACAGTGACATTATGAGCTTCATCATGGCTGACCAAAGAAAATGTTAAGAACATGTGCTTTATTAATTTTAAATACCATTGTCACACTGGTTCTTGACTGAGTGCCCACCCCACGGCAGACTGGCAAAAACAGGGCAGACACCACAAACTGGTAGTGTGTTCTATAATTGCATTTTACCAAGCCACTAACAAATGTGAACTCCTGGATCACTGTAACAATTTTACAATGGAGTCACAGACAGTCCCCTTAGATTCTCCAGTCTACTTTGCCATCCAGTCAAAATGGACTTAGTGATTGTGATAAATGAAAGGGGGGGAGGGGAAGATCCCTTTTATGAACACCCAGCCAGCTATAAAGTCCCTCTTAGTGGCTGCTTGCTTTACCTGTAAAGGGTTAAAGAGTCCCCAGGTAAAGAAAAGGGAGTGGGCACCTGACCAAAAGAGCCAATGGGAAGGCTAGAACTTTTTAAAATGGGAAAAAAGCTTTCCCTTGGTCTCTCCGGGCTGCAGGGACAGAGCAGCAATTCTATAAGCAGCTTTAAGCCAGGTATGATCATAAATCATCAGATCATACCTAGAACTCCTTATCTGAAACTCCAAATTTGTAAGTAAATCAGAATGTTTAGCTAGACGCGATCAGATTTATCTGCACTCAGAGTGACAAAGTGAGGATTCAGCCTTGACATGGTGGCAGAGCGGTGGGATAGTTTTGAACCAGAAGCACGAAGCTCAGGATTTTAAAAGGACATATTTTTCCTTTTGGCTGCTTGAAAACCAAGGAGGTTTTTTTTCCTATTTCTTTTCAGTGCTGCCTGGGGCGGGGAGAACAGGCCTGCAAAGGGACTGGCCTGCAAAGCCAGGGAATCCAACAAGCCGTTTCTTTTCTTTTCTATATTCATGGCAATGAAATAGTTAGGCTAGAGTAGGGCAGCCCTGTGCATGAGGTTGAGGTCAGGCCTGAAACCTTAGAAAAACCAGTCTTCCCAAAGCGGCACGCCACGGAGAAGGCAGACCCAGATCAAGCCCAGACATCCAGCTCCATGATGGAAATAAAGGGAGGGGATGGGGGAACAGGGTCTTCCCAAGAGGGAAGGGTCAGCTCTCCCCCTGTCAAGGCTGAATCCCCACTCTGTCACTCCAAGTGCAGAAGGTGGGGGCCCGCAAGGATTCTAAATTAATACTGGCTACTCCAGACTTGTATTACACTCCCAAGATTACAGTTTTTCTCTGACCGTGGCTTGGTAAACGCTGCCACCTCCCAAATGCAAAAAAACCCTGTGAACCCAGGAAGGAGCACTTGGAATTCCTCCCTGTGAAAGTTGGACATTTCCGTTTGCTGCGGGAGGCAAACAGGTCGCCTTGGGAAAACCGGCACCTTCGGAAGATGGGGTGGATGACATCTGGTCGGAGTGACCATTCATGGGAATGGAAGGACCTGCTCAGATGGTGTTCTGGACCCCAGGTAGAAAGGACACCACCAGGTGAATGGAGTGGGTCATGCAGAATTCCCACAGTCGAATGGCCTCCTGATGGGGGGGGGGGGAGAAGAGGAACGGGCCCCCCCTCGTTTGCTGATGTAGAACATGGCCATGGTGTTGTCTATCAGGACCACCACACAACGATGCTTCCATCTGCTCCTGGAAGGCTTGACAGGCAAGGTGCACCGCCATCAGCTCCCAGACGTTGATATGAAGGGAGAGCGCAGATGAGGGTCATAGGCCCTGTGTCTGAATGTCCCTGAGATGAGCATCCTATCCCAGGGCTGACGCATCCGTGACAAGGAGGGCTGCCAGATTGTTCTGGCGGTGGTTTGGATGGTCCAAATAAGGGGTAGGGACACCTTTGATGGAGCTTCTGCAGACAGAATATCCACCACTAGGTCCTCCACCTCTACCATCTCCTCCGCTTATAGGTTCATGTTTCACGTCACCCTGCGCAGGAGGTCCTGGTGGGCACGGAGGTCTACCCAAGATTGCAGTGCCTGCCACCACCTCGTTGGGGGAAGAGGAGGCCGCAGGGGGAAGATGGTCATCCAGGGCCTCTTGCGGGGTTGGGCCAGGGTGTCCTGTGCCATCTATCTCAGGGCCTGGACCAGGAACTGGTATTGGGAGAGGGAAGCTGCCACGGTCTCCAAGTCTCCCGACCGACTGGTGTGTGACTGCAATGGAACTGATACCATTCGGGAGGAACGGGTACAGTCACTACTGGACCTTGTCTTTGAAAAAGACTATGTATGGTGGTTCCGAAGTGAGAGCTCGGATCTCTGAAATTAGTCTGGCTGTGATGGTCACCAGGAAGGCTACTTTCCAAGAGAGGTGGAAGTAGCAAGCAGGTTGGTTCAAACAGGTTTGAACAGGGGTCCCATAAGCTTTGACTGGACCAGGTTTAGGTCCCATGGAGGGGTGGGATTCCTGACCCTTTGTAGGTCCTTGAGAAACCTGACTACCACGTCTGTGAATAGACAGAACAGTTATCGATCTTGGGCTGGTACCACATGACAGAACAAGGAGTAATAGTCTCAAGTTGCAGTGGGGGAAGTTTAGGTTGGATATTAGAAAAAACTCTCTCACTAGGAGGGTGGTGAAGCACTGGAATGGGTTACCTAGGGAGGTGGTGGAATCTCCTTCCTTAGAGGTTTTTAAGGTCAGGCTTGAAAAAGCCCTGTTTGGGATGATTTAGTTGGGGATTGGTCCTGCTTTGAGCAGGGGGTTGGACTAGATGACCTCCTGAGGTCCCTTCCAACCCGGATATTCTATGATCATCCGCATCCAATCATTGAGCCCAGAGTCTGCTGTCCCTTGCAGTGCAGCACTTCCACATTGATTACACAATCTCTGCAATGAATTTACAATAGCCTTCTTAAACAAGACCGGTGGACTGCACTCAGCTTCCTTTTGTGTACTTTCACCCTCTGCCACATTTGAGGTGTATAATAGTGCTGGAAGGACAACAGGGCTGTACAATCTCATTTTTAGCATGTAGATACTCATTCTTCCAGATGTTTAACAAAAAGGAAAATGATCCACTCTTCCAGATTTAATAGGAAAATGATCCACTAGCTTTAACAATTTTTGCCTTCACTAACAAAGGGAGCAACTTTCACAATGTTTATTTTCAAAATACAATGTTTTAAAAAATGATCTTGCACTACAAGTTTATTTTAAAAAAGGAATACAACATAAAAAGCTCCAAAGATGTTTAATCTACCATGGAAAATTAAACTAAGAATGCCCAATAATCTGATGAATATCCTTTAGAATACAGAATAGAGGAGCATAACGGTAAGAAAAATAAAATGAAGAAAAATATGTAAGAGCACAGAATATACAGTACTGCTATTAAAAAAATCAAAATTAAAATATAGCAGTAGCCAAACATTTTTAAATTAGTGACAATGAATTATTTATTTTGAGAGTTTAAAGCACATAATACCTTCAATCTCTTCCAATTTTATAAAGATATCCAAAATTCCGTTCCCTTAAAATTCCCATTGTAGGAACTGTGGAAACATTGGGCTGCCAAATGATTACACATCAACAACTAAGTGTACATACATACAAACCAAAGTCAATCTCTCTTCTCCTCCCATTGCTCAGTTTAATTAACTTTTGATCCTTACAAAAATGAGTTGTAGGAAAAGGGAGTTCAGCTGCCATTTGGTTTCTATTTTAGAACTGACCGTAAAGGTCACTTTAATGTGCACTCATCTCAAATTTTAACTATGTTGTGCTAGATTTTAAGAAAAGAAAGTTGGTAAACACCAAAAATATCTAAAATAATATTTGTTGTCACCAATCACAAATATTTAAAAGACCTTACTTTTCACAGAATTAGTTTTTGGATACCAAGAGTTTTCCCTTTTCCTCTGAAGTGGAAGATGAGTTTTTATGCCTTTATGAAGTAGGAACCACACAAAATTATGAACAAATTTACTGATGTAATGAAATAGGTCTCCAGAACAATCCAAAAATGTACTCTGAAGTAAAATCTCTCCTCACAAAGTAAACAAAAATGAGTCTATAATATTCCTTCTCCCCATTCAGTATTTAAAGTGCTTGCCAAAAGGAACCAAAACCATGACATAAGTGTATATAAATATCTACGCAAACTAAAAAATAGCCCCAAAGCAGCAGCATAATCTAGTGGATATTCTCCCCTTCCATGTTAAAGTACTCAAATGTAAAGAAAGTATTTCCTTAGGCCTTTGCAATATATACTTGAGGAGGAAAAAGTTAAGCACATCAGTGTTACAGAAACATCTCGATTTCCATTGCATCATTTTGCAATCACTCTGACAGCTCTGTGTCAGACATCTAAAGAAAGTACGGGAAATGCTTCTGTACTTCATCATGTAGGGGTCACATTTATTTCCATTCAAGGGCACTGATCTATTTTAAAAATAAGTATTTATTGTGTTATGGTATAAACACACTAAACACAAAACAAATGTATAACAATCTGAATATTGATGTAAAAGCAAAGCAAGGTAGTTTGGAGCAAATTCTGTTGCCACTTCATATGAGGAACTCCCACTGACAGAGTTCAACGCACAGGGTAAAATTCACCCCTGGGGAAGGCCAACACCACTTACATCCACTGTAAACCCGATTTTGAGACAGGCCAGCACTATCAGAGTAACTTCACTATTTTCAGGACTTATGTGGCACACAGGCTTTGTGCTGGTCCTCTCCACTGGGTGAATTTCATCTACCAAATAGCAACAGAACGTAGAATCCAAGACAGTTAACTTGTTATGCTTCCTCTTCTAATATACCTTGCTTTTTTGGTTTTAAATAAGAATATCCATGTTACTTTAACACGGTTTTCATGTTTTCTTTTGTTTTAAAAACAGCAGCATAAATGAGGCCAGCTATTTGATTATTTACTTATTCATCTCTATGTTAATCCATACAATGGTGCTGAGAGGTGAATCAAGGTATAATGCTAAACACTACAGCATGTATCTTTGATAAGATACAGTACATTATAAAGCTTCTTCAAACCATTATATTGTATTATCACAATCCACAGTATGAAAACAATTACATCAATCTTTGACATGATGCACTATAACAATTCTTTCAGAGGCATTAAGCTGTGTCATAGTACTGTTTCTTTACTGTGGATTAGCAAGTGAATATTTGACATGATTTATGTGAACCAGCTGTATGAAGAGAAATACATGGAATTCTGAAAGATATATCAATCAAGTCAATCAGTAATACAGAGCAGGTATGCTAATAAGAACTAGATTAAATATTCATAAAAAGTTACTGCTCATGCATAGTAACAGTTTGCAGATATTAACTGGATTGTTATGATTAACTTACATCTGCAAATTCATGCTAAATACAAGTTAGTTATAATTAGGAGCACAGCTGTTTCAATTCTCAAAGTGATTTTTGGCTCAACAAAAACTGACAGATTTCCCCCCCCCCCTTTTAAAAAAAAAGTTCATTGTGAAAGGATATATACACCAAGTTTATATTCACAACTACTTTTTACTGTTGAGTTTTAAAGGCCAAAAAGGGTTTCTAATATAACAGAAAAGATAGTATAATAGCCCTACTTTACTGATAATATCCATAATTCAATGGCTGTACAAAGCTGATCTATTTGAGTTCTACCCACCCTGAGTTCAGCATTTACACTTTTTTAAATTTATGTTTTAAACATTAGATAACATCAGAAGTATGTACAAGGCTATACAATTTGTCAATTATACAGCAGTAAAAAAATATTTCAATATTTTCAGCCAATTTTTGTTCTTTTAAGTTTAGCTGTTTCTAGTTCTTATTTTAAAAATAAAGTAAATAGTTATTTGATTTAGACATTTGTTTATTGACTACTTTTTTTTTTTAAAAGGAGTCAACAATAAGGCAACAGTAAAAACAGCATTGTTATAGAAATGTTGCATATGTGTAAAGGTAGTAAGTATATAAAAGACATCAGTGCTTCCTAAAAAGACAGCCTACTTGTAGTATCATAAAATTACACAGTGGTGAGAACAATTACCTATTTTTCAACAATTATTTCTCTGTAGAAAAAAGTTAATCTAGCTGTAATTAAATTTTTGTGAAGAAAAGCTGGAAAAAAATTATGCCTGTAGGACAAGCAAGTTAAGAAAATATACTTTTGTCTAAACTTAAATAAAAAGGTCCACACTTTTGTGTCAAAACATTAAGCCTCTGTCAAAAATGTATTTCTTTCTTTATAGTACAGGATTAAAAGACAAGATGATGCTTACAAGGTAAAGAAATAATTTACAAGAAAATATCTTCTGACAAAGCTTTTCAATCAAAATATTGTTTTGTAACATTCAAACATGACATACAACACAACAAAAATAGCAAACAAACGTTATATGGATTGTTTTCAAACACATAAATAAATGAAATTGTGTAGGCAGTAGGGCTCATGCTGATGGCTAGCAGGAATTAACAGTGTGCAATCTACATGGAAAAAAGTTCTAATGTACAAATTACAGGCCCAATTGTGGACTGCAGCAAATTTAATTATATCGCTGCCATCTTCTTATATCTCCAAAATAAGTCTTGATTAAGCCACTCATACCCAATTATTACTCATATCTTTGTATTAGAGATAAGAGTAACTACCATACAAAAAAGGTATTTTTATTTCACCATAGGGATAATGTACCTATCTCCCAATGTCACTTGAAAACCTTCCATGTCAAAACAATTTGACAGCAGATAAACAATTTAATAAATATGTAATGATCTTATTACAGTCCTTTAGCTAAGCATGTTAATTATGCTGCTAGTTTTGTGATCACAGTGCACAGAATCCAAATATAAAAGAATGGGATGGTTTCAAAGTAATGTTGGATCCCTTGCTTATAATCCCAATATATCTGAAACATTCCATAAACCCTGCCAGCCAATCAATTTTTTTTGCAGCAGGATCAAAACTTCCTGGTATAACATCCATTGCCGGCAGTGGATGCCATAAAACCGCCAACGAGTTCAACTGTTATTGCACAATACATGAAGACCTGGAATTCTGCCAAAAGCTTAAAAATAAAAATAAATGGAATTTTTCTGACATTTCCAGACACCTGCATTAATACTGTATGACTAAAGCATGTCAGTTGCATGGACTGAACCAGCGATCAACATGCGCCCAGAATGCACACTAGTAAAAATGCAGTCAAAGGAAGTAGTCTTCATTGTCTATAGGTCACTTCCAGTCAAAGGTTAAAGTTCAAAGACTGAATGATCAAAGTGCTCATTTTCTCAGTAGGACAATCTTCTGCTAGGAGGATCACAAAATGGTGGCATCAACAGGTGTCATCTTTAAAACAAAAAAAGATTTATGGAAAACAAATATACATTCAAATCCCAATTTTCTGAGAGGTACAGATGCAGAAGCAACTCCTAGCATATACGTTACCACGTAGGTGAAAGTACAACAAATGTCTGAACACTGCTGTTTTAAGGAAATTGAATACAGATTACAAAGCAAGATAAAAAACTATGAAACTTTGCCCAGTGCTGCACAGTAAATTTAGGAAAAACGTGTTTATCAAAATTATGATTTATTAATGTGGTATATACTAATCTCATTACTAAAGAGTTATTTTTCATATTAAATATTTTGTATTCAGTATTTAAAGATCCACTGTAAACCTGAAATTAAAAATCTGTTTTCTCTCAGCATTTTGCCCCTTCACTTTACACACTATGCATCTTAGTTTTCATGCTTTGAGCTTTTGATGACTAATAAATACAGACTTTTCAAACAGAAGAAAAAATACCAGGGAGGCCACATTTTGTGCAAACCACACTGTCACCTACAACTGAGTTCAAACTACACAAGATTTTTCACCATTTATTTGAAAGAGGTTATTTGACAAGCTGGATTACTCAAGAAGTGGCTTCCTGACCAATATTGGCAAGATATATTACAAAATTACATGCAGTAGTGTGAGAAGGTGGTAAGCATCAACTTCAATAGAAGGGGAGAAGATTGCTATTCTCTGCCACAGATAAGAGTGTCTCAGGAACAACCACAAAAACTGTAGTCGGTATAATAGAAGGCAAACTGTAATAAGTTGACATTGTAAACCTAAAGTATTTCATAGAATTTTTTTTCGTCAATTCAATGTATGTAATTGCTCCCACACAGTTCCCTAGTAAAACACAATATTAATGGAAATACACTAACTTTCAGATTTGTTTTGTTTCCCAATATTCCAAGTCATTTGAAGATTTTCAATATGTCCACAAAAATGGTCTCAGTTATAGACAGTTGAATAAATTAAGCTTAAGGATGGATCTGTCTCTCAGAGGATGTGTCCACATGTCAATAAAACAGTTGTGGCTGGCCCATGTCACCTGACTTGGGCTCACAGGGCTCAGCAAGATGGGATGGTCCCAGAGCCCAAACTCCAGCTTGAGCCCACATGCCTACATTGCAGTTTTATAGTCCTGCAAGCCCAAGTGAACTGACATGGACCAGTCATAGATGTTTTACTGCAGTGTAGACATACCCTAAAGGACACTGGGGGAAAAACCTCATTCATACTCCAAAGCAAATTTGTCAGGCTCCCCCCCACCTCCAGTCCCAATGCTACAGCAGATACTTACACCTGAAAAACTTCTGCCTTTTAAAATCTCTTCCAAATCTCATTTTACAGTGGAGTTATTCACGTTTTTTAGATAACTGTGTAATGAATTGTTTTACTCAAGTATACATGTCAATTAATGTTAGAGAAATTAATGTTATAAATGTAGTATTATAATAAGAATATATAAAGGAATTTTGGCTTTTTGAATGTGTTTCTATTGATGCAGCATTTCAGAACTCAGCTGAAACTGCTTCAAGGTTGTGTAAACCATGACACTTGGTTTTTGTGTCTTATTTGTGAAACCTTTGGTCTATGCAAATAGCAAGATGAAGCAGAGTGACAAGAGGGCTACAGGTGTGGTCCCTGCAACAAGACAAGCTAACAAGTAAAATCTCAAGGCCATAAAAAAAAGATCAGTAAGAAGAATAACCACTATTGTAAGGTAAGAACTGGATAGAGCCAGAGGGGGTGAGAGCAGAGATTAGATAGAAGTAGACAGATAAAAGTAAGTTTTAGCAGGATAAGCAAAAATGTATTAGTTCAGGTTAGTTATTGTGATTTATGCATGAGAATATTTTAATTATATAGGTACACAGATGTGGTAACTTGGTAAACTGAGTCTGCACAATGTTATCAAACAAGGGATACAAGATACGTGATTAACAACAAAAGAGTGGAGAAAACAGGAGGAAAACATACCAGAGACCTGAAAAGAGTCTTACTGTCCTCAGGAGAGATAATTTGGCCATTTACTTTTCTTGCATGTACATCTAGTTCAGAGGTGAGAACAGTATTGTCTTAAAATGTACATAATAAAGGCTACATGAAACTGTTTAAGGCTAAATTAAAAAAATGAGTGTTGACCTTATCAATATTTCTGTACTCTAAATTTTAAAAAAAGTGTATATTTTAAATTAAATATACTCTCCCACTCCATCCTGACTGCAAGATACTCTGTCTTTGATAACAGTACATGAAAAAGACGACTTCATGGCAACAGAAGGAGGGTGAAGAACTAAAACTCTTCATTTACAAATCGAATAAGGTGCATTAGAGGTAAAGAGCGAGTATCTGAACCATCTACAGATAGTCCTGGAGGGGTGTCAGGAAAAGCAGCAGCAATCAGCAACACTGGTTGGGGACAAACACCATACTGCTTCCACAGGAATCTATCTCCTGCCTAGGTAGGGGAGGCTCAGGAACACACATCAAACACCTTAAGTGACACTGTTTATTTGGAATCTGAGACAAAATCCCCAAAGAGTCACAATCAGATGGGGTGAGGGCAGATCTGAGAACAACCATATGCCTATGTCACTATAAAGGCTCCTACTTGCGTGGCTATGATTGGAATATCAACTACACCTCTACCTCGATATAACGCTGTCCTTGGGAGACAAAAAAATCTTACCGCATTACAGGTGAAACTGTGTTATATTGAATTTGCTTTGATCCACCAGGGTGCGCAGCCCCCCCCCCCCCGGAGCACTGCTTTACCGCGTTATATCCAAATTCGTGATATATGGGGTCGCGTTATATCGAGGTAGCCATGTACTTCTTGGAGAAGGGGAAAATGCTTGTTCCTCTGCAACAGGGAGATGGGAAAATGGGACTGACTGCTTCCTCTTGCTTTGAAAAGGGCAGATCACAACAACTTCCTAAGCGCATATAAGGCTGAGGACAGCTCTTCTGCAGAAGCAGGAAGATCAGCTCTCAAGCTAAGCTTCCCAACTTCCCACAATCCAGCACATCTTCAATCAAAGGAATTAGATTTTAAACAATCTCTTTCTAACTCCCCCTGCTGGTGCCATTGTCATATAGCAGCAGCAGCGGATTTTAACTACAGTACATTTAATTAAGAGAGGATAGTAAGGGCAATATAGGATACTCCTGAGGGAATTCTGGACCAAAACATTAAACAGTCTGTGCCCCCTCCCCCCCCAAAAAATCTGTACATGATATTCTAAAATTCTGCAAAAATCTGCATATTTTATTCATCAATAAATAAATGTGCAGGCTCCAGCATAGCAGTGGGGAGCAAAGGCCACTGGCTGCACAGAGATGGGAGATCATCCTGCAGCCCCTCACCTCCCACCGAGGGACACAGACTCAGCGGTGAGGCTGTACCTGAACAGAAACATCCCAGGGCCCTGCCCCTCCATGCCTGGTGCACCAAGATAGTAAATGAGGTACAGAGTCTCACACTTGCCCAGGTGTGGGGCAAGCAGGCTCAGCCTGGCAGGATCCAAGTGTGGAGGGACTTAGTGTAGGGCAACCTGAGTCTGGGCAACTCAGTCGGGGGGCGGAGGGGGGATCTGGATGTACAGGGGTGGGTTCTGAGTGCAGGGGGAATGGGAGTCTGCAGGGGGTCCAAATGAAGGTCGTTGGGACTCAGCAGGGTGTGGGGGTTGGGGCTCGGCAAGAGGGTCTGTGTGTGAGGAGGCTCAGCAGGGATGTCTGGGTGCCGGGGGAGTGGATATCCGTCCAGGTGCAGCTGGTTGGGGCTCAGGGGGGAGGGGATGCAGGGGTCTCAACATGGTGGTGGGGCTTGTTGGGGTGACAGTTCAAGTGGGGGGGGCTCAGTAGGGGTGGTCTGGGTGCAGGGGAGGGGCTTGGCAGAGGTCTGGATGCAAGGGGTGGTGGAGATTGGTGGGGGTTGAGTCTAGTGTGGGGGGCTCTGAGTGCAGGGGGGGCTTGGCAGGGGGGTTTGGGTGTGAGGGGGGTCCAGACACACAGGGATTTGGTGGACAAGGGAGCAGCTCCCTGTACAGTGACCCTTCCTCCTGTGGCTGAAAATGAGGGCAGAAAGCGGGGGAGGAGGGTAACTTCCTGCAACCAGGGAAGTTTCAGAGGGTAGGTCTGACCCAGCCCCAGCCGCTCCTTGCAGGGGGAAGAGGAAGTCCCATCTTCCCCTGCCCCCAGCCCAGCCAGGACTAGCAGCTGAGCCTGGCGCAGGGTAGGAGCCACCAGCCGGGACATCCCCACTCCCCTCCTGTGGTGATTTAACTCTCTGATAGCTGCTCTGGGTGCCTGAAATGACGCACCCACACTGCTGGTGAGGGGTGCGTGACCGCTCTTGTGGCTTCCCTTTGCTTCCCCATCTTTTTCTGCAAAGAAATCTGCAGGGGACATGAATTCTGCACATGCCCAGTGGCACAGACTTCCCCCAGGAGTAATACCTTCTCTTGAAACGTGAATACCTCAAAGCACACTACAGTACATTTAGTAGTCAGTAACAGGTTTCACATTGCCAGATAGTTCGCAGCAAGTTAGTGTGATGTAGATTCACACCCTGGCTTGCTATGCATTAACTCACCAGATAGACAAGCTCTGAGACAAATTTAAAATTTAATAGTCCAGTATTGCTCCAGAACTGACACTTATTTTTAAAGAAGTGAGCAAAGGGGAGAACATCACATCTTTGATAATTAGCAACTAGGAAAGGAAGTGAAAATTGATTTAGGTGTTATATATATGAAAACTTTCCAATTTCAGCAGCATGAGTCATTTTTTAAACAGACTTGTCCTTTCCTGACTGTAACCTTCCCAAGTTTGAGTTGATCTCACTCTAGTTTTATCTGTTACCCAGTTTTGTTCTGCAATTAGTCTATTTTTCTGCCTTTCAATCAGAAAAGAATGGCTGGAGAATTTTCCGCTGTGTAAAGAGCCATTTGATAACTAGTTGAATGGAAATAGAAGTTCAGCCACTATATAAATGCTAGTCATCAACTTTCAGAATCATATAACCATGTTTATTTTTATATCTAGATTTTCACTCTCAGTTCCAGTTTTTCACTCATAGCAAAACTGGAGTAGCACCTAGAGATTGCTACCATGCAGAGACTTCAGCCCTAAATCCTAAAGAAGTCTCATCTTCTCTGACATAGATTAAGATTAAAATTAGATCAGATCTCATCACAAAATGAAAGCTATTAAAGGAAAACTCTTAGCTAGTCTTCTTGGAAGATGACTACCAAGAGGAAATAAGATAATAATTGTTAAGAAAAAAATATTGTGTCAATCCCATCAAATCATCTTGCTCTGTTAAATGCTATATTTTCTTTCATATCGTATCCTAACATCTTTCTTTACTTTCATCCCTCCATTACTTCTTGGGTTGGCCTCTTATCTTTTTAATTCAGTCTTCATCTGTTCCTTACCCATATAGTTATCAGAACGGCTCTTTACATGACCAAGCCATATGAGCCTGCACTCCATTTTTTGTTTATGGGCATTACCCTTGAGCATGTCTCTTAACACACACATTCCTCACATGCTCTTTCTTGGCTACACCACTCATCACTCTCAACCTTGACATTTCCGTGGAACAAAAAATGTACTCATGTTTCTTTGTTGCCCAACACTCAGGGCCATACATTAAAACTGAAAGTTTTATAAACTTTCCCTTTCAATCTTACTGGTTTCATCCTGTAACATATTATATCACTTATCGCTTTCCATTTGAGCCAGGCATTTATTATCTTAGCTCTAATTTTGTCCTTCATTTCCCCAGATTCTGGAACCCACACACTTGAAACTTTGCATTTTTGGTATTGTCTGCCCGCCTAGTTTCAGGGATAATTCTTCAGTGCTCACATCCTTCAGAAAAAAAGTATTATATATTTCTCCAGAATTAATCAGAGGGAAAAAACTGACTATAATTAAGGAACTGAGGACCAGGAAAAAAAAAATCAACACAACACATGTTACAAGAGAAGAAAGGGGACGTGATTATTGAAATGTTCCTGAAACATCACATTAGTCTTGTGGATGACAGGATTTGCTATCCTTTAACTCTTGGCTCAAATTTTGAAATTGAAAATAAGGTAATATACATGCAAATGATAAACAGATTAAAGTTACCTAAATATATATCGACAGTTGATACTGTTAAGTTCTCATTGAAACAGAGTAATACCCTACATCAAATTCTATTAGAAAAGAGTATTTAACCTGAAGAATCTTGGGAACTCTTTAAGAGCTGCTTAGCTCACATTAATTCTGAAAGTCAGGGGAAAAACAGCTCCGGGATGCCTTTTTTTTTTTTTTTTTTTTTGAGTTGTAGCAAGTAATGACAATCATCCAAGATATTTATTCTTCAATTAAAATATCCTATATATACACTTATTTCAGAGAACATAGTATTAAATGTACTTTACCAACACGACCTATTGTATTTAATAGATCAGTGTTTTCATATTAAAATAATTACAGCATTCTGGACAGACTTATGTGTAGTGCTGGGGAGGAGCCGGTGGTCGTGGTACACGTAGGTACCAATGACATAGGGAAGGGTAGGAGAGACGTCCTGGAGGCCAAATTTAGGCTGCTAGGGAAGAGACTGAAATCCAGGACCTCTACGGTGGCATTCTCAGAAATGCTCCCAGTTCCACGCGCAGGGCCAGGTAGGCAGGCAGAGCTTCAGAGTCTCAATGCGTGGATGAGGTGATGGTGTAGAGAGGAGGAGTTTAGATTCACTAGGAACTGGGGAAACTTTTGGGATGGGGGAGCCTATACAGGAGAGATGGGCTCCACCTAAACCAAAGTGGAACCAGACTGCTGGCACTAAACATTAAAAAGGTTGTAGAGCAGTTTTTAAACTAGGAGATGGGGGAAAGCCAACTGCTGCAGAGGAGCATGTGGATTGGACAGACTTCTCTTAGAGGAGAGTCTATTGATAGAGATTCTCTAGGTTATAGTCAGGAACAGACGATGGAACAGGATAATGTAAGGGCCAGATCAGATAAACATTCACATAAAAAAGAATCTGACACATCAGAAAAGGGCAGACAAATAAACAGTGACAAGTTTTTAAAAAGTGCTTATACACAAATGCTAGAAGTCTAAATAATAAGATGGGTGAACTAGAGAGCCTTGTGATAAAGGAAGATATTGATATAATAGGCATCACAGAAACCTGGTGGACAGAGGACAATCAATGGGACACAATCATTCTGGGGTACCAAATATATCGGAAGGACAGAACAGGTTGTGCAAGGGGGGAGTGCCACTATATGTGAAAGAAAATGTAGAATCAAATGAAGTAAAAATCTTAAGTGAATCCACATGTTCCACAGAATATCTATGGATAGAAATTTCATGCTCTAATAAGAATATAATATTAGAGATCTATTATTGACCACTTGACCAGGACAGTGATAGTGATGATGAAATGCTAAGGGAAATTAGAGAGGCTATCAAAATTAAGAACTCAATAATAGTGGGGGATTTCAATAATCCCCATATTGACTGGGAACATGTCACCTCAGGACGAAATGCAGACACAATTTCTTGATACTTTAAATGACTGCTTCTTGGAGCAGCTGGTATGGGAACCCACAAGGGGAGCGGCAACTCTAGATTTAGTCCTGAGTGGAGCGCAGGAGCTGGTCCAAGAGGTAATAATAATGATCACTTGGAAATAGTGACCATAATATAACATTTAACATCCCTGTGGTGGGAAGAACATCTCAACAGCCCAACACTGTGGCATTTAATTTCAAAAAGGGGAATTATGGAAAAATGAGGGGGTTAGTTAAACAGAAATTAAAAGGTACAGTGACTAAAGTGAAATCCCTGCAAGCTGCATGGGTGCTTTTTAAAGACACCATAATAGAGGCCCAACTTAAATGTATACCCCAAATTAAGAAACAAGTTAAAAAACTAAACAAGAGCCACCGTGGCTTAACAGCCATGTAAAAGCAGCAGTAAGAGATAAAAAGACTTCCTTTAAAAAGTGGAAGACAAATCCTAGTGAGGTAAATAGAAAGGAGCATAAACATTGCCAAATTAAATGTAAAAATGTAATAAGAAAAGCCAAAGAGGCGTTTGAAGAACGGCTAGCCAAAAACTCAAAAGGTAGTAACAAAATGTTTTTTTAAGTACATCAGAAGCCTGCTAAACAACCAGTGGGGCCCCTTGATGATGGAGATAGAAAAGGAGCGCTTAAAGACAATAACATCATTGCGGAGAAACTAAACAAATTCTTTGCTTCAGTCTTCACGGCTGAGGATGTTAGGGAGATTCCCAAATCTGAGCCGGCTTTTGTAGGTGACAAATCTGAGCAACTGTCACAGACTGAAGTGTCACTAGAGGAGGTTTTGGAATTAATTAATAAACTTAACAGTAACAAGTCACCGGGACCAGATGGCATTCACTCAAGAGTTCTGAAAGAACTCAAATGTGAAGTTGTGGAACTATTAACTAGGGTTTGTAACCTGTCCTTTAAATCGGCTTCTGTACCCAACGACTGGAAGACAGCTAATGTAATGCCAATATTTAAAAAGGGCTCTAGGGGTGATCCCAGCAATTACAGACCGGTAAGTCTAACATCGGTACTGGGCAAATTAGACGAAACAATAGTAATGAATACAATTGTCAGACACATAGAAGAACATAAATTGTTGGGCAAAAGTCAACATGGTTTCTCTAAAGGGAAATTGTGTCTTACTAAACTATTAGAGTTCTTTGAAGGGGTCAAAAAACATGTGGACAAGGGGGATCCAGTGAATATAATGTACTTAGATTTCCAGAAAGCCTTTGACAAGGTCCCTCACCAAAGGCTCTTACATAAATTAAGTTGTCATGGGATAAAAGGGAAGGTCCTTTCATGGATTGAGAACTGGTTAAAAGACAGGGAACAAAGGGTAGGAATTAATGGTAAATTCTCAGAATGGAGAGGGGTAACTAGTGGTGTTCCCCAAGGATCAGTCCTAGGACCAATCCTATTCAACTTATTCATAAATGATCTGGAGAAAGGGGTAAACAATGAGGTGGCAAAGTTTGCAGATGACACTAAACTGCTCAAGATAGTTAAGACCAAAGCAGACTGTGAAGAACTTCAAAAAGATCTCATAAAACTAAGTGATTAGGCAACAAAATGGCAAATGAAATTTAATGTGGATAAATGTAAAGTAATGCACATTGGAAAAAATAACCCCAACTATACATACAATATGATGGGGGCTAATTTAGCTACAACTATTCAGGAAAAAGATCTTGGAGTCATAGTGGATAGTTCTTTGAAGATGTCCACGCAGCGTGCAGAGGTGGTCAAAAAAGCAAACAGGATGTTAGGAATCATTAAAAAGGGGATAGAGAATAAGACAGAGAATATATTATTGCCCTTATATAAATCCATGGTATGCCCACATCTTGAATACTGCGTACAAATGTGGTCTCCTCATCTCAAAAAAAGATATACTGGCAATAGAAAAGGTTCAGAGAAGGGCAACTAAAATGATTAGGGGTTTGGAGAGGTCCCATAAGAGGAGAGATTAAAGAGGCTAGGACTTTTCATCTTGGAAAAGAGGAGACTAAGGGGGAATATGATAGAGGTACATAAAATCATGAGTGATGTGGAGAAAGTAGATAAGGAAAAGTTATTTACTTATTTCCATAATACAAGAACTAGGGGTCACCAAATGAAATTAATAGGCAGCAGGTTTAAAACAAATAAAAGGAAGTTCTTCTTCACACAGCACACAGTCAACCTGTGGAACTCCTTACCTAAGGAGGTTGTGAAGGCTAGGACTATAACAGCGTTTAAAAGAGAAATGGATAAATTCATGGAGGTTAAGTCCATTAATGGCTATTAGCCAGGATGGGTAAGGAATGGTGTCCCTAGCCTCTGTTTGTCAGAGGGTGGAGATGGATGGCAGAAGAGAGATCACTTGATCATTACCTGTTAGGTTCACTCCCTCTGGGGCACCTGGAATTGTCCACTGTCAGTAGACAAGATACTGGACTAGATGGACCTTTGGTTTGACCCAGTACGGCCATTCTTATGTTCTGGTTTTGCTAATCTCTTTACCTTTTAAGTACTCATCTAGAATTGCTATAGCTAAGATTTGTTCCCGAGCAATATTAGAAGCACTAATAATCATACATCTTTTCTTTTTCACGTCTCTTACTTTCAGCTTCTTTTAATTTGTATTAGCAATTTCCAAAATCTGTTGCTCATAAAAATTCACAATGTAAGATCTTACAATCAACCAATTATTCTGACTGATTTTTTCCACTCTTAAATTTCTGTTTTACATCCTGATCTGGTCTACAAATATCCATTTAAGTTTGCATATTTAAAACCCTAATCAGTTTTCCTACTAAAATTAATTTATTCCTTTACAAAAATATTTTATTTGGTGTCCTGGGAAAAGTTTTTATGTTCCAAATTCGCTAAGCTTAAGTGTTTAAAATTACTTAAAATCCTACTTTGTATTGTTACATTTTTGCACTCAGCCTAGCAGTCTTCTGAAATTCCTACTCCAAATTAAATACTTACCATGATACCACCATTTTGTTTTCTTTGGATTTTTGTTACATGTTCTTACATAAAATGAATTATCTGGAGGTCGCCTCTGCAATAGAAAAAAAACCTAAAAATAATCAAATAATCAATATATCACTTACAGTATATTATCTATTTAAATAAGCTTTTACATTCAAAGAATAAATACCATACATTTATAAAATGTGTTAAAAGCAGGACTAGGCCCTGTCTACACTGATCAGGAGAGTCACTTTAGCACCTTTCTAGCAAGAACTTTAAGCAGGGATACCCAGATAGAGCAAAAAAGTTTGCAAATTTTTCAGCAAGCTTGGATGAAGAAAACTAATTAACCACTCTTATTTGTAAAGGCAAATGGAACTAAAACCACTGACAAACTAAAATACTTTTGAAGTTTGGCTTCAATATATCACAAGTATAGTTTCGAATCGCAGTTTATATGAAGTCTCTCATAGCTTGGTGAGATTGACCGGATGGACTTGGTCAGGCTGCAGATCTTCATGAGTGAAGGCCTATTAATAGCCTAATGAGTAGAGCAGTTTTCTGAAAAAGTCACAAGGTGGTCACAGTGAAAAGGGAAAGAGTCACAGAAATAATAAAAAATAGTTATAAGCATGATTTTGTACCCCAATAATATATATTTTCCTGCAAATAATTAGAACTGAAATTGTGATGTGGTGAGAATAGTCATCTGGCAAAACAGCATCATACAATGACTGCTGTAAAACAAATCTAACTCCAATTTCAAGAGTGATCTTACTCTGAAAAATGTTTATGTAAAAAAACTGAGCCTCAATGGATCGGCTCCAAGTGCCATATCTTCTTACTTGAGAGACAAAAATGTACTGTCAGCTGTGTGGCTCTCCTGTGCTAAGAGAACAAACTGGAAAAATGAAGGATGAGAAAAAAAAACCTATTAATGTATCTTACTGGAATTAATTTGGTTCTTTACAAATAGAAAATTGTTTCCTCCTACAAAATCTTTATAGCAAGTCGACATCTGCACTACTCAAAATGTTTCAGTGTTTTAATTTATGGTATATTTGTTTGCATATTAGAAAAAAAGTAACATTATTCAAGTGAAAGCAGCAAAGAGTCCTGTGGCACCTTATAGACTAACAGACACATCGGAGCATGAGCTTTCGTGGATGAACACCCAGTTCGTTGGATGCATGTATTCACCCACGAAAGCTCATGCTCCAATACGTCTGTTAGTCTATAAGGTGCCACAGGACTCTTGCTGCTTTTACAGATCCAGACTAACACGGCTACCCCTCTGATATTTTCAAGTGTGAAATATAGACTTCGGAAAAAGTTATAAAACTTGCAGCTTTCATTTATTTTACTCTGAGTGATTATTAAAAAAAACAAACATACCTTTTCTTTGCAGCTGGAAAGCATGCTAATAATGCTAAGACAAACCGATTGCACTGAGAGAGCTGGGGACCAGTCTTCTGTTAGAATGGATAAACAGATATGGCCATTGCTATAAACATGAGGATGAACAGGAATATTGTCACCAGTAAACATGACCTAAAAAAGAATAAAATACAGTTAGCATATGTTGTTAACATTTAAATGAGAAACAGACGTGCTTGTGTCTTCTGGAAACAGAAATGCCTTATAGTCAAAAGCCAGATTGTGCCATCTTTTCTTACACTGAGTAGTATCTTACACTGATTTCAGCAGGACTTTTTGCTAAGTAAGGTACTAATTAACATAAGGATGGCGGAATCTGGTCCAAAACTTGTACATATGACAGAAAGAACCAGTGTGAAGAAGTGAAAGGTTAAATGTAATCACTACTTATAAACAGCAGTGCAGCACAGAAACGTGCAAAGACAGCTTCTCTAATTTATAGCAATATTAAGACATCACAAAGCTTTCATGAAAGTTTTTTCAGTCTTAAAGCCTCATCTTATTCTTCTGTAGAGAAAGGACTATGGACTAGCTACCCACCACACTGTGTTTCAATGGTTCCATAACCTACAACATTATTCAACTGGAAACACCATGAGATTCACAAATGAGTAAGTCTCCTTACATTTCTATTGTATTTGTTGTTGTAAATTAGGGGAAACTGATTCAGGTCCCAGCAGAAAAAAAGCTTGGTAATTAATGCTATAGACCAGGGGTTGGCAACCTTTGAGAAGTGGTGTGCCAAGTCTTCATTAATTTAAGGGTTCACATGCCAGACCGGCAGTGTGGGCAGAAGATGGAACCTCAGACCGGCAGCAGGCTGAGCTGCTCAGCCCGCTGCCAGTCTGGGGTTCCGTCCGCTGGCCCCTGCCAGCCAGGGTCCCAGCCACCGGCCCCACTCAGCCTGCTGCTGGCTGGGTTCCATCCATCCAGGCTGGCAGCAGGCTGAGCAGAGCCGGCAGCCAGGACCCCGGCTGCTAAGGGGCCAGCAGCCAGGACCCCAGACTGGCAGAGGGCTGAGTGGCTCATCCCGCTGCCAATCTCAGGTCCTGGCCGCTGGCCCCGCTCAGCCTGCTGCCGGCCCAGGTTCCATCCATCCAGGTCGGCAGCGGGCTGAGAGGGGCCAGCGGGCTGAGAGGGACCCCAGCTGGCAAGGAGCCAGCAGCTGGGAACCCAAACCAGCAGTGGGCTGAGCCACTCAGCCCGCTGCCGGTCTGGGGTCCCGTCCGCCGGCCCCGCACAGCCCGGGTCCCGTCCGCCGGCCCCGCACAGCCCACTGCTGGTCTGGGGTTCGATCCGCCAGCCCCACTCAGCCTGGGTCCTGGCTGCCAGTCTCACTCAGCCCGCTGCTGGTCTGGGGTTCCGTACTCCAGGCTGGCAGCGGGCTGAGCGGGGCTGGCAGCCGGAACCCCAGCTGGCAGCAGCATGCCACTAGAAATCAGCCTGCGTGCCGCCTTTGGCACGTGTGCTGCAGGTTGCCGACCCCTGCTACACACTAACAAAAAGTTGTGATTTATAAAACCACAGCATGCTGCCACATATGAAATATATAATTTTAGATTATACTATATCTGAAGGATGATTTTGAGATGGACAAAATAACACAAGAAAAAAAAAAGGTGTTCAGAAATAGACAGGAATCAAATTAGAGTCGCATTGCCATGGTCAAAACAAGGAAAGAAGAGCTATCCTGGCAATTACTGCCCATAAGTGAAACTTCTATCACTAATCAAATATATAATTGACCCAGAATTCAAAAGAAGGGACAAGGGAAGTGGAGAGAAAGAAGCTCCCTCAGCAGCCAGCATTACCCAATCAACTCTTCATCCAATCCCCTCACCCAACCATCAGCATCTTCTCACAGTATTCACCCATCACTAGATGATGTTATAACTCCCTTTTATTTATATATTTTTATGGCCTACCATCTGAGAGCTTCCCAAATATTTTATGGATACATTCTCACAACATCCCATGAGATAGGGATGCATCCTAATCACCAGTTTATAGATGGGGAACTGATGCAGAAAAATTAAACAACCTGCGCAATGTCACCTAGGACCTCCTTGTGGTAGAGACAGGAAATGAACTCAGATCTTCTGAGTTCCAGCCCAATGCCTTAATCACAAGACCACCCTCCTCACTTCATTTTGAACTTCTATACTGCTATTCCTAAAATACTGAAGGTCTTATTTTTTCAGACATCCTGCAATATATTTCTTTTTCAAACTAATGTCTCTCCTTTCAAAAAATAACATCTATGCACAACTCAGTAAGCAAATGCATGCACACTATGAGACAACATATATCTGAGACAGAAAACAACTGAGTGCTCAAGTGATAGACGTTTAAACTGTTATTTTACACTATATATGCACTTTTGTTAGAATCAAGGTGTTAAATTATACAAGATGAACTTATATACAGAATTTTTATTAAGGAAGTTCTGGCTATCTTCAACAGTCAAGCATCCATTACTTAAATATTTAATTGTTTTCTGTACTAACCGGTGTACATGTATTGGTCTGTTTACTGTTTTACAATAAGTTGCACACAGCCACACACACACACTTCGGGTAATGAGTACAAAGAGTACCTACTTGGAACCAAATGAAAGTGGCTACCCTCTTGTGGATCACCTATGAGTACTTCACTGCAAACCTGATGGATGCAGATGTGCAGGTGCCAGTTTGTTCCTTAAAACCTAAGACTGAAAAGTCAGCATTCTAGTTTTTACCACAGTACCTAAACATATCTTTGTGGTTAAGCTTTTTGTATGGATTTTTGAATGAGTTGCAATAAATATGTCTCCACAGAAATCACCACAATTAGTACTAATTCACGAACTCAGAACTTTCAGCTGAGAGGACATGAAGTCTAAAGTTCTCTCACTCTAGGTTTTTCCTCTTTTTTCAGGGGGTAGAGGGACGGTCTTCTGCCTACCCACCTTCCCCTTGAAAGCCACACTTTGTAACCTTCCCTCTGGTTGTGTAGGGTGAATGTAGCTCAACACTGATATTGCTCCTTTAGTTGGTTTAATGTCACTAGAGATCAACATAGCAACCTTTCCAACAGGACAGTGCACTTCCTCTGCAGCTCCTGCTGCTGATTTAAGAAAAAATGAACCAAGTTTGTTCCTTAACTCACGTAGCATCACTAGATTATCAAGCCTCTCCTACCATGCCACAACATCTATATTTATGCTCCCCTGCCACAATCACAGATGTGGTCCTACCTACAGTACTTCCCCAGCAGTACTAACAGGAGAAGCAGAGAAACTGCAAAGAAAGTGACGTTAAGGAGCAGCACTGGGGTTTGGAGGCAAGAATAGAGGAAAAAAAAGAAGTTTGTCATCCACTCTATTTCTACATTCCAAAAGCAAAGAATCACTGCCCGTGTTGTTCTTTCACTGGTCATAAAAAAATCCCCAAGATGATTCAAGTAACACTAAAAAATTTCAGATTTACTCTGTTCTTCCTATGAGAACAAATGGACATATATCTCTGTTGCAGAAACATTTTTAAAAGAGGTGGCAACTGCACAATTGAGTGTACAACTGAAATCCATGTAACTAAGACAGAACCTTAAAATTACAAGAAGTGTGGACAATGTTACTATTTAGCATATGCCATGCAGCTATAATCTAAAAATGGGAGGTAAGCAGGAGGGAGAGAGAAACTAATTACCTGAGGAGAATCAAAGGGATAGCGACTACTGAACTTAAATAGAAGCTGAAATTTCTCCCCTTCATATAATGTACCTGGAGCACCTTCCATATCTAC
Organism: Mauremys mutica; assembly: GCF_020497125.1. NCBI lineage: Eukaryota > Metazoa > Chordata > Testudines > Geoemydidae > Mauremys > Mauremys mutica. The sequence continues at coordinate 58,827,276 of NC_059073.1, read as the reverse complement.
AATCCACCTAAAAAAAAGAGATACAAATCTTTAGTAATATAATCAAGCAATTTAAAATAAAATACAAAAGAATAACTGAATGAACTACCTATTATGGTACTACTAGCTGAACTATGCTTCAGTATCACAATGACCATGAAAGCAAAGTAAATATAACATGGAAATTAACACCAAACCTCTGTATGTGAGAAACAAGTTTGGTATTTTATATACTTAATCTTTGCATAGTGTTGTAGATTATACAAGCAGCAATGCCTCAGGAAATAAATACAAATGTGTCTCTCTATAAAATGCCTATTGTACTCACAAGAGACAGTAAAGCTCAAGTTGAAAGACTGGTAATATGTCCACCCCCAGCCTCATTACCAAGTCTACAACTTGTGTGATGATTATGTCTTTCCCCTTCCTCAGGTGAAAGACTCCCTTTCCATTTTATTTTACTTTTCTGCCAAGGAGATTTAAGAATAATAGAAATGTCACAAATACAATGCAGTTTACTAACATTAAATCAAAATGAAAAGGGGCATGCTCCTTTCCCTGACTCACATCTGCAGAAATGTCACTTGTGGTTCTATTTAGAACTTAACAACTAATAGAACGTGAAGGTTAGCAAGACAATAGCACACTACAAAAATAGTAGCTGATTTTCAAACTAATCTACTTTAATCACTGAGCTCCTCTTTAAAGGTTGTGCAACAATAAAGGAAACTGATAGGCCAAAAAGGTACCTGTAAATATATAAATATATATAATCAGTAACAAAGGGAAAAACTTATTGGTCAAAAAGGCAACTATTTTGAAAAGTAACTAAAAATGATGTCAGAGGGTTGCATGTCTATATTGTCTCAATGATACATGTCAGATGTGCTCCGAGTTTTATCAACATTCCCTTAGGATGACCTACATCTCTCGCTTATGGCTTTGCTGCTTAAAGTAATGGACACCTCACATTGATGCCAATAAAACCTTTCTAGTGTACACTTTTTTTTTCAGACATAGATATAATGGCAAATAAAAGCATAAACCCGCTTATACTTTATTTTTGAAAAACACAAAAATATTCAAATCAAACCACCATTCTCCAAAATAATTAGTTTCCTGAAAGAGTCTGAAAATTTGCTCTTGGTTCCCATCATCTTACCCTCAAGCTATTTTAATATTCATGTAGCCCATTCACCAACATTTGCTGTAGTTCAATATCTTACTCTCCTCTATTCTTTTAACCCATTGCCACATGCTACAAGGGCCATATAGAACATGGACCTTTCTCTGGATCATACAATAACCATGTAACATTTTATTAAAGTCACAGTATTTATTTTCTTCTGCTTCAGTTTCCCCCGCATCATGATTTAATGTCAAATCTACCTTGATGACAGTGACTGGTGTATTTAGGAGTGAAAGGTATAGTTTCCTTATAGTCTTTTCCCCATTCCTGTTGATGTCAAAGCATGGAGTGATCTCACATCACCTTCTCTGCAGTTTTAGATAAAACTGAATGCTTAGCATCCCTTCAGATTTTGCTCTCCTGAGTTCAGAATTGTTTGGGCACACCGAACAGAGAAAGGAAATCCAAATGAGAGATTGCTGAGTAAGAGGGATACCCTCTTGATTTAATGCAAAATGTAGATAATGTCAAACTACTTTAGACTAATAGTTTTGACCTAGAATGGTTTGCCAGAATTTAATTCTGCTCTGTCAGATAACGTGTAGGCACATTTAGGCTGATTTTTAAAAAATTCCAGACAAAAAAGTTTTTTATTCTATAAAAAAAGTGCAAGCATCATTGACCCAGACTTTATACAAGGCAGTGAAATGTATCATACTGCAGATTATAACCCAGTTTATCAGTTACTAGTGAACATATTAAACAGTGTACATGTGAATCACCACTTTTTTTATATTCATGGATCAACAGGAGAAAATATTATTCTAGAAAAAAAACACTTGACTTATCTATAATTTGAGCTAATGTAGAAAACATGAAAAGTATTTACACACTCACTGCGTAATTGAATTTTGAACACTCTTTTCATTTAAAGTCATTCCTGGAGGTGGGTCATTCTGCAAAGCCAACAGTTCTTTCTGTAGTCTCTTCTAAAAAGAATATAAACAGGATTTGAAATATTGCATAAACTATATATTACAATAAAGCTCATTAATTTACAGTACATTTTGCTGTTTAATAAAAGCAAAACATCTGAAACTCATTTTTTGCCAACTATCTACTCAAAACTTGAAGTACAGAAAATGTGCCTGAGGACAAGGAAAAGGAGCTTTCTACCACAAAAATTAAACAATCTATTATAATTTGTTAGATTAAGAGAAAAGTCATAAGGTCCAAACTCAGTCATGTTCTCATTTATATAATTCCAAATATATTTACAATATATTATTGGCAACTGTCGATCCAAACTGGATCATGTTATACACGTAAAAGGCCTAATCAGGTGCCAGATGAATCCACTTATGGCCAACAAGCCCAATTTGAGAGTGAAACAGCTTGTTATAAATATATTTACAATATATCAGAACAGTTCTTAAATTAAAGCAAGAGAAGCAGATAACATAACGGTACTTAGCAACGACTTTGGCACCTCCATAGTAGGAACAATCATGGCTCCTTACTTAAGGTGGAATACCATTCTGCACTTAAAGCAGGGATTCAGACTAGTGTATAAAAATATAGTATGTCCTCCCAAGTTTAAAGCACTGAGCAGAGAATGAATTCTGCAAATTTAGAAGAACATCTATTAGTTTGAGTTAAAAGTGAAAAATGGAGTCTTTAAGAAGTTTGGCGTCTGCATCAGGCTCATTAGGGTAAAGAAAAGACTAACAGAATAACGCTCTTCAAACATTCCATAGAATTAAAATAAATTGAAAACTTGTGCATAGGTCAAATGTAAAGCAATTAGGTCGTAATTAAGCTGTTATTAACTATTTTTGTATCTAACTATTATGATTACTTAAAGTACAATTGGAGTTAAGACAACAGATCTTAAATAGAGCCACTGTGACAGAAGTAACAATTACTACCATTTCTCACAGCTATGAAATATTCTGATATGGGTGTCTCAGTTCCTCAGGGAAGCTGTTCCACTGGTTATAAACAGTCATTGGAACAGGGATTTGAATTTGGGTCTCCCAGACTGCAGAAGAGTGCACTAATCCCTTGGTTATTGGGTAGCCTGGGGAGCATCTTTCTCAGTCTTTCCTGCTCAAGTTATTCCACTTTGTATAAATAATTAGTCACTGGGCCAGAGAGAGAAAGAGAATGAGAATGACAGCCCGGTGATTTGGGCACTTACCCGGAAAGTGGGAGACCGAAGTCCACATCCATGCTCCAATGACTAACTATTTATACCCAGAAGAACAGCTTCAACAGGAGAGACACAGACATCACAATATCCCCTAACCTACTGTTTAGAGCACTCTCCTGCAACATGAGAATATTTGAACTTGCATCTTTCCCCATGTCAGTCAGAATGGGGAATTGAACCTGGCTCTCTCACATCCCAGCTGAATGCACTAACTAATGGGTATGGAGTACCACCCCCACTTCTTCCTGGCTTTTTGTGAATGGTGCCCTAGTCCCAACAGAAAGTATTGCCCTAAATTATTTGGCACGTTTGTATTAAATTCACAAATTGTTACAGGGGTACTGAAACATGCATTTTTCAGTTAATTCACCATTTGCCCAGCTCTAATTCGTAGACTACTTACCCTGACTGTGTTTGTTCTCTAACTGTGCACATCAGTACTTAAAAGTCTGAGTTAAATAAATGCACCCTGAATTATCCCAAAATCAAGTATTACAAACTAAGGAAGTCAGATGTAAGGTTACACTTACAAAAAATAAAGGCATGTTAAGATATGGAAACACACAGAAGAGAGATAAATTAAGATTGCACAGGCAACCTAATTTATTACTGTTTGATTCTGCAGCCTTAAAATTATTGTAATGTAGTTTAATATGTTATTTAACAGAAGAGAACATCTTGTATATTCTTCTGAAGGTAATAAAAACAGCTTGAAATTTAGAACTGCCACAATTCTATACTGAATTACTATAAATAAGAATATAAAACTTCTTAAGTGTAACAAAAATAAGTATCTTTGCACAGTAAGCGAAGTTTGAGATAATACTGTAAGTAATGCTTAATTACTCAACATATACCTAGGAACAAGTTAACTGACCTGTTTCCTATTTTGCTAGTATTAACTGAAATCCTGCATAAATACTTTCAAGTTCTAGTGATGCGTTGCTTTTGTCAGATCAGATGAATTTCCTATTTTATAAGATTCAACTTGTACCTGAGCTAAGTGGTGCTTAGGGTGACCAGACAGCAAATGTGAAAAATCAGGATGGGGGTGGGAGGGTAATAGGAGCCAGTATAAGAAAAAGACCCAAAAATCGGGACAGTCCCTATAAAATCGGGACATCTGGTCACCCTAGTGGTGCTAATGAACTTCTGATTATAAATACTGTTTTTGCCTGAGTCAAGCCAATTGTTTCAAATAATCTGAGAACTGGCCCACAAGTTGTCAGCCTGCACAAAGATTTTATGGAAAATATTTTAAACAGTAAAGCCACTTTTTTTGGTAGCTCCAGACCAACCATTTTAAAAATCTCAGCTTTTTTTTATTATTATTTACAGCAGAACATTCAGTGATTTTTCTCTCCGTCTTAAAAGAAATCACATCAAGGTCAGTAGGCCCAAAAATCATACTTAGCTTTCAGATCACCTTCTCTGTATATAAAGACCCTGTAATATGTTTTGTTACCCCCAGAAAAATCCAATATAATCCATTAAAAATTGTACGTTACTAATTTCATAGTCTACCCTTCCAACCACCATTCCTTTATTGCATTCTGTCTATAAATTCCACCCTCACATGCTGTTTCAAATAATTTAACTTTGACCTAAAATATATTAGGTCTCAAGGTGAATAAAATCCTGGGTTTTTAAAATATTTTTTCTTAATTTAAATTTACTCTTTCATATACACATTACTTTTTTATTTTTATTTTTTTACTTGCTTCATATTTTATAGTCTTAGGCCTGGTCTATGCCAAAATATTAGATAGAACTAGCTTAGGGCTGTGAAAAATTTTGCACCCTGTGTGATGTACTTGGGTTAACCTAACCCTCACCACAGATGCATTTAAGTTGATGGACGAATTCTTTGTTGACCTAGCTACCGCCTCTCTGAGAGGTGGATTACCTACACCAGAGGGTCTCAAACTTCATTACACTGTGACTCCTTCTGACAACAAAAATTACTACACAACCCGAAGGGCAGGGGGAGGCGGTAAAGCCTGAGCCGGCTCCAGGCGCGAGGGCAGGGGGAGAGAGAGAGAGGAGGAATTTTCTCCTAACAAATTTCATACCTAATGCCCATCTATTCTGCAAAAGGCAAGTCCAGGGCCTCATTAATATCTCTACTGTAAGAATGCCACAAACTCTGACATAAGTGTAAGGGAATATGTTATATTCGTGAATACCACTTTCTGCTATTTTGAACTTCCACAGCTGAAGAAACCTAAAACCAGACTCAACCAGGCTCTCTTTCTCTACCAGAGTTTGCAGTTTAAAGTCAATAAGACTTGTGCTCCTAAGTAACTTCGGTACATAAATATGCACTTTAGGTACCTATTTTAGAAAATTTTGGTCTATGTGTATACAAGAAGTTACAATAACTTTGTTAATGTATTGAAAGTCAAAATAACTTTTCATTAACACCAAAGCAATTTTGTTTTGAAGAGACAAAGAGTACCATAAACGGGGGGAAAAAAATATATATATATACACACACACACACCCCGACTTACGCAAGCATTCCGTTGTGGAATGCCTTGCATAAGTCGAATTTTGCGTAAGTCAGGGACGTATACCTGACAATTACATGAAAAAAAAAAGCGTTCACAGAACTTTTTCTGTAAGTGTAGGTTTGCGTAAGTTGGGTTTGCGTAACTTGGAGAGCGTCTGTATATATAATTTTAGCCACAGATGCTGCACTTAGGTAGAGGTTTAAATTTAAGCACTCTCAGTCCCATTCAAGTCAACATGACTACTCATGGGAGTAAAGTTATGTACCTGCTTAAGTGTTGTAGGATCAGGGGTTGTTACGCAGAGTTTTCAGAACCCACAGCAGTGGTAACTTAACTTTCCTGCCAGGCCGTGTCAGGAATAAAGCAATGGGAACACAGCGCTCCGGCTAATGAAAAATTAATACAAGCAAGCATGCTCTTATCTAAAACTACAATTTATTAGATTTAAGCACACAAAGATACAAGCAATAGGTTTAGAACAACCCAAATATTTACCTAAAATCTGGAACAGTATTGCGTAAATAGCGGCAGTTCCCTGCCAGAGAGTAAGGTGTCAGGAAAAACATCTCTCAGGATAGCTTCAGAGGACTGCTACAAAATACACTATCTAGTCCTTTTTATAACTAACTTTTATAAAACACATAAATCACAATGACCCCCACTGGGTCATCACTTTTCGTATCATCAATAAACTACTTAATATTCTTAACAATCTTCGTCATAATAAGCTTCTATATCAGGGGTCAACAACAGATGGCACACGAGCTGATTTTTAGTGGCACTCTGCTGCCAGCCGGGGTCTTGGCTGCTGGCCCCGCTCAGCCTGCTGCCTGCCTGGATGAATGGAACCCCAGGCTGGCAGCGGGCTGAGCGGGGCCAGCAGCTAGTACCCACAGCCCACCTGTGCCACAACAATTGTTTTTCTTCATATAAAAGGCAGAGCCAGCGTAAGGGCCCCACGCTAAAGGGGGCCCTCTGAAGCTAAAGGCTAGTCTACACTGGCAACATGTAGTCGCGGCAGAGCACTGGGAGAGAGCTCTCTCAGTGCTCTAAAAAAACCCACCTCCACAAGGGGTGTAGCTACCAGCACTGGAAGCACAGTGCTATAAAGTGCTAGTATAGACAAGCCCTAAGTTGCTCAGGCATCAGCTTCAGCCTTGGGTGGCAGGGCTTGGAACCCCAGGCTTCAGCCCCATATGTTGGGGCTTCGGCTTTCTGCCCTGGGCCACAGCAAGTCTAATGCCAGCCCTGATTAGCAGACCCCCTGAAACCTGCTCGGGGCCCTCCAATGGGCCCCAGATCCCTGGTTGAGAACTACTGATCTAGATCATACTTAGTGCTGTCATGAGCGCAGGTGACTGAACTAAATGACCTCTCCTCCAGTCCTATGATTCTACGATAATATTTACACCTTTTTTCAAAGATGATAGCAGCACAGCAGCCACGGCACTAGTCCTCCAACCTTAAATAATTCCCTATTACCACATTCCAGGTGCTTGAACTACAAAATGCACATATATAATCAACCTCACGCAGATCCCACTAGGTGCTTTCAAAAATATATGAAATCAAATGGAAAAATCCAGAAAAAAAATGCATAATACCAAGCAACCCATGGAAATAACGGGAGGAGCTTCCAACCCAATATTGAGAGTATTGCTCTCTGGCACTAAAACCACTGTGTAGACCCTCCTCTCACATCTCTTCCTGAGCTTCAGGGTCCAAGCTGCAATGTCTACACAGCTGTTTTTAGCCCTGTAGCATGAGCCAGTATATCGATGCAGGCTCTGAGACTCACTGCCACGGGTTGTAAAATATAGGCTATACATACCCTTAGTTGACACTACTGGAAAGAAAACACTATGGGTTTTCAAAGACAATAAGCAAACTTTTTTCAGATGTGCTGGTCCAAACCAATAGATCATGTACGGTCGTTGATTTACACATCCAGCTGCCACTAACTGCCAAGTGAAAAATCCCCACTTACTTCTATATATGAATAGCTAAAGGTATATCCAATAGAATATTGATTTGGATATTCTGATTTTAAAAAAGCAAATAGAGCAAACAGTGCAAGCCCAGGAAATGAGCAACCCTACGATAAAGCTAGAATGAATATGAAATGAAGGTAATGTTTTAGGAAAGAATTATTTTGGTTTGAATTTTCCAAAAGTTTATATTAAAAGTGACAATGGAGACGAGAACGATTTTAAAAATAAGAGGTATCTAGCTTTGTGGTCCAGTTAATTCTAACAGTGTTCTATGCTGCCAGGTGGCAGACCTATGTTATTTATTATTTGTATTACAATAGTACCTAGGAGCTCCAGAGAGGAACCCGGACCCAGTCATACTGGCATCCAACCATCCTCTGGAAATATACCTGCTATGATGTGGGACAAAAAAGGTCAAAACCAATGTGAAATACAGATTTTTAGAGTGACGTGCTTAATACAATTTATTTAACACAGCTCTCTTATCCCAGTCCATTAAAGAACTATCTTTTGTGTTTTGTCTTCTTGCAACTCTATCTCGTTCACTGTCCATCCTGTGGTACTTAATGAGGCAAGGGTCTGTAGAATAAAAATAATATGGCATCATGTAATATGTGCACTATTTTAATGCACAACGGGGCAGCATTAAGGTTATACGGGCAACCTTAATTCTGCCATTTCCTTAACTGAGAGTAAACTTTGCAACCTTAACATTCTTCTAATGTAGTTTTTCTGTATGTCATTTCCTAGGTATTTCTAAAAAAGCAAACTGAAAAAACAGAAATTCCATCATAAAGAACCATATGAACCACCACAGGGGCAATCAAGAGGATTGGAAGTCATGACCTTTAGATTCACAGCATATACCATTACCACTAAAGGAGAAGGCTGTAGCAGAGGTAGATTGCCATTATCCTCCATGAGAACCAGACACCAGAACAGACAGCATACATTTTGTGGTCAGAAAATAATTGAATAAGCACTAGCAAAGGAATGTTGGGAATCAGGATTGTTGGATTCTATTTCTCGCTCTGGATGGAAGTGTGATTTAATGGTTAAAGAGAGCACACCTAAGCACACTAATCTGGCACATTTGTTCCAAAAGTGAGTGTGGCTAAGAGGTGAGACATGGATCTCCCACATTAGAGGTCTGGGTTCTATTCCTAACACAAGTCATTTCTGGCAGAGCTATCTCTCAGTTACCCTGCCTATAAAGGAGGGAAATGATCCTTTCCTTACCTGCCAACGGCATTTGGCCTCTCTCAAACAATACAGTTGGGAAATGCACAGAATTAACAAGAAGTCAGTGGAAGTGCTGGGACTAGAAAACTCCTGATGGCTCTGCACAGGGGCCAAGAGCCTGCTCACAGATTTTAGCTGCAGGTCTGCAAAGAGCTCTACTGAGCACATAAAACAACTTAATTTGCAGTGATTATAACCAAAACTGGATGGATTTAGAAATGCAACCTTCCAATTGCAGGACTATCCCACTTCCAAATTTTGAGTTCTTCCTCCAAACCTGCTGCTAGGGCTCTTCAAAGTAGCAGCTGGATTATTTTTTCCTCCTTTATCTGGTAAAACTGCCTATTTTGCCCTAATAGTCTCCAAAAAGGCTCAATCATTCCTCCTAAAACCTAAAAATATTCAGTCTTAAGCAGAAAATAAGCATGGAAAATTTCAGCCACAATGGTCCAAGTTTAGTAAAGTTACAAGCAACTGAATTCATGCTTATAATGGAAAGTGTTAGGAAACCTTAAATGTGCATAAATATCAATCTCAAAGAAAGGAAAATTAAGAACCTGCATATATCAGGCATCTGAGCCTGCATTTCTTGCACACCCTAACCTTTCACTGATTTCAAGAGATCTTTGAGGTGCATAATGAAGGCAGAATCAAGTCCTAAGCAGGTAATGATATTGTCTCTATATAAATTCATGGTATGCCCACATCTTGTATACTGTGATCAGATGTGGTTGCCCCATCTCAAAAAAGTTCTCTGATTGGAAAAGGTACAGAAAAGGACAACAAAAATAGTTAGGGGTATGAAACAGCTTCCATATGAGGAGAGATTAATAAGACTGGGACTCTTCAGCTTGGAAGTGAGACAACTAAGGGGGGATATGATAGAGGTCTATAAAATCAGGACTTGTGTAGTGAAAGTAAATAAGGAAGTGGTATTTACTCCTTCTCATAATACAAGAACTAGGGGTCACCAAATGAAATTAATAGTCAGCAGGTTTAAAACAAACAAAAGGAAGTATTTCTTCATTCAACATATAGTCAACCTGTGGAACTCTTTGTCAAAGGATGTTGTGAAGTATAACAGGGTTAAAAAAGAAGTAAAGTTCATGGAGGATAGGTCCACCAATGGCTATGATCCAGGATGGGCAGGAATGGTGTCCCTACCCTCTGTTTTCCAGAAGCTGGGAATAGGCGATAGGGGATAGATTACTTGACGATTACCTGTTCTGTTCATTCCCTCTGAAGCACATGGCATTGGCCATTGTTGGAAGACAGGATACTGGGCTAGATGGACCTTTGGTCTGACCCAGTACGGCTGTTCTTATGTTCTTAACTATTGCAAACTTGGATGCTAGAGACAATCAGGTTTGATTAGTTCACATGATTATTAAATTTGCATATGTCTAAAAGATTAGTAAATCACAAGTTAGGCAGTTTTTAAATTATAATCATATGGAGAAACAGGAAAGGCATTTTAACTTCCCACTCAAAGCTGTTTTAATAGGGAAATTGCATCACTCAGTCTTATTGCATTAGAAACTAACAGTTACCACTTAGACTGTAGAACCATAAAATGTGTTAACTTTCTGTTGGTACACACCAAAACACTGTATTATTAGCAGTCTCAGATTAAGGGAAGGGGAGAAATAGGGCATTTCCTGATTTTCAGTGCGTCTTCAACAGTCTCTCTGAAGGAAACATTAAATAAATGTTTATCATATTAAGTTATGATAGGGGTGGGGTTTTTTTGTAGTAACTGCACCTTGGGACTAGCTGTGAAGATCTGTATTTCTTTTTTAGGAACTTAGGTTAAAAAAAGGTTTTCTTTAAAATATTTTGAAAACAGGCCTCATACAAAGCTCCAAAATCCAAGAATGAGCTTCCAATGCGCACAGAATGTATCTGGGGTCCACTATCCCCCTACACAATTTTAAATACCATAGAAAGTTGTAATTTTTGGTGTACATTCTATAAAAACCTAGCCTCTTGTTTTCGTAGAGTTTTATTGGTATTAATGCTAAAATAAAAATATTATCAAGCTGTAAAAATTTAATGAGCTATATTTTAAGATGACTCCCTTTCCAAAACTAGTCATTTTAATTTTGATATTTGTATCAAAAATGTATTTCCAAATCACAAAAATAAAATGATGCAAAGATTATGCTAATGAAACTGAAGGATTATCAAGCAATAATCTAGCAGTTCTACTGAGAAAAGATCTGACCCTAAATCTTTCCCTGACCAAACAAAAAATAGTTAAATTGGATTTAAGTATATATCATTCCAATATATTGTAAGATATGTTATAATGAGATCAAAACCCTTTTCTAAATTTATAAACATTGGCTGTGGACATCTTAAATTTGGAACAGTCATTGCACTGATCCACTGATTATACCATTGCCATCATCCCAGCTTCCCTTTATCATCTCTTTTCACACAAACTTGAATTCTGATAAGACATTTTAACTGTGTGCACACAGGTATATATGGAACCAAGTCTGAGGTATATGCTTTAATACCATACTAGACTTTGTTTTTTTCATGTGAATAATACACTTTCATGAGTTAGGTACAGGTCATTTGTATATGTCAATATTCAAATCTCAGCAAATACAAAGCTAATGTAATTCACAACACACGGAGCTTTACTGATTGGACTGTAGGCCTTCAGTATGGTATTTGTATAATGAGGATTTTATTTTTGCCTTGAAAGCTGCCTCTCCCATGAGCCCGTGTAAAAGTACATCTATATTCCAAATCTTTTAATGTAATGTTATGTGATTTTGTTTGTGCAATGAAGTTTAAGGCATTTTGCTAAAATTTAGAAGAGACTACATTTTCAAGTATTAATCTAACTTAACAAAGTACTTAATTGTTTCAAAATATTTAGAATAAGTGTTGGCTGACATGGCAAATTAATGCTAAAAATTTCAGTGTATAAGGACTGTCTGAGTTACAAGTCTTTAACAAGGGAAAGGCTACCACCAATTTTATCCAGGGATTTTATAAAGTGTGCATGATTTGTATGCATCACCAAGTCCTCAAGACAAAATTATATTATAGTTCATAAATGTAGGTGTATTTTTACATTATTTACATCTGCCTCTTACATGAGGGAGATATCAACATCTGCTCAATGAGCAGCAGCAGTCCAAAAAAGCAAACAGAACATTAGGAACCATCAGGAAAAGGATAGATAATAAGACAGAAAATATCATAATATAAATCCACGGTATGCCCACACCTTGCAGATTTCTCATTAGAAAACTGAAGAGAATCTCTCAACTTCAAGAAAACATTACAAAAATGTGCTATAAAAATGTGTTTTAAAAGGCTACATGATTAGTAATATGAAAACAAAAACAATGCTTCACTAGCTCCCTGATCAAAAGGCCTAGGGAAATAGGGGTCCCTTAGACACTATCAGTGAGTTTAACAGATACACTCGAGATTAACATCTATAATGTAAAAACAAGCACTAAATTAGACTTTCCCACTGCCATATTTTCCAAGAAACAGACATTAACTAAAACATTATTATTAATATTAGACAGCATTTTGCATCTGTGGATCTCAAAGTGCTTTACAAAGGTGGCAGTCATCTTCCTTTTACAGATAGGCAAACTGAAAAACAGGTGTGCTCTTGTACAGCTTATTTCACAACACAGACTAGTGACAAACACAGGAACAGCCCAGATTGTATCTTCTTAAAGCTTCACAACAGTCTCTTCCACATAGTTTTTATACATATCTACAGAAGTTCCCCCCCCCCATAGAAACTTTTGGGGACATAATTTATAATTAGTCAAAACAAAGCTGCATAAAGAATTCTGAATGTTAAATAAAGACCCAACTGCAAAAATAATCTGGCATACAGATTCTTACAGAAAATGGAGACAAAAGATCTATTAGCCCATCCTCTTGCTAAATCGGGATTGTATGGTACTGTATGTTCTCACATGCTTTATTCAGTCTTGTTTTAAATGACTCAAACCTGGACTTCCATTACTTTCTTGGGAGACCATTCCAGAGTCTAATACATTTCACTCACAGAATTTTCTAGTCTATTATAATTATTATTTTTGCACTTATTCATATTGTTAGAGATCTTATTCCTTCACCCTCTCACTTCCCTGGTCCTTCTCGCTTGAACAGAGAGCAACAATACCCAAAGTCCTAAGGTGCAAACAATTTGATGTGTATTGGGGTGAACTTCCAGAAAGCAATGATTCCAATTTCCTTCCTTGGTGTCCCCCTTCCCAGCTCTGATGCCACAGAGCCTGGCCTGTGCCCCTGTTCCCATTCCCCCCACCTTACTTTCTGATTGACTGCAGACTATATAGTAAAACTTGAGTTCTGCTTAGCTATACCTTAACCAATTATTTTACTGAAATTTAACTAACCAATCCTAACATATTAACATGATTTAACCAATTATATCCCACCACCTTAATTGGTTTACACTCAACAAAATTAATTATACAGCAGACAGAAACAATCACAGAACCAAACAGAGATTATACAGACAAACAATAGGGAAATGGAGACTACAGTGATAGAACAACAAAGAAATGAAGATTTTACACCCCAGCTATTGAGAAGCGAGTTCTTGCCAGACAGGATGCTATCAAACTAAGTTTTCTTTAACCATCTTTATCTGGAGGTGATAGGCATTATCAGGACAGTATTGTATTCCTAACAGCCCAATAGCACATTATTTCAATGTGACTAGTTTAGAAAGTAAAGATGTGACCATACGCTTCCCAGCTTATGGCTGCCTCTTCTGCTTAGCCAAAAGTCTTAGCCTAAGAACAAGGCCTTAGACTATTATAGCAAGAGAAGGTCTATAAACAGGCAGACTGATTTTGATTCTTGTTTTGTACCTCTGTAACTAGCTCAGTGATAAGAATACACCTAAATTCTTAAAGTATAGGCCTTTGCAGGCAGGCCTGAATATCTATATCCTAACACTCCTCTCCTGTTTTTTTTGTTTTTTTTTTAATTTTGGGATCCTCCTGCCCAGGTATCCCTGGAAAAGCATAGGACATATGGCAACATACATTTTGATAGGGCCAGGCATCAAGGTGAAATGTGTCATTGCTCCATTTGTCCCACTGCCCCTTGTGTAGTACTGTGCCCTGCACCTTCTCTCATACAGGCATACCACACCTATTTCAATTAGTGTTCCAGACTTCCCATTATAGTGGGCCCGGGTTGTCTAGTACACTGGCAGGGGGTGGGTGTGTGACTAGATTACTTATAGGCTATAATTAGTGGCTGTTTTGTAGGGGGTTGTGCTCCCCTTGATCATTTTCATATGCAACGTAACACAAATACAATTAACAATATACCAGCTGCTCATATTACTCCTAGTCATAAACCCCGAAGCTGGGTATCAGCATAGCCATGTGTGTTTTGTTCCAATTGGTACATCTTCTCTATGGGCTGTCTGAGCAGTATACAAGCACCACTATAGTTAAGGCTACCTTATGACATCTGTATAAAAGTCAATGTTTCTAGGTCCTCTAAAAACAACATGCTTAGTTTGAACTTTTGAAATTTTGTCTCCCTCTGGAGGATGAAGGGTCAGTGACCCAAATTTGGAGTCATGTGATCCAGGAGAACCAGAGATATCAGTCCCCCCAAAAATAGAAACTTTTTTTTCTAAAATACCTATGTTGTTGGTTTTTTGCCCAGCACTGGAGATCAAACTATTACTGAGCTATGGGTCAACCTGTCAAATTTTACCCAAGGTAGTGCATGGCACTCACTAAATTTTGGGGGGACCCAATTTGAGAACAGTATTTAAAGTATCTATTTTTAAACTGTGCATACGCCAAATACAGAAGAACAGCTAGAGGGTTTCCACTCCTGCCATTTTATATGCTATAAAATTCTAATTCTTGTAAGTACTGTACTCTACATTCCAAATGGTTAATGAGAATGTCTTGAAATTTGGTGTGTCTTATAGGGTGCAGGGTAACATTAATGATCCAAACTTGGAATAATCTGACCAAGGGATTCCCAAGTGGCAGCTTCCCCCCCCCCCCAAAAAAAACCCCGAACCAAAAAACGGTTTCCTTCTAGTGCCCTGTACTGTTAAACTGAACGATACACATGACTGGTTGAATCACAGACCTCTTGACTGCTGGGAGCTCACCCTTCAATTAACATAATTAAGGATAAATTAATCACAAGCCCCACTCTAAAATAAAAGGACTTTGAGGCTATATGGCTAAGAGATTACCATCTATAAATCTCAAATTGTAGCAATTTGGGGAGGGGCCTGAATGTAATCAAAGCCTTTGGGAGAAAAGTATTAGACATGAATGCTTTTGGAAAGGAAGGGGGCAAAAGAGTGAAGGAATAGGGAGAGAAGAGTTTGGGGCTGCAGTGAGAGGAAGGGGGTTATGGCAGGGGCAGCAAGAGAGTAGGGGCTCACAGTACCCTGCCATCTCCACCAAAGTACCCTAATGCTATTCCATTGTAACACAGTTGTACTTTGCTCCAGGCACTGGATGAGTCAGGTTATAAGAGGGTGAAGAAGTAACAGAAATAGAAATGTCTGTACACCAGGGAGCGCAGTTTTCAGAGAGATGCATTCCTTGCTTGCAGTGGTGAGGCCCTGGAACAATAGTGAGGAAGGTGCCAGGTTGCATGGGCAGCCCTAACTACATTTCCTGGTTTTCAGATGTCTGAGTTTGACATATCACCAAGCAATCTTAATTCATGGTAACCAGGTTTTTTATTTTGGCCACTGAATTAGTTTGTTTCACTTTGAAATCCACTGGCTCAGAAGGTAAAAGCGAAAAACAAAAGGGAAAAGATAAGAAATTGGGCAGAGAACACTGCTCCAGAAAGGAAAGAGAAAAGGCAAAAGTAGCATTAATTTTTAGAGATAAATGAGATGTGAAAATGTGTTAAGAAAAAAGGCACCACTTTGTTATGAGTGAGATAACAAACATGAACACTCTTGGAACTGAATTATCACTTGTCTCCCTTCTCAGAACATTTCATAACCCTGTCTTAATACTGTGGACACTTCTGCCTTCAAATTTAGTTTGTTGCACAGAGAAAGTAATCTAAACCTCCACAGCTGTTTTGACTGCCACCATCTAAATACTTCTCCACAAAAGGTAGAGAGAAAAAAAATTCTGGTAGAAACCTGTCACAGCAGCAGGACGTTTCATGTTGTTATTACACCCACTGCAGCCCAGCCCAAGCAGGCATCCTCCTGTTCCCTCTAATGGGGAAGACTTCCCTTCTCACCCGCCACCGATTCCTGGTGTCAAGGCTGTCTTTTCGTGAGACCCACCCCAACCTCAGGCTGCCATGCCCTCTCCTCTCTTCATAAACCCCCCTAGGAAGGCTTTGGAAGTCTCTCTGCAGTACCCTGTATGATCCTTACATGCACCCAGCGGACAGGAAGGGGGTTGTCTCGATCACATCCTCCATTCCTGACACGCTCGGGGGGCGGGGAGAATCTCTTCCCCATCTTCACACACTCCCCAGGGGAGCTGGAGATCTTCTCCACCACACCTCTTCTTCCTCACACAGACTATGGAGGAGGGTGTCTCTCCACCAGAACTCCCCCCACCCCAACACACACACACACACACACACTCCCCCGCGGGCGGGGTGTCTGCCACGTCCCTCACAGACACACGCTGGGTGTGGGGGGGGGAGGGTTATAGTGCCCCCCATGCCCCGGGGAGAGATACCTTCCCATACCCCCCCTTCCTGTGAAGCTTCTCCCCCCACCCCATCCACGGACACCCCGGAGCCTCCCCACCAACCGCCGCAGCTCCCCCTGCCCAGCTGCCTCGAACTTCCCCTCCCGCCAGGAGCTGCTCCGGTCACCCGGAAACGCCGCTCTCCCCACTCCAGCGTCCTGCCCGGCGACCCTCCTCCCCGGCTCCGCCGCAAGCGCCTCACCTGCATGGACGCCATGATGGATCCGCCCCCTCCCCTCTGCGCCGCCAGCGGCGGGGACCCGAAGAGAGAGTCACGCAGCGGCGCCCCGCCCCCTCCCGCCAGGTCACGTGGGGCCACAAGCCGAAAGCAGGAGGCCGCATGCGCCAAGCGGCCAGAGGTCGGGGCTGCGCGAGGTACCGGCCACGCCCCGACAGGGTGTCACATCGCGGCGAGGCGGCCCGTGCGCGGCGCAGGGCCTGGGCCACCCCGTGCCCAGCGGCACCGCCCGGGAAGCGCTCGGCCGCCGGACTGGAGCCAGCGGAGCTGCAGCGCGCCCCGAGCGGGCGGGCGGGCGATGGGGCGTCGGGCACCGCGCCTCTGGGGGGGGGCCTGGGCGGGGTGCTCGGCCGCAGGGGAGCCCCTGGGCCCGCCTGGGTGCGGGGCCTCTGGGGAGCGGGGGCTCGCCACCGCCCTCCCGTTCTGTTCGCCCCCGCGGCTGCTCCATGCGGGGAGTTGAGCAATATTTCGGGTTGCCAGTTTTGGTTGGACCTCTTCCTGGAGGTGTTTTCACGTGATGTAATCTTGAATTAAAGAGTAATCTTGAATTCCTGGAGACTCCAGGACAATCCTGGAGGGTTGGCATTGGATACACACAGACTGCCACCGCAGCTGCCTGCAGGGAAAGCTGCAGCGAGGTCACATGAGCATTTAGTCACTGTCCATTTCTCTAAAACTCTAGCTGCTCTCTACTAAGCATGTGCAAATTGTTATGTTTTAAATGCTTAAATTATAACTTTGTTAAAGGTGGATAGATTTTCCTGGAGGCAGCACACACCACGACCCTGACATGAAGGTCATGTCCTCACTGAATATTCATACCCCTGCTCCAAAGCACAGGGGTGCTAGAGCTTCTCAAATAACAGGACATCTGCATTTTTGTTTAAAATGGTAGAACAATGTGTTTTTTCTTTCACGTTCTCAGAAATATTCCAGAAGACTTCAGGCGGAGGGGAAACTTCAGCCCAAAGGGTTATATTTTGGTAAAGTTATATGCAACTGAAAACAGAGTGACGTGTGGGGCAACCTTCATAATAGATAGGGCTACCAGTCCTGCCTCTAATACTAGTTATTCCCCTAATGTTCCCTCCCAGACTGCAGGTCAGGTCTAGTATGTGTCTGGGTGAGTGCATGAATGTGACTGGCAGATCACCCATGAGATCCCATGATTTCCAGGGGCTTGTGGCACCACAAACAAATAACCTGGAAAGTTTCTAGTATGCTGCTGGGCAGCTCATCCCATTAGCTACTCTAGAAAATCTGCTGCGTCATCATCTAGTGGTCTGTAGACCACTAAGTCCTGGGTTCCTTTTATCCTATGTAGATCATAGATCACAGATCATGTAGATGCATTCAAATATTTTTGAGTGCATATGGCCAGACATTTTTTGAATGGTGTACTTTAAATACAAATCTTTTACATGTGTGTACATGCACAAACACCCCCCTTTTAACTGTGCAAGTATTTTATTTTTTAAAAACACCTGTGGTTTGTTGGATTGTCCACTCAGTGATTGGAACTGGTCCTGTTACCAGAATTTGCCATCTTAATAAATCACTCGAGATAGTTGAATCCAAAGCTGACTGCAAGGACTTACAAAGGGATCCCACTAAACTGGGTGACTGGGCAGTACCTGGAATATGGTGCGTAGTTCTGGTCGCCCCCTCTAAAAAAGATATATTAGAATTTGGAAAAGTACAGAGAAGGGCAATGAGAATAATTAGGGGCATGGAATAGCTTCCATACAAGGAGAGAGTAAAAAGATTGGCGCTGTTCATCTTAAAAGAGACAACTAAGAGGAGGATATGATTGAGGTCTATAAAGTCACGAAGATATGGGGAAAGTAAATAGGGAAGTGTTATTTACCCCTTCACATAGCACAAGAACTAGGAGTCACTCAAATTAATAAGCAGCAGGTTTAAAACAAACATAAGGAAGTACTTCTTCACACAATGCATAGTCAACCCGTGGAACTTGTTGCTGTGGGATGTTGTGAAGGACAAAGGTATAACTGGGTCCAAAAAATAATTAGATAAGTTAATGGAGAATGGGTCCATCAATGGCTATTTGCCACAATGGTCAGGAATGCAACCCCTTGCTCTGGGTGTTCCTAAACTTCCAAATGCCAGAAGATGCAACTGGCTGACAGGACGGATCACTCAATAATTGCCTGCTCTGTTCATTCCCTCTGAAGCATCTGGCCACTGGTAGAGACAGGATACTGGGCGTGGGCTAAATGGACTAGTAAGGCTGTTCTTATAATCAAAGTAGGAATGAATTGTCTTCCATATTAGAAAGCATTGGATTTCAGAAAGTTTCAAAGGTTTGTTTTGTGGGGAAGTGGGCAGTTTTAGATGTTTTTATTGGATTGGAATAACACAAAGGTCATAAACCCTTTCTAACACACAAATAAAGCATATGAAAATAGGATATAGTGAAATACAAATGAACATGACTGAGTACACTCTTCTTGTGTAGAGAAGAGATATTTGTAAAACTCTATAACCTGTCTTTCTTTTTCTCCACAGATTATCTCAGTTGGGTTCTTCCTACACCTCCATGCAAAACATAACATGGAACTCTGATAGCAAAAGCTAAAGAATTGATTGTGCAGAAAAGAGAAATGCACAGTCCAATCCTGCAAAAAGTGTGTGACTGAAGTTTGAGAAAGTGGGAATGGTTAAAAAAAAACCAACCTCATTTCTGCGTCACCAAAACAAAAGGAAGTGTTCCCACTTAAATATTTGATGTATCTATCGAAAAAGAATACCTACTTATATCTATAACCTGTATCCTCCTTCACCTTTCTGCTGCATGTTAGATTAATGTCAAGTCCAGCATTTGGACTGTAAACTTTTTGGGGGTAGAAAGCTGTCTTCTGTGTGTTTTCCCACTTAACCCATCTGTGGACACTATGAAATATCATCTCCACAGCTGTAGGGAGAAGAAAGAGGTGAGAATGGGGAAGGCTGAAGTTTAATGGGTTGATGAAGAGGATAGATTTTTGATATATCGCAAAAGGGTAGCATTCACTGAAAACATTTGGTATATACTTCTACAGATTATTTAATTTCAAAAGAGGATTTTGCAACAAAAAAAGAACAAAGCTAATAGCTGTTGGAACTCCCTTCTCGTCACTGAAAGCATTTATGTTTTGAAAGCAAAGGTATGCCAGTGCCTGATCAGCACATGTAAATTCTAGTAGAAGGGGAAGGAGACAGTAGCCTGCCAAAAGACTGAGAAAGAGGCTTTGAGATGCAATCTAGAAGCATTTTCATGCTAAAATAAATGACAAGATCACATTTCCAAGTGAAATCCTGGTCACAGTGCTGTTAGTGGGTGTAAACAACTTGAGGTGGGATTGATGTAGGGTTAACTTTGCTACTGCCCTTTTGACACAGTTAAAATATTAAATGGAACACCATAGTTAGTGTTACTAAGTCGTGTTGTTTTACATGAACCAAAACGTTTATCCTAAAATACGTTTTTAATGCCATATGTTATACACATAGCAAGCATATCAAGTTTAGGCAATGAGCATGTGTTCAGCTGTAAATGTGCATATTGATTAGTCAACAGGTTCATAATTACAGTGGAATAAAACTGATTTGAAACCATTGTAATGAAATTCTTAATCCTGTTCCAGAAAACCCAGTTCAAGGTTGAAAGGGAGGGTGGGGTGGGGGTGTGTGTGTGTTCCAGCACACACCCTATAGTGCAAACTAGATTTTATTTTGTATGTTCTACTATATATAGTACATATTAAGGCCAGCTCTATAGGACTTTTGAGTTAGCTGTTATAAATATTAATATAACCCTCCATTCTGTAATAAAAAATGACTAATTTCTCTTTCATGTCTTTTGCCACTGCAGGTGCTCAGCTGCAAAAATACACAGCCCTGACATGCCCCTGAATTTATGAAAAATCTCTCCTGTATTTAGTTACACTTATGAAGGTTTTTAATCCAATCCAAAACTGTTTTGTTGTGTTATTTACTAAGATATACTCATGCAATATCCAGTGCTAATCTAATTCTGTCCTCATTCCTACACAACCCCCTCAATATCAAAAGTAAGCAAAAGGTACAATTTGGCCCTTTGTGTATAAGATAAGGCCTAAAAGGATCATAATTTATCTTGTTTAGGGGAAACTATTAATCTGATTCTGGGCCTGCTGAAGTCAATGGCAAAGCTTCCACTGACTTCAGCGGGAGCAGGATCAGCTGCTTTATGGCTACTAAAGGTATTATTTATGCAAATTTGGCCTACTTTTTCAGCAGTGGCACTGGATAATCCTCTAGTTTTTATGTGAAGAAAGCTTTAGCACCTGTTGTTATTGGATTCTACTGAAATATGGGCAATTTGAGTGTTACACACATGTTTTACTGTGGCTGTATCCTCTACTTCCCATCCCCCAATTTGTTTAATCTGTGTGAGATGTAACCTAGATTGCAAACATTTTCAGGATAGTGTCTTTCAAAGAAGGGTTTTTAAAGTGCCTAACACAATGGGGCCCCCACTCTCAGATTAAGGCCTAAAGCACAACAGTAAAACAAACAACAATAGAACACATTGGAAAGAAAACTCTGCTGGTCACAATAGAACTGAGTAAATATAAGACAATGAATAGTTTATTCAGGAAATAATTTCAGTTTTCTCAGTTTGTTCATGAACAGGTCATGGAACTCTTTGTTCTAAAGTATTCACTAATTTAGACAGTGAAAAATTTTCTTTTGGAATATAATTCACAAATGATTGCACAAATTCTCAGTTTGCATTTCACCCCAATGCTGAGGACTGGCACAAGGCCCTACTTATGGGCTGTGCAGGGGAAGGGGGGCTGCCTACATGCCATGAGAAGGGACTTCACACCAGCCCTCCATAAGATCTCAGCAGGGAGTAGGGCAAGGGAGGGACATTTATGCTTGTATAGTGATGCCAGTACTCTGTAAATAGTGCAGAAGGGCAGCTGGAAGACCAGCCATTATGGGAAGGTGGGGGGTCTAAGTGGCTGCTGAAAATAACCAACACAATGGATGAAATTCATTCTACTTATATAAAGCTTCAGTATTGGGCCTCCAAGGTCTGACACTGCACCAGCAAAATTAACAGTTTTGCCATGGACTTCAATGGTGCACAATCACACTCTTAGAATCCAACTCCAAATTTTATACAGGGAGAATGAATTTCATGTACTGTGCTGGTTAGTTTCATAAATCATTTGGCATTGTTTCTGATCTCTGATTTTGGCATTGTTTCTGATCTCTGATTAGTTACATAAGATATCCAGCCATTCCAGGGAAAGTCGTGAATGTTTTACTTGAATATACAATTAAAAACTTTTTCAGTAAAGATTCAAGCATTCAGTGTTAATTCACTTTTCTTGATCATTTCTGTTAAAGCATGAGAGGTTGAATGTTTAGAGAAAGCAAACCCAAAAGGGTTACAACTATAGTCAAATCAAAATTTGCCTTTGGAATTCAAATGGCTATTTGTATACAATTTTTTCCATTATTTAACATGGTTATTTTCTCTCATGATGAGCATATTGTTTGTTTTGATGTGAATAAGCGGTAAATAAAGATTGAAAATAAAATATAAAAAGTTTACTGAGTATTAATTTTTTATTTTAGTGAATATTAGAAGTATTTATATTAGAATTTGACAGGAAATGCACAGAATCACAAGCACCTTTGTTGGGTTAGGTCCAGACCAGTTTTATTCCATCACTTTCCATCCCCCATTATCATCTATAAAGTTTTTGCAAAAGTTATAAAATTAACCTTTTACTTAAGTATTTCTAGTGTCTTGAATATTTCAGATACTAAACTACATATTACTGCAATTCCTTGCAAATTCTACCACTCCGGTCATGTTGCACCTTGTTTTCTTTTGTCCTGCCTCCACCGTCACCTCTTATCTACTTATCCCACAGAAGTTACTTGTACAGTCACATTAATCTCCCTTTGTTAGTCCAGTGACCTAGCAACCATAATCTGCAGTGCTAGGAGGCCACATCTCACAAGTGAGGAGGACTTCAGAAAGAAATTGTGTTGTTTCCCGTTTGACCAGTTTGGTAATTTAAAGAAGGATATTGACCTGTGCAGTGCATTAGGAATTTCTCAGGAACAGAGGATCTTTTGAAGAATACAAACTGACTTCACCTACATAAAACCACCCACTGTACCTGCATTGCTCCAGCAAATGAGGAAGAGAAGTGGAATCAAACCAGAAAATAGGAAAGAAAAATAAAATGAAAATATATGAGAAATGAAAGATGGCTAGAAGTAAGAAATACTCCTGAGTTTATGCTGTGGCTAGTGTGTCTTTAAAAGGCGTATCATTTTACTGCCTGTTGAAATCATTGACCTAGTGTTACTGTAACCTCAAGCTGTACAAAGATAGGTAGGTAATCCCTTGTGCAATTTATGCCAAGCTTCTAGGCTGGGATCTTAAAAGAGAAGGGAATTAGGCAGCCAGGATAATAGTACTTCCTTACCTCACAGGAGTGTTGTAAGGATAAATGCAATTAAGGATTGTGAGAAGCTCAGATATTTTAGGAGCTATATAAATACCATAGATAGCTAGTGAATGATGGAATAAATGAAATAGTCATCTCCTTGAGTATTCTGGGATGTGAGGAGATAAGACATTAGCGATTATCTTCAAAAACTCATGGAAGACAGTAGAGATTCCATAGGACTGGAAGAGGACAAAAAGTGCCAATATATAAAAAGGGTAATAAGGACAACCCAGGCAACTATAGACCAGTCATCTTAACTTCAGTACCCAGAAAAATAATGGAGCAAATAATTAAGCAATTTGCAAACAACTAGAAGATAATAAGGTGATAAGTAATAGTCAACATGGATTTGTCAAGAACAAATCACCTCAAACCAACCTAATAGCTTTCTTTGACAGGGTAAGCAGCTGTGTGGGTGGGGGGGGGAAAGTGGGGGAGAGTGCCATATCTTGACTTTAGTAAGGCTTTTGATACTGTCTCACATGACCATCTCATAAACAAACTAGGGAAGTACAGCCTAGATGGAGATACTATAAGGTGGGTGCATAAATGGTTGGAAAACCATTCCCCATGCTTCACAGTCAAGCTGGAAGGGCATATCAAATGGGGTCCTGTAGGAAGTGGCCCTGGCTCCAGTGCTGTTCAATATCTTCATAAATGATATAAATAATGGCATAGAGACCACTTATAAAGTTTGTGGATGATACTGAGCTGGGCGGGGTGACAAGAGCTTTAGAGGATAGGATTAAAATTCAAAATGATCTGGATAAACTGGAGAAATGGTCTGAAGTAAACAGGATGAAATTGAATAAGGACAAATCCAAAGTACTCCACTTGGAAAGGATCAATTGCACACATACAAAATGGGAAAGAACTGCCCAGGAAGGAGTACTGTGGAAAGGAATCTGGGGATTATAGTGTAGAGAAAGCTAAATACGAGTCAACAGTGTAACGCTGTTGCAAAAAAAAGCAAATACTAGGGTGTATTAGTAGGAGCGTTGTAAGCAAGATATGAGATGTAATTCTTCCACGCTACACCACACTGATAAGGTCTTAACTGGAGTACTGTCTCCCGTTCTGGGTGGCACATTTCAGGAAAAATATGGACAAATTGGTGAAAATCCAGAGAAGAGCAACAAAATGACTCAAGGTCTAAAAAACATGACCTATGAGGAAAGATTGAAAAAATTGGGTTTGTTCAGCCTGGAGAAGACTGAGGGGAGACAAGTTTTCAAGTACATAAAAGTTTGTTACAAGGAGGAGGGAGAAAAAAATTGTTCTCTTTAACGGCTGAGGATAGGACAAGAAGCAACGGTCTTAAATTGCTGCAAAGGAGTGTAACAGGGTGCTCACTGCACCCCGCTGGGTTCAGCCTCCTGGACCCAATCTAGTGTGAGTCAAGACCACTCCAAGCTGGTGCATCACCCATACTCTTTATTCCTGTGTCCGGTCCCCACCACCGTAGCACAGCACAGGCCTCAATGGCAACAGGGTAGCTGGCACGCCTGGCTCCCTCTGAGCCTACTCCCCCTTCCTGGTCTCTGCCCTCATCTTGGACTCACTGCCTCCAAGCTTTTAGCCCTTGTTAAGGAGGCTGGCAGATATGGCCAGTTTCTAGGCCAGTCCTAGCTAGTTGCCCAGCCCCAACCCATTTCCCCTGATTGGGGCTGGAGTAGCAGGAGCTGATTAGGGCTTCCTCTGCCACAGGGAGGTTTAGGTTGGACATTGGGAAAAACTTCCTGTTAGGGTAGTTAAGCACTTGAACAAAATTGCCTAGGGAGGCTGTGAAATTTCCATCATTGGAGATTTTTAAGAACAGGTTAGACAAACATCTGCTAGGGATAGTCTAGTTATTACTTAGTTCTGCCTTGAGGGCAGGAGCCTAGACTAGAGGACAGATGTCCCTTCCAGTCCTACACTTCTATGATGGATACATCTCACTGAAAATGAATGTGAGTTGGGTATCTAACTCCTTTTCACCTTTGAAAACTTCTCCCTAGTGACTTATTTGGGGGGGGGGGGAAGAGGGGGAAAGATCAGTATGTTTAAAAAACACTTCTGTACGTAGTTCTTCCAAAATCAGTTTTCATATTTGACAGTCAGTTGAAGAAAACCTTTTTCAGAACCAGCATAGTCAATTGTTAATTATGGCATACGTTGAACACAAGGGCTCAGAAGTTACTCATTGTTAATAGCTTTACGATACCCTATAGAAAGTACAGCCAATACTTAAATACATTTTTTACTTTTATTTTGAAAGTTTATGAATTAAAAGCCTTCAACATAAATCCAAAGTGTATTTAAATGGCTTGTTAACTGCTTAATTGTAAGCGATTCCAACCTTGTAACTGATAATTTATCTCAGTTCCTCATTTTCTAACGATATATAAAACAGCTTATAAAGCTAGTACATAATTAAGATAAGACTGAAGGAGAAAAGATGACAAGTTCATTATACAGCAGTATAATGGACTACAAGTTTATGAAACTTCAAGAGATGGTAGAGACCTCATATAAATACCAGAAAAGATTAAAAAGAACTTTGCAAAGAGGAGAGCTACATATTATCAGAATGAACACAGAATTGTGCAGTATTAGCCAACAAGGTTACACCATCCTAAACAGAAGTACCCCCAATTAAATATTGGCAGATACAACAGAACAGCGTATGGCAAAACAAGAGACCCTAGAAAAGGATGTTCTGAGCAAGTGTTTATTGGCAGCATAAAATGCTGAAATTCCAAAAGCAGCAGGATGCCCCATGACATTTGCATGTAGAGATAAATGGAGTTTAGGTTTTGAGAGCAAACCCCACAATAAATGTGCAGTTACAAATATGAAACCAGAAAACAGATGCCTTCTTCTCTCATTGACTATGAAAAGGAAATGCATATAGTAAACTAGTATTTTAAATGGACTCCAATTTATATGAAGTAAGATTTGGGTTCTGAATTAAACACATCAGCTTTTCAAAAGTGAAGCAGTCAGATAGCCCATACGAATAAATCAGTCCTAATGCTTTCAACAAATAGCTTCTCACAAACCAAACCATCATCTGGACAAGAAACAAGACAAGACAATTTTTTTTTAAAGTAGAAGAGCTGCACGTGTTTGAAGTTAGAAATTTTAAAATTTCTATTTTTTAATTCAACTGGTTCCAGCCCCTAATGTACATGCACTTATACCAGTTTAGCCTTTGCTTAAATCAGTTTAGGTTAATTCTATAATTTACTAATGTAAATCAGCATAATTTGCATCAGTAAATTATAGAATTAATCTAAACTGACTTAAGCAAAGGCTAAACTGGTATAAGTGCATGTACATTAGGGGCTGGAACCAGTTTAGCTACATCTATTTAAAATAGCTCTAAACTGATGCAATTTTTCCTACTGCAGACTAGGCCACATAGCCTGCTGCTGAATTATTAGTAAGAGCTAAGATTGATCACAGATAAACATCTTGCTAACTTTCTGTTGATTTCCTTAGGAAGGACCACAGAAATACTAGAACATGACTACAGTAAAAATACTGCCGTGAACTGAGGTTTCTACATCTATTGAGAATCATCAGATCTACAGTGCATCTTATCTACACATCAGCTTCACTTGATAAGTAACTTTTAGACACATACATTCTTTTGCCTAAATCATAATTTTTTTATTCTAAATTAAATACTTCTCAGAGGGTACTTACTTAGATTATGAAAAACTTGAAAGTGACTTAGATGTTAGTGAGACATTCACCTGCAATCTACAACTTTCACGTAGCTCTCCAGAAATAATTCTGACGCAAATGATGGAGTGCAATGGACTGGAAAATCTGTTAGTTCAGCAAAACACTACTTCTACGGAAATAGTGTTTACATGCATTGAGAAGATAGCTGAAAGGAAGCATGCACGCTAAAAGCAGATCAATCTTAGGCATTTTTCAGATAAAACATGTTTTGTGATTTGATACCAAACAGAGCTTTTCAGAGCTCAGACAAGAGATCGTGAACTTGAGTTTTTAAGCTAAAGAATTCACTCATGTTTTAACATTTGGTTAGAGTGACAGAAGAGTTTATGGCAAACTAAGATTAGAATTACATATTACCTATGGTTACACATCATGGTGATTTTCAAGAAAAGACAGTTACAGTGTTCAACTGTTAAATGAATATGAGAAGTTGGTGATATTTCTAATGGGAAAGGAAAAGGCCCAACTGGCAAATGAATGCCTAACTGGCAAATAAATCAAAATCTCACTACAGAGATAGTTATTCTAATTCAATACTATTCTGGAAATTGATTTTTGGAGCCAATATGGAACTGTAGATGCTTAATTCAGGTTTTTATTCGTTAACAGGATATCCAAATCATTCATTTCAACTTGGTAAACTATCATTTAGTGTAATTACCAAAAACACATGATGTTGAACTAATGCAACTGTGTCAAACTTCCCAATTTACATTTCTGGATGGGAAGTACTCAAAAACTTTAGGTTCAGGGCACACAATTAGACTGGTTAAACTAGTATGGTTTAAAAGGCATTTATTGATTAGATAAAAAGTAACCTTTGTATTGTATTTTCCATGTGGCTGCTCTACTTAGGTTACTAACACAAGCTTCTCTCAAGAGTGAGTTGTCAGAAAAACTACTTTTTAATCTTCTTGGATGTATACCTTTAAACCATGTGCAACAGAGTTCACAGCGTTACTATTTTCTTATAACATTGCCACCATTTAAGCGGCTTTTAAAAATAAATCCAATTCTAATAGAGTTGATATGTTGTTTTTCACAAAAGCATTCTTCAAAGCCAAACTATGTTTTCCATGGGGGAAAAAAACTAACCAAATGACATTTTACTGTTTGCTAACTGCAAAGCTTTGGTCCTTCTGTCTTAAAAGAACATAGTCAAGTAATTTAAACCCAAACCTGATTCACTTTAAGATAAAAATTTAGCATATTTCTCCCATTCAATTGTCAAGATTAAAATTACACCCTCCCATTACCCTCCAACTAGAAGAAACCACTATTTTTGTAAGACCCATACGAGGACATTGTGCTTTTGCTGACTCTGCAGTTGAACTGTTCTAAGAGCTGTTGACACCAGATACACAAAAACATAACATCCATATGTTGGGACATAAAAGTGAAAATTAGAAGCAAGTTTGCCTCTGTTTCATTAGATGAAAGGTGTGGAGAATATTTACCATGTAAGCAGATCTATTCAGGTGGTGGGAAGGAAACCATTTTTTCCAAGCTTAATGGATATTACAAACAATCAAGAAAAAGAGCAGGCAGTACCCATTGGCTGGATAAGAAGATGTGTACTATACAAACACCAGCTAAACTGAAGTGCTCATATTTCACATATTCTGAGACCATTTGGCAAGAAAACGCACTTTGAACTTTGGCTATATTTGCATAAACATTAATGCAGCTCAAAATGGTAGCCTAGTTAAACCTTGTGGCATATGTCCCTTGAACCTGGAGATTTAAAACAACAACAAAAAATTATATAGCCAGTTGAATGGAATTCTGATGGTTCAAGTGCAAAGCTCCTTTTGTGGCAGGCCATTGTATGTGGAAGATGATCAACCATGAACAAATTACTCCATCGTAACTTACATAGAATTCTATTGTGTCCTACAATCAAACTGGAAATATACACAACCAAAGAAGATTTATTTCCCAGCTATATCTAGCTGATGTCTAGACTTGGGTAAATATTTATCATATGCTTTCAATTATGGAAAAATTACAGATGAGCATACCTTAAAAAGTTCATTTTGGCACCTAGCAGTCTAGATTCTTGTTAGTATATGGGGGGGAAAAAGTGAGCTGAATTTAAGAATAGGCTCTTCTTAAATTTTTTCAATACTTTCCACTTCCAGATAAATTAGAAATGTTACATGGTTTAGCAGCAGTTTGCTTCTGTTATAACAAGCAGCACTTAAACATGGGAAAGTTCTGAACATCCTAAAGTCCATATATGATTTTGTTGAAAGGTTTTGGGTGGGTTATTTTATCCACACTGGTTTGCCCATCTGTAACCCAAATATCAATTTTATAAATTTTACAATTTATTCACTGCATAATTGTGAATATGTGATTCTGCATATAAAAATCTGCTTAAAGATAAGCAGTCACAAACCAACAAAAATTAAATTAAGTTTTAAAAATTTTCCATTATGAAATTTATTTAGAACTCAGGGAGTAAGTGTTGCAGGTTTCCATTTGTCTATCATCATACCCATGTCACTATCAAGTAAATTGCACTAGCTTCCCCGCCGCCCCCTTTTATTTGTAGGTTAATTTTCTTAAGAGCAAGAACATTCTGCGCAGTGCATTCTCGAACACTACTGCATTTCCTGGGTGCTCAAAGCCATTTTAGCTTCTGCTTAATGTCTCATACCAACACCCAAAGCACAAAATATTTACACAAGAATACAATAGCTATTGCATCTTACTGCTGAAGTTAGATTTATCATCCTCTTCTAAGAATTATTTTTGGTAGTAAAATTCTCCAGCCTTCCTCTTAAGTTGCTTTCTTTTATTGTCACACTGTTCACCATGTTTGTTTTATGGAATCTATTTTTGTGACATGAGAGAAGGAGTATGGCAGGCAATTACCAGCGGGAACTGAACAAAGGACAATTACATGTTCCATTAAAAAAATGAGTTAATATCGTTGGCTTGCCAATCCTTTCCCCTTAAAATCTTAGTGTAAACATTGGACATATTTAAGAAATCTATGAAAGATTCTCAAACATCTGTTTAATACCCCTTTACTTCAATGAAGAACGAAAGAGCCACCAATATTCAGCTTTTCTTGTATAAACAATGGGGAGGCGGGGGGGAAGAGGGAAAAGAACTACCTCTTAGGTAGCCGTATTTAGGAAGTTTAAAATGCTTTGATCTAAGAGTAAATACAGAGTTTACATAACTGATCACAAACAGTGGAAAAGAGCCATTATAGGCTATTATAAATCTTGTATATTAGGTCAAGTGACAGTACATTATGAATAAACTTACATTTTATATAGAACAGAGGAGAGTATACATACACTAGTTAGCATTAGTTACTAACATGGCTCTTTAATTCTTTCTAATTCCATTATCAGAAGGGCTGCATTTTTATTAGACAAGTGACCTGAACATTTTAAATTGTTCAGAGGGGTGAGTTAAGGTATGACTAAAAAATAAATCGGGTATACTTTTCCATTTCCAAAAAGCATAGCTAAATTTTAATAAAAACCATAAAAAGTTATCCTAGATACTGTTTTCAGCCCAACGTGAATGTTTATGCCAGTTTACAAATCCTTGAAAAGGGGATTTATAATGCAAGTGCTGATATAACTAAAGTTATAACTATGCTAAAGGGACAATTACCTTGTAAGGTGATAAAGTTCAGAGATTTAGAAATTGCAACAATAAGAGAAAGTTAGAAATGCTAAACACCTACACATTTAGCTAATATTAGCTTTTAAGTAGCACTAGCTTAAACTCCAGTATTTTAAAGGATCATTGCATTAAAAGAAAGTTCTGCCACACCTAAAGGATAAGGCATAGCCATCTACTAATTGGCATATTTATTTATTTGTCTGTTTGTGAAAAGGGCCTTATTTGTGTAAGCAGCAAAACAAATATAAAACTGAATGCTTGCTATGCAACAGATCTGAAGATAATTGCCTCTGCAGTGAACTTTACAGTTCTCAACCGCACATACGCAGCATGCTATATGAAAAAAGTTACTAACTGAACTACAGGTATTAAATACTGAAAAAAGTTTTACATTTTTATTATAATTTATTTTATTTAACAATCTAAGAAGTTTGCAGCCATCAGCAGTTCCAGTGCAATTTCAGGTGCAATTGGGAATTCAGGAATCTCCGTGGAGCTGTTAGTGTAGCGAACCTTGTAGGTGAAATACATGCATACTTTGGATAGGACATGGGATGGAATCTCTCTAAAATTCACCTCATTTGTTTCATTTTCAGCAAACTGACCTGTTTAAAAAAAGGAAGAAAGAATCAGTATCAAAATTCCCTTGATAATGAACACATTTGTATTGCATGTGTCCAAACTCATCTAGACTATTTCATGTTAGTGTAGTCCCTTGTTAGGAATTAGACATTTTCCATGTACAAGCTGTACAGTGTATTAAGACATGCCACAGTTACTGGAGCCAGGGACAATTTCCATCACCTTTTGTTTAAAAATATTCTGTTTGTTTGGGTTAATGACTTCCTACAAGCAATACGTGGAACAAAGGTTTGATCCTGATCTCAGTCTATGCTAGGAGTGCTCTCTGAGAGTAGCATATTCAGCCCTGTAAGACCCACACTGATGTAAACACCTACAAGAAATAAGGTCAATCAATCATGACCATGTGGCCTGGATACTAGGGAGAGATGTTTAATTTTGTTTAAATAAACCTTTCAGGTGATTTGGAAACATCCAGTTGTACAACAGGGGCACCACATGACCCTACTTTTGTTACCATTGCACTTCCTTCCTTTGTACAGTTTGTCACTTGCTTGTTGTGTCTTGTCTTTAATTATATCGTACGCTCGTTAAGGCAAGAACCATATCTACCCTTTGGGTGTTTGCCCAGCACCTAGCACAATAGGGCTCCTATTATCCCTGCAGAGCCAATACAGCTATTGAGAGTAAAACAGCTTCTATTTCCAGCTTGAGAATGTTCAGCAGATTTGATTACTAATTTCCAGTAAATTACATCTGAGCAGGACTACTGAAGACAATCCAGCCCAAATTTCATGGGAAGAAGTAGGAAGGCAATGCAGATTTTAACGTACTTTTTAAAGCCATGCAACTTAAATAGGGAACACCCACATCAAATAAATATTCAAGTATCATTGAAACCAAGATCCATTAAATGTTTTCACTTTTCATAATCTTTTTACATCTGAAGAGGTTTTTTTATGTGGATGGAGGAGCAGTTATTTACCTTGCTGTAATTGTGCATCTTAGAGATGTTCTGTACACGTGGACCCCACTCATAGGTGCACATGCACTTGAGATCAGAATCTTTTAAAACACTAGTGTCTGTAGGTGTTGCACATGCACCTTGTATGCTCCCATGTCATTCCTCCCAAAGGCATAAAAGGCAGAGCATCCCCAAATGCTATTCCCTTCTCCTTTGTCAAGATTCTGGGCTGTAAGACTCGAGCTGCAGGCAAAGAGGGTCCACATAGGATCCACATGTACAGAACATCTCAAAGAACCAGTTATTATAAAGGCAGAGGTCCCCAAACTGTGGGGCATGCCCTTCTAGGGGGGCACTGAGGAACATTTTGGGGGCATAGGGAGGGAGCGCCACCTAGTTGTTTCTGGCCCCAGCCCCAGCCTGGTGCTCCAACGCTGGGTGTCCCAGTTGCCAGCCCCCTGCCTGTCAACCTCATCCCCCAGGCCCACCCCCAGCGGTGGCCCCAGCCTCCTTACCCCTGTCCGCATCCCCCCCACCCCCATCACAGCCACAGCCCCACTCCCAGCCATGGCTCTGGGGGCGGGGGAAGGATGCAGATAGAGGAAAAGGGGGCATGAGGTAAAAAGTTTGGTGACCAGTGGAGGAATATCCTAGATCTACCATAGCTGAAATTTGCAGAGAAACCACATGAAACTCCATTCATACATTCACCAACCACTATTCAGTGGTGTCAGCCTCCAGATCTGATGCTTAGTTTGGTTGGGCAGTACTACAGTCCTTATTTAGATAAGCTCCTAGATCCCCTCCTCCTAAAGAAGTGGACTCCTTACTGATCACCAAGATCCACATGTACAAATTCTCAAAGAAGAGAGAATACTTGATTGATAAACAGACCTCAGTCACCACTGAAATACTTTCCTGACTGGAAGGAAAAGGAGAAGATGAATAGAATTCATCAATAGTAGGTGCTGTTCCCCTTGCGGTGGGGGGGGGGTGTCACTGAAAATGAGGAGGGCTCACAGATTTTCTGTGTGACCCAGGTGGATGAAAAGAATTCTTCATAAATCAGTACTCAGGCAGGTTTTGAAACTATGGATAGTGAAGAGATATCTAAAAGTGGTGACACTAGTTCTGGGATAAATCTGAGCTCTGCTGGATTAGCGAAGAAAGCCCTGTAAGGTTGATGGTATTGGGAGCAAAGGTTGGTGCCACAGATCTTTCCATAGTTGGAACAAAGTGAATGTCAGAGATGATACTGTTGAATACAGTACCAAGAGCTGTGCAGCAGAAGTTCATTTTGACTGGTACAGGATTGGTTCTGGTTGCTGAACACTGTACTGGCTTCACAGCTGCAGATTTAGCCAAATCTCTGGAATGAAGATTCCCTGGGTTTTTCTTACATGGTACTGGAAATTACGAGCAGTGCCAGAACCAGACTTGGAGCTGTGCTCTCTTCTCCCATGGACAGGGAGGATAAGGCCATCTGAAATTCAATGTCAAAGAACTCAAAGACCGAATGAGTACTCTTTGTTCCCTGAGAACTTGGAGTGACATCTTTTATGGATGGAGTACTCACTGAATGAGGTTCTGAAGGAGATCCAGGAACAACTTTTGAGTCAGATGCTCTTCTTATGGATTTCTCCATTAGGAACCACTTTAAGTGTAGCTCTTTGGCTTATTAGATGCATTTTGAAAAAGATTTGCAAACTGCACACATTGAGGAGGATATGGGCTTTTCCTAAGCAAAAAAGTCATTTGATGTCTCTCTCATTCAGAGAAATCAGCATGTTGCATGATAGGCAGGATTTAAAAAAAACTGGAGATTTTGACTCAGTGCTGGTAGCCACAATGCCATGGCAGCTAGCTAACAAACAAACAAAAAAACCTAATTTGGGGAAATTTTTTTGCCAACAGGCTGGTAACAACCAAGCAAACCACAAAAAACAACCACAACAAAGTTGTAGAGGAAAAAAAATGAAAGTTGGGTACAGTAACAATGTAACAAGATAGGACTACTGTAGGTCAGAGGACAAGTAAGCTGTTATTACTCATGAGCACAGGCAGCAAGAAGGAACTGAGTGGCAGCTGGGGCGGCTCTGCCCTTTATTGTCTTGGGAGGAGCAGTGCAAAGGCATGCAAGGTGCATGCATGGTCCCAAGGAAAACTGCTGGTTAAAAGATTCTCATATCCTGTTTGTTAGGTGCAAATGCACCCAGGAGTGAGATCCACATACACAGATATTCAAAAGTATAGTTAACAAAAGCTGGGTTTTGATTTAATGGCTCTGGAGACAAGTGTTTTTGTGACACTTTTGGCCAAAAACTCATGCAATCAGCCAAATGAAAGTTGGTGGAGTGTTTTGTATTGTTTTTTGTCATCTTGTGATGTAGTCTTTACCACATCTGGACCAGACTCTTGCTCAGGATATTCCAGCATAAGCTGTTCAGCTGGTGTTCCTGCCTATTTTGATGGTATTCAGAATGACTATTTTGGTGGGTTTTTGTTAAAGATTTGATAGACTGGTGAATTAAAAAATGTGAATCTAATCACTAATTAGAGAAGAGCCAAAGTGGTGTAATTAGCCAACATAAACCCCCTTGCAGTTTGGATGAGGCCCAGAATCAGTCTTGAGGTGACTTCATATACCCAAATTTAAGTCTGAATGCCCTTTTGTCCCTGAAATTTAAGAGGATTCGGATGCAGTTTGGTTTAGTTTTAATATAGGTCCATATCCCCAGATATAATTTGTCTATCTGGCAGCTAGAATCTTTTCATATGTAAACTGTTTTACCTTGATGATTTTTATACATAATGTGCTCAACCATGGAACCTGATTATACCTCTTTTACAGAGCACCCAGCTCAGGTGACTGGACTCTTCGTCCTTCATGCTGCTGTAGCTGTTTTTGATTTTTAATTGGCAAGCCCCACCCACAGAGTCACAGCCATGTACTACTATTTGCAGATCTGGGACAGACATGTATAGGCCCACCTAAAACTAAAGGATCACCCTCTCAGCTAAGGGGAGGAACCACTAAGCTTAGGCTACAAGTGAGTGCGTGGGACAACAAAGGGGGGAGGAAGGGGAAAAAAGAAAAATAAAAAAAGCTACAGGAGTGAGGTCAAAGGTTGAAAAATCAGAGAACCAGAAGGGAACACCGAGCATAGAACCCCAGACAGCATCTGCTGCTCCTCAAAGGCATCTACAGAGTCAGTGGACACTCCCCAGAGGAACTCTGCCCAGAGATCTGATTGAATGAGGGACCGGAAATAGACCCCACAGTCACAGAGTGCCCCCTACATCCAGCTTCCTTCTCCTGGAGAGACAGGTATGCATAGATCAGGAGGTGTGGGGAAAACTGCAGCCAGAACCCTCAGTAAGAGGGGCTGCAAGATGATGCACTCTACACAGATGTGCGCCAGGGTCTCCCTCTCATCACAAAAGGGACAGGCATCAGGGGAGTTCATGAATCACACTAAGTACACGTTCATACTCATAACTCCCCAAAGGAGCCACCAACTAATGTATCCAGTGGGTCGTGGAACCAGAGTGGAGTACAGATTGGCTCAGAGTTCCTTGCCCTTCTCAGGTGGCAGCAGGTCTCACAATGTGGTGCTGGGGTAGGACACAAGTGTACATAGATGTTTTCTGGGCACAGTTTGGAAGTGGACCAGCTGGATGTCGTGCAGCCAGCTCAGGTGGTTGTCAAGGGCAGCTGGGGAGAGACACACCGCAGGGGCCCAGAGAGGAGTTCGGAGAGCCAGGAATGAGCAGGCAGCACCCTCCTGCAGGGCCAGCTTGAAGAAAGGGAGAGAAGCAGGAGGCAAGGCTGCCCTGAACTCCCCTGCTATAGCCCATGACAACAAAGTAAGATAAAGGCTGTGTAACTACACCAATATTGACCACAAAAAAAAAACAACAACAAAAAAAACAAAAACAAGAAATCATGAGCAAGCCCCCAAAATCATGAGATTAAAAAACAAAAAAACTCCTCTCTTCTGTGCCAAAATGATTGTATTGTGGTTTTTGGTTTTTAATTTTTGAACTTCCCCTGCCCAGCCCCAGTGTGCAACAATTAATGTTGCCCCCTGTCCCAAGTTTATTGGGAAAGGTGATTTTTTTGCCCTTGCTACAGGAGCTCTCACCTCATCATTTGCTCACCCCCTGCCCAGCAATTAGTTCTCCCAAGTCAATCCTGTCCTCAGCTCCCTCATTAGTTCTGCCCATCCCCACCATCAGCACATTACTCCAGCCTCACCTCTGCTCTCCTCCTGGGGGTTCTTTACCCTTCTTTCCCAGGGCTAGGGGCTGCAGTGCTGTCCCCTTTCCACCTTCCAGGATTGTGGGGGGAAGCTCCAAGGGCTCTTCACCACCCCACACCCCATCCCAGGCTGAGTGCTGCAAGAAGGGAGAGGGGAGGTGGGGGAAAAGCAGAGGTGCTATCCTGTCCCCATTACTCATATGAGAGGAGAGGGAAGGAGGGAGCAGAGCTGCCCTGAGTTGCTGGGTTCTTTAGCTCCTATGTCCAATCCCATGAGAATAGCTTTGAGTTACTGAGGGATGGAGGCAGGGAGGAGAATTCTGCCTGCAACAGCTCTACTGATTGTTTAGTCCCAGGAGGTGGGGAACTGGAGCATATGACCAATCAAAAGACTCATCTGTTAAAGCTTGGGCATCCTCACAGGATTAGGCTCCAGCCGTGTCCATCACTCACAAAAGAATCATAAATGTTGGCAACAGTGCAGAGCCCAGACTTCTCCAGAGCCCAGAGGCTGAGTAGGGATGGAGCAGAAGCAGCACATCTGGGGCACACTCCAAGTTTCAGAATGTACCCACCCCAGTGATATCCAAGGGAATTTCAAGATGGGGATTGCAGCAATTAGTTTTGGCTAGCAGTAACTGACAGATTTTAAAATGTAGCCTTCTCCTAATCTTAATGAATCCTCTCCCCCACATACATGCCATTTGAAGGAATGGGAGGGGGAAAATCACTACTGTTTTTGTCTGTGGAAGTAAATGTAATTGCATGTCTTACAGTAGCACCCAAAGTCTTCATATACAGTTAGCACCTGATTACATATAACTGATAATACAAGACTTGATAAAGCTGAATTGTCTAAGTAGGAACAGAAACCAATCTGGACTGGGACAAATCATTATCCATAATAGAAATTCAACTTTTATATAACAGATTATACAAATCCAAACACTCCACAGAAGTGAAATAAATGAATTACAAGATGCTACTAAACTCATTGCACCTACCTGGACCACTCAACATAGCTTTTATTGTTCCTGATGTTAACGCATGCTCTCTTTTTACAATAAACTCATGACCATCAGAGGATATCAACTTCACATACATAGCATCAGGGCCTTCACACCCACCGTATGTTTTCTCTTCTCCATCTATAATAGAAAACAGATTCACTGATACTTTCAGAATATCTGGTTAGTACTTTCGTAGTATGAAGAAAGCTACTACAGCTTATGCCTTTATTACAAGCATGAAGTCTCAGTGCACTTACCTTTGAAAGACCAAAGAAATGCAAGGTAGCAAAGGAGAGGGTGGAGGATAAGACAAGGAAGCTGTTTGTTTCTTTTAAAGTGAAAAATTCAGCAGACAGCAAAACGTAAAGCGTTGTGCCTCAGAGAGCTAATTTAGTTTTAATATACTGTTACTGATCTCTCCCCTCATTCCCTTGTCCCTGACCATTGAGTCAAAACATAATTTCAGTCATTTCTAGAAAAAGAAAAAGTCCATTCAGGGTTATTTTTTTCCTTTATAAAATAAAATAAACCCTGCTACTCAAATCTGAGACTATACTTTCTGCTTGCTCTGAAGTGGCTGTTAAACATTCCTCATGAAGTCGTATTACCAGGGAAAGGTCATATTTCTAATGTTAATACATTAGAAGACAGTAATTAAGAATTTGCCAAATGAAGAAGAAACAGCTCTTCCTACAGGCATTGTCTGTTGTCATGCTTTTAAGAGGGCAATTCACAGAATAAAAGTCTTTGCCTGGTATTAACACATTCATTTAAAAAGGAACTCCAGTAACTTTAAAAAGTCAATTTAAGGAAAGTTTACTTTCTACTGCAAGTAACGAAAGTTTACTGCAACAAAGAGTAAACAAAATGTTCTCTTTATTTTCAGTTTCTTTTCTACTTTGGACAGCACTCTGAACAGTTTCCTCTGTTTATGTGACTCTTTCACACAGCAGCAGGAAAATGAATTATTTAAACAATAGTAAATGTCACTGTAAAACTACAAAATTAAGCAGAGAGCTTAGCGGCAGGCATAATAGCTGAAACTCCTCTCCCTCTCTTACCCCTCCCCCAACCCATTAATTAGATTTCAACTTGTGTCTCTGGCTGATCCAGGGGTAAGACTGCAGAAAGATTCAAACAAGTTTCAAAACCTGAAGGGATGATAAAAGGGAAAAAGGCAAAATACCACTTTAATCCAATTTAAAATTAGAAGTTGTAGTCACGGTCTCTTTTCAGGTAGCATGTTGTTTTTCCACAAAAATAATATACATTTACATAAGTTACTATAGTAAATAGGATTAAAGTAACTTTAATGAGAAGTTAATGAACTGTACATTCTACATAAGATTTCACTTTCAGGGTTGTATTAATCTGCTTATTTATTTTAATTTTTACATAACCAGTAGGATGCTAGAAACCCTCAATATCTGGGGTCAGTACAATAAGAAAAAGTCCAAGTATGATTATAAGGAGGCTTAGTGATAAATTTACTTCCTTCCAGCAGAATCCAGAAGTGGTAAGAGAATAGAGACGTACTTTTGAAGACTGGAATTTAATCAGTAAATATTAGTAAGTGTCATTTCTTCCTCCACCCAAAAACAAATAAATGATTTCTATTGTTAAGGAAACATTAGAGATTAAGTGTACCAAATATATACTGCACTTGTACAGATTCTTGTTAACAATTATGTCTTGCAGTCAGTTAGGAAAAAGTGGTTTACTTTCAGGACTATCAGGGTTAATCAAAATAAAATTACTGTATAATTATTAGATGAGGATTTTCCATGAGTGCAAAAGCTCAAGTTGCTAAAATTATTTTCTCACTATGCAGTCATTTGAATGGAAACAGATAGGGCAGCTCCAAGCACATAAAATCAAGTTAATTATGATGAGACAGTAAGCAAAATTAATCATTATGTAAAGCTTAAAAATGCAACCTCCAAAATTCACAGCCCTTTCCTACTCAATTCCATTATCTAAAAGCCCAAGATGTTTCATGTTTTAAAAAAGTGAAAAGATGTTTGTTAAAAAATTAACTTACCCATTCTCTCCTTATTAAATGTTTATTGCTTTGCGACAGCAGCTTTCACAGTAAGATGGTCTGAAAACAAAAAGTATTGATACAAGTGTCAATTATTTTTTAGTAGTAATTTCATAAGTCAGAGTTTAAGTGACCTACTATAAAGATTGATGTTCCGGTCATAAAGAAAACCTTTAATGATGATATACAAGTCTGACTGAAGTATTCAGTCGATTCAAGTTTCAGGATATGTTCCCTATCAGATTCTCACATGCTTTATGAAAGCTGAGTATGTGCAAGATTTCCAGATTTTACTTTACATGTTGTAAAAATAAAGTTTTAAACCTTTAGTAGTCAAGGGTGTTAGAAATGTTAGTTATAGTTCTAGAACAGCGGTCTCAAACATGCGGCCCGTGGGCCGCATGCGGCCCTCGGAGCTCTTCCCTGCGGCCGGCGGAGCTCCCCCAGTTACTTCCTGTCGCCACCAAACTCCCCTCACCCCCGCCCCCCTCCCCGAGTTATTTTCTGTGCCTAAGCTCCCCGCGCGCTGCTCCCCAATGTTTGGGGCCGGGTCTCTCCCCTGGCCCCACCTGCCGCCCCCACGCGCCTCCCCCCAGTGTCTCCCGGCCCCCACTTGCTGCCCCCTCACCGCTGGGGAGCTCACGCTGACTCCACTCCTCTGCTATGCCGGCTTCTGGCATCACCTGCTGCCGCAGGGTCCTAGCGCTTCCCCTGCCCTTCTGCCCTAGTCCTGAGACTCTCCAATGCCCCGAGCCTCTCCAATGCCTCAAACCCCTCACCCTCAGCCCCACAGCCCTCACCCCTGCACCCCCTCCTATCCCCAAACTCCGTCCCAAAGCCTGCACCCCCACCCCCTGCCGCAGCCTGGAGCCTGCACCGAGCACAGAGCCTGCACTCCAGACCCCCTCCCCCACCCAAACTCCCTCCCAGAGCCTTAGGCAGTAAATCTAAGTGCGTGTTTTGTCCTTTGAGTGAGGTGCATTACTGAGTGTATATATTTATTAAAACTGCTTGGAAATGACTTCGTCAAAAAAAAACACTCATGGAAGAAAAGAGTTTTCCAAGACAAATGGGAGAATTTATATTTTTTCACAGAGGTAAAAGATAAAATTCAATGCCTTATTTGTCAGCAAACGATTGCTGTTCCCAAGGAGTATAACGTGCGTCGGCACTATGACACGATGCACCGTGAAAAATATGATGCATTCACCGGAAAAATCCGAGAGGAAAAAGTTCAGCAACTTAAAGCAGCATTTGCCAAGCAAAGAAATTTATTTTCAGGGATTAACAAGTCTAGCGAAGATTCAGTAAGAGCAAGTTTTGTGATAAGCGAAATGATAGCTAAATCATCGCGACCTTTTACAGAAGGCTTATTCATAAAAGAATGTCTTATGAAGGCCAGTGAAATTTTATGTCCTGATAGGAAGAAAGTTTTTGAAGGCATAAGCTTGTCTGCAAATACAGTTGCCTGCAGGATAACGGATTTAGCTGATAATGTGCAAAAACAATTGATTCAAATGGCAAAAGACTGAAGTATTTTCAATTGCTCTTGATGAGAGTACAGATGTATCAGATACCGCACAGTGTGCAGTGTTCATTAGAGGTGTGGACTGCAATTTGAATATAACTGAAGAATTGCTAGACTTAATGCCACTGAAGGGTACCACAATGGGACGTGACATATTTCAAGGATTGGAAGAGTGCATTGAAAAAGCTGCGCTGCCATGGAACAAACTCGTATCTTTGGCTACGGACGGTGCGCCATCAATGTGCTCTGAAAACATTGGTGTGGTTGGATTATTGAAGACCAAACTGAACAGCCTCAATATACCAGGAATTAGCTTCACCAGTATACATTGTATTTTGCACCAAGAAGCCCTGTGTAGTAAAAGTCTACAAATGAAAGAAGTTATGGATGTAGTTGTTAAAACTGTTAATTTTATACGTGCACGAGGGCTGAATCACAGACAGTTCACTTCTTTTCTAGCAAGTATGGACAGTGAATATGGGGAACTTCTGTATCACACTCAAATTAGATGGCTGAGTCGTGGAAATGTTTTGAAGCGTTTTTTTTGCACTTAAAGAGGAGATTGATTCCTTCATGAAAATGAAAAACAAGGAGGTTCCACAGCTTGCTGATTCCACTTTTATCTGCAACCTTGCTTTTCTAACAGATGTAACTGATCACCTGAATGCACTGAACTTGAAACTTCAGGGTAGAAAACAGGTGATAACACAGATGTATGACAGTATTAAGTCATTCAAAGTCAAGCTTACTTTATGGGGGAAACAGCTGACTGCTGGCAATTTGGTCCATTTCTCAACTCTGAATTCCTTAGGAAAAGTTGAACCCAAATCCTTGAAAGAATATGCAGAGATCATTTCTAACTTACACAAACAGTTTGATGTGCGGTTTAAAGATTTCAAGGCACTTGAACCACATTTTCAACTTTTTCCCACACCATTTGCTGTTGAAATTGACAATGTTGCAGAGGAAATGCAGATGGAGTTAGTGGAGCTTCAGTGTGACACGATTTTGAAGCAGAGTATACAGATGTTGGAATTCCAGAATTCTACAGGTTTCTTTCACAAGAAAGATTTCCCATGTTATTCTCTGCTTCTGCAAGGATAATGGCAATGTTTGGAAGTACATATATATGTGAACAGTTTCTCTTCCATGAAGATTAACAAATCTGTGTTAAGGTCAAGGCTCACTGATGAACATTTGCAAGCAACACTGAGATTGGTTTCGTCTCAGGATATCAAACCTAATATTGATGCTCTGGTTGATGCAAAACGCTGCCAGCTAAGTGGCCAAAAATGAAATGACTGTCAAAATTAGCACTGACGTTTCACATTACAGTTAAAGAAGTTAATAAAAAAGTTAATAAATTGACTTTTAATAGCATACTATATTTTAATACTATACTACTATATTACTCTTCATTTTTTTTTTCTGCCTACCTCCAGGCGCTTCCCGCCGCCAAGCCGCCAAACAGCTGTTGGTGGCGCTTAGCACTTTCCAGGAGGGAGGGGGGAGGAGCGGGGAGCCGCGCGCTTAGGGGAGGAGGTGGAGAAGAGACAGGGCAGGGGCGGGGCCTCATGGAAGGGGTGGATTGGGGGTGGGGCCAGGGGCAGCAAGGGGGCGTGTCAGTGATGCGGCCCTCGGGCCAATGCACTAGTCCTCATGCGGCCCTCGGGGTCATTTGAGTTTGAGACCCCTGTTCTAGAACTTTAAGGGAGAAATCTGTGTACATAGAATTTGTTACTACAATGGCAAAATTCCTGTAAGATAAAACAGAAGAAAAATAAGCACTGTGTGTCACAGTGCAGTTAGTACTGGTGAAAGGTTCAAGGCTAACAAGTGTAGAAACTGAAGCCTTTATCTGCAAAATAATTCCAGTATGGACAACAGCAATTCAAGTTTCTTTATATTACACTGCAGTTATGCTCTGGAACAGGGGTGGACAAACTTTTTGGCTCGAGGGCCACATCTGGGTGGGGAAATTGCATATAGGGCCATGAATGTAGGGCTGGGGGAGGGGGTTGGGG
Source organism: Mauremys mutica (assembly GCF_020497125.1). NCBI lineage: Eukaryota > Metazoa > Chordata > Testudines > Geoemydidae > Mauremys > Mauremys mutica. The sequence goes on along the minus strand of NC_059073.1, from coordinate 58,783,916 downwards.
TGCAGTGTGCAGGAAGGGGCTCAGGGCAGGGGGTTGGGGCACAGGAGGGGGTGTGGAGTGCAGCAGAGGCTCCGGGCAGGAGTGCAGGAGGCATGTGGCAGGGGGCTCAGGGCAGGGGGTTGGGGTGCAGGAGGGGGTCAGGGTGCAGGCTCTGGCCTGGCACCACTTACCTAGAGCGTCTCTGGGGTGGCAGCGGGGCTAAGACAGGCTCCCTGCCTGTCCTGGCCCCGCACTGCTCCCAGAAGTGGCTGGCACCACATCTCTTCGGCCTCTGGGGGAAGAGGGGCACAGGGTTCCGCGCACTGCCCTCTCCTGCAGGTACCTCCCCCAAAGCTCCCATTAGCCGCGGTTCCCCATTCCCGGCCAATGGGAGCTGCGGGGGGCGGTGCCTGGAGGCGAGGGCAGCGCACAGAGCCCTTTGTTCCCTCTCCCACAGGAGCCGCAGGGACGTGGTGCCAGCCACTTCCAGCAGTGGCACAGGGCCCGCAGCACCACAGGGGTGGCAATCAAGCAGGCCAGATCCAGAGCCCCGATGGGCTGAATCCAGCCCACAGGCCGTACTTTGCCCACCCCTGCTCTGGAAAAAGACAAACTCTAGGACAGCTTGAAAGATAAATTACACTCACCTACTTACCAACCCCTTACATTTATTTGGGGGTAACCCTGGAAACACGAAAATGAACGCATATTAATAGAATGTTGTGGGCTTCCTAGAGACTCAGGAAAACAGCACCAAGTGAAGTTAACAATATTCTGTTTAGTTTCACAGACGCTATTCAGAACATTGTGGACAGTAATGAAACTGCCAAGAATTCTTAACAATTCACTCTGCTCCTTAGGAAAGCTATAAGTAACAGCAGAGGCAGGCCCTGGAATTATTCACTACGGAGAAGGACCATAAAATAGAGGCTAGGGAAAGGATAGAGTACCAGAGACCTCTTCCCCCTTCCCACCATCTCCCACACCTCTAATGGAGGGATAGAGAAATGGAGACAAGAAACTTTGTGGGAAAGCTGGAGATGCAAAGAGAAAGCCCCTTTTCCTCTCCACCAGTTTGGGAGGTGGTCACTGAAGCTTGACATTTATAATATACCTATTAGCCAGAGGCTGATAAAGAGAGCTCTAGAATCATAGAATACCAGGGTTGGAAGGGACCTCAGGAGGTCATCTAGTCCAACCCCCTGCTCAAAGCAGGACCAATCCCCAACTAAATCATCCCAACCAGGGCTTTGTCAAGCCTGACGGTAAAAACCTCTAAGGAAGGAGATTCCACCACCTCCCTAGGTAACCCATTCCAGTGCTTCACCACCCTCCTAGTGAAAATGTTTTTCCTAATATCCAACCTAAACCTCCTCCACTGCAACTTGAGACCATTACTCCTTGTTCTGTCATCTGGTACAACAGAGAACAGTCTAGATCCATCCTCTTTGGAACCCCCTTTCAGGTAGTTGAAAGAAGCTATCAAATCCCCCCTCATTCTTCTCTTCTGCAGGCTAAACAATCCCAGTTCCCTCAGCCTCTCCTCATGAGTCATGTGCTCCAGCCCCCTAATCATTTTTGTTGCTCTCCGCTGGATTCTTTCCAATTTTTCCACATCCTTCTTGTAGTGTGGGACCTGTGACGAAGTGAGACTGTTCTTAATGTTTCCTCTAAATACTGTGTGAGTGCCTCAGTTTCCTCTATGCATTTCTTAAGTCTCCAGTGTGCATAAATTGCTGACACTTTGTATCCTAGCAACAAATGGCTGGGGCCCTTCCCCCCTCCCCGCAAGAGAAGGGCTAAAGGGGAACAAAGAGAGCAGGTGACCTCTTGGCCCGGGAAAGAGACAAAGGCCAGAAAGGAAGGGCTGGAGGGGGATTCAGTTTGGAGCTGGCTGGGGACTGGAAGTGAGGGCAGACGGGGTGATCTGACTCGCTGGGCCCCAGAATGGACCCAGCTGAGGGGTCCCATTCTCTGTACCTACAAGCTCTGTTTTAGACCGTGTTCCTGTCATCTAATAAACTTCTGTTTTACTGGCTGGCTAAGAGTCACATCTGACTGCAAAGCAAAAGTGGGGGTGCGGGACCCTCTGGCTTCCCCAGGACCCTGCTTGGGCGGACTCGCTGTGGGAAGCGCACGGAGGGGCAGAGGATGCTGAATGCTCCAAGGAGAGACCCAGGAGGTGAAGCCGTGTAAGCTTCTTGTCCTGAAGACAGTCTGCTCCAAGGGAGGAGGCGGCTCCCCAAAAGGCCTGACTGGCTTTGTGGGGAGCAGTTCCAGAGCATCACCTGGGGACTCCGTGACAGGGCCCAAAACCAGACACAGTACTCCAGATGAGGCCTCACCAATACAGAATAGAGGGGAATGATCACGTCTCTCGAGCTGCTGGCAATGCCCCTACTTATACAGCCCAAAATGCTGTTAGCCTTCTTGGCAAAAAGGGCATACTGTTGACTCATATCCAGCTTCTTGTCCACTCTAACCTCTAGGTCCTTTTCTGCAGAACTGATGCCTAGCCATTCGATCCTTAGTCTGTAGCAGTGCATGGGATTCTTCCATCCTAAGTGCAGGACTCTGCACTTGTCCTTGTTGAACCTCATCAGATTTCTTTTGGCCCAATCCTCTAATTTGTCTAGGTCCCTCCGTATCGTATCTACCACTCCTCCCAGTTTAGTGTCCTCTGCAAACTTGTTGAGGGTGCAGTCCACGCCATCCTCCAGATCATTAATGAAGATATTGAACAAAACCAGCCCCAGGACCGACCCTTGGGGCACTCGGCTGCTAACTAGACATGGAGCCACTGATCACTACCCATTGAGCCCAACGATCTAGCCAGCTTTCTATCCACCTTATAGTTCATTCATCCAGCCCATACTTCTTTAACTTGCTGGCAAGAATACTGTGGGAGATCGCATCAAAAGCTTTGCTAAAGTCAAGGATAACACGTCCACTCCTTTCCCCTCATCCACAGAGCCAGTTATCTCCTCATAGAAGGCAATTAGGTTAGTCAGGCATGACTTGCCCTTGATGAATCCATGCTGACTGTTCCTGATCACTTTCCTCTCCTCTAAGTGCTTCAGAATTGATTCCTTGAGGACCTGCTCCATGATTTTTCCAGGGACTGAGGTGAGGCTGACTGGCCTGTAGTTCCCCAGATCCTCCTCTTTCCTTTTTTTTTTTTTTTTTTTTTTTTTTTTTTTTAAAAAGAGAGGGGCACTACATTAGCCTAGCTTTTCTAAATAGTCCTGAACCACATCTTTCTCCACAGAAGGCTGGTCACCTCCTCCCCATACTGTGCTGCCCAGTGCAGTAGTCTGGAAGCTGACCTTGTTCGTGAAGACAGAGGCAAAAAAAGCATTGAGTACATTAGCTTTTTCCACATCCTCTGTCACTAAGCAGAGTGGAGACAAAATCCAGTAGAAAACACAGCTCTTTCCAGTGGCTAGTGGCAGAGACAATTAACTTCTCACCAGGGACCAGCTCCTGAACGTTACTGGGGAACCTTCCACCTTTCAAATTTCTCAGCAAATAGATATAACAAGGCCTGAAATTTGTCAGTCTCTGCATGAGAGGGTAGTTCAGTCTGCATACCTATTCATGCCATTTGTGTTTAGTGAGACTAAATGGTGCCTGGAGGTGTGATGAAAAGAATGGAAGCCACCATTCAACTCAACTTACAAAGGCCACCAAACAACATATTATTCCCACTTTACCGAGGAAAAACTGAAGGAAAATTTGTCTTATAGACCAAAGCCAAATTTGAACCAGTAATCTTACAGGTGAGAAGCTCCTGAATATCACATACTTCTGAGTCTAACATTTTCTGAGGGTTAAATTGTGCACATGGTCATAAAAATTCCCTATTTTCCCTGTACTCACCTTGTTTCGATATTTCCATGGGAACTCCCCCAGAGAAGCCATAAATGTTGCTATTCCTGCATATAGCATTTCCTCAGCAGCAGTGTAATACTGAAACAATCCTAATTTCACTTTGTAGGCTGGAAGCACGTGTAATGGTAGAAAGGTTAATGTAGAAAGGTAAGAGAGGTGTCAATTTATAAAAATCTATAGAATCATAATTTCAATGTTGTCACTCGCTACAGCAGGGGTCAGCAACCTCTGGCATGCGGCTCGCCGGGGTAAGCAACCTGGCGGGCCGGGCCAGTTTGTTTACCTGCCGCATCGGCAGGTTCAGCCGATCACAGCTCCCACTGGCCGCGGTTTGCCGTCCCAGGCCAATGGGGGTGGCGGGAAGCCACAGCCAGCGCATCCCTTACCACTTCCCGCAGCCCCCATTGGCCTGGGACTGGTATTGATCAATCAGCTTTGTTTATTATGCAAAGAATAATAATAAGGCACTTGTTAAGATTTTAGCATCTAACCAGAAGTTAGTTGAATCCATCCACAAATGGTTTGCATATAGTTACATAACATACGTGTGTTTGAAATAATTTACCGAAGTGTACAGGACTTGCGAGACCAGTTCCACACATCCAGTCTCTCAATAACCTACTGCATACAATGGAGAACTGCAATATCGCAGAAGAGATCAAGCAACTTGATCAGGTTGAATCGACAGCAAAGCCAACTTTTGGGATGGTACGGTGATACATGAAGATGGTCGAGTCTTTGCTGCTGTTTATTCGATCTGTGGGACTGCTAATCGTAATTTGTACCTTGCAGCACTGGAAGACTATGTGAAATACTTTTTTGTTATAGATTTAATCAACTATTCTGCAATGCTTGCCTGGTACCTTGCTAAAATAAGAAGTGTAGAAGAGTCTGACACTGACATATGAGAAGAAGAATTTTGAAAAAGAAATTGGGCTGTTAAAAGGACGTCAGTTTCCTTCTGTGCACTTGGTTCAGATGAAGTCCTAGAACAGGGATAGGCAACCTATGGCACGCGTGCCGAACGCAGCACACAAGCTGATTTTCAGTGGCACTGACGCTGCCTGGGTCCTGGCCACCGGTCTGAGGGGTCTGCATTTTAATTTAATTTTAAGTGAAGTTTCTTAAACATTTTAAAAACCTTAGTTACTTTACAGACAATAGTTTAGTTATATATTATAGACTTATAGAAAGAGACCTTCTAAAAAGGTTAAAAATGTAATACTGGCACGCAAAACCTTAAATTAGAGTGAATAAATGAAGACTCGACAGCACTTCTGAAAGGTTACCAACCCCTGTCCTAGAACAAGAAAACAGAGCAACCAAAGTTGTTGGGGGTAGGTGGCCATAACAGCATCCAAATGCTCTTTCCTGACAACCCAAGAACTCCATCAAATTTCGAACAAAACATTAAGCATGGAAAATAACCCAGAAGTAACCAAGCACCATCTAGACTCATTAGGTACTTTATATGCCAAGAAAGGGCAATTTAAAGCTACAGGATGAGCTTACTCGAATCGCATTAGCATATGACATACCAGAGCTCATTAATATCACGATGAAAGCAGTATTCAGTGATAAGATAGCTAAAATGTCAGTCGAATGGATACTTTAGGTTTTGAAGGCTTCACATGAGTCATGACCCAAAGAATTATCCAAGGCTCTGTCAATCTATGGGGCCCAATCAAGAACAGACTAAAGTTGTGTTTGTATGCAAAGAACGTCAGAGCGAAGGTGGCATGGACTATTACAAAGTTAACTATAAGTCATTGTTTGCTTGCCTCCTGGTTATGTCCAGATCTCATCATGATGTTGATCTACAAGACTGGGAAAGTGCTAGTTCTCATTGGTACCACAATCAACGTTTGAATGCGACAGAACAATGCATATATGCCAGGCGAAAAGCTAATTAATGCTCCTCTTGCATGGTCTTCCTAAGCCAGCACCTACAGACAACATGACCAGTATGTTATGCTAGCAAAGGCCTTTCAATGTAGCAATCATACAGGATATTGCTGATTAATAAGCTCTCGACAAAACAGAAACTGTAAATACCTGCCCAAGATTTGGCTGAATATTTCATTATGAGGTTACAAAGAAAATACTGGACCTATGACAAAAGTCCACCTCATGTTTAACACCTGTGGAGAAGAATCAATTAAAAATATGACTAGAAAGAAGACATTCTGTGGTATTGCATCTGCCCAATAAAAAATCTTTTGATTCAACAAATATCTTCAATGTGAAGAAGCTGTCTCATATTTGCATGAAGGAAGAGTTAACCACATACTCTGCAGAAAATCGCTCCACTATGCCTTTACATTGCTCAAGCTCTTCAGTGGTGTTTCTTTGTATTTCCCATGAGGAGGCTGACACTAAAATTATCTTTCATGCCATCAAATGTCACAAAGGGAGATGCTACTGTTCTAGTGCTGAGAGAAATTACTCAAGACTTCAGCAAGATTCTGTTTCTGTTCCTCAGCAGGAGGTACAAAATTGCTGTATATCCCTCAGAGATGTGTTCCTATCATTTGGATCTGCTGCCACACTGCCAGGTTTCCATGCCCTTACAGGATGCGGCACTACTGGAAGGTTGGCTGGAAAGACCTAATTATTTTACTGGAAGGCATTTGATTCAGCCTCCAAAGACTCTCTCCTCACTCTAAAGGTGCTCAGAATGGCTGAGACAGTCATTGATGAGGTCAAATGGACTGTAGGCATTCCTATTCCAAGTTTACCATTTGAAGACCAACATTACAACACTTGCAGAGCTATGTTGATGGATGTTTTCCAAGAAACGGACAAATGGAGAAAAACTGCCACCAAAAAGGGGTGTATTTATACTTGCTATCAAGAGGGCAAATCATTAAGCAATGGCATGGCTCTAGGATGATCGAGTACATCCAAAACTACCCTCCCCTAGCAGATGTGGATATGTCTTTGGTGTGATCAGTCCATCCTTTGTTATGTCTGAAGTTACACAAGCTCCCAAAAATCAATCCTTCAGCTAATCAAATGTTTGTGTACAAAGACCAGATGATCACCACTCTGCAAATGTTCGGCCAGCAGCCTACCTTGTACATAGCAAGGATCAGTGTGACAACATGTCTAGCAGCAGTGCTGTACACAGAGTCGACACTGACAATGACAGATGAAAAAAAAATGTTTTCAGTCCTACATGCCAAGGCTAGCTTCCCTAGGATTAGCCAAGATGCATGTCTTTTATGTAAGCAATGCATCCCTGTGTGAAAGTATAATTAAAAAAAAAAAGTTGATTTTTAAACATTTGCTCAACTGTTTATCTACATAATTGTTCTAGGTTTGTCTATTCTGTACCATTGTGTTTGTGGGAGATGGCCTTTTGAAAGAAAGAAATGGGTTGAGTTGTTATCAGAGGACATTATCAAAATTTCCACCAACCAGAAGACCTGCAGCTGGGGGAAGAGACTCCCAACTGCCACACCGCAAAGGGCGACATCATAGAAATTATGATTCATAAAAATCTACAGAATCAATTGACACCTTCCTTTCCCTTCTACCACTAACCATGGAATGCGATTTTACCACATTATGCTCCCAGACTATTACAACTCCTGTTGCAGTATGAGGAAAGTGTTCTGTGCAAGAGCCAAGTAGGTGTGATTCCCCACAGCTGGAGATTGGAGAGTAATATTTATCTTTCTTCCTCTAACTCTCTAGCAGAGGATCCCTTGTGCTTCCTCCCCGACCCACAGAACCCTTCCCTATACTTCAAAATGAGTAGCAGTGAAACTGACTAAGACAGCATCAATTCCCCTTTATAGCTAGGAAAGTACTTTGAACAGCAACAGCAGTACAGGTGTAATCCTGAGTAGGAAAAAAGCAGGGGGGTGGGGGGAAATAGGAAATGGCAGTGCAAAGGCAAGGGAGGAAATGGACGGAAAACAAAAGGGAAACTGGGTGAGTTGAACCCAGAAGGGACAGAAAATAGGCAACCTAGAGACAGCCTATTAGAATCCCTTTCTCCCTGTCAGAAGAGGCTGGGAGTGCTACACAGGTAGCACATACTGTACTTATGGGAGATTATCTTGTGAGAGAACAAGAGAAGTACTGTTTTCCAGCAACTAGCCTCAGGTTAACTGGAGCAGATTCAATATGATCCAGAGCAAGCTGCCACCAAACTTCCCCCAGACAGTGGTAAGACTGTTGCGATAGGTGGTAGGGGGCTCAATGGAGCTTTCAAAAGGGAAACTGAGAGCCACAGAAAACTGAAAAATAAGCTGAATGAAGGCAACTGTATTTGATGTTGATACCTATCCAATTTGTAATTTTAATACCCCAATAACACAAGAAATTCAGAAGTAAAAAAATAAAATTTGAAAGTGGTTAAAAGGGTGAAGAGTGAAGAATTTCACAAGTTATAATTCAGATTTTACTGCTTTCAGACACCTTTCCCCATATACAGTTTTTGCACACAAAAAAAATCTCACACAGAAGACTCTACCCACAAGTCAATGCTTTATCCAGAAAGGATTACTTTGAAGTTGTCAGCTATACCCAGTCTTTCCCAATTGAGCTTTGAGTGGTCATAGGCATTACTTAATTAGTAATAAGTTAGAAATAGGCAAGTCAAGTAATTTAGTACATCCCCCTATAAGAGCAGATTTCTCAGAGTATATTTTCTAATTGCAGTTTACATTTGAGTCCCAGGGGCCTCTTGATGCCAACTAGCAGAGTGCACTGAGGATACAAAGAGTTCTACAGGGATCCCTGGTCACATATATGTATAATAATTCACAAATTACACCAAAAAGGTGGCATATGAGATCTCTAAGAGCCAGTAGCCTACTGGCCATCAAAAATGTATGTACAGATCATATTAAAAAAAAGAGTTATGTATCTATACTGGAAGTTAACTCAAAAGGTTGAGAGAATGTAAGGCAGGTAATAAGTAGTTGGGTTCCAGGCTGGGGGTAATAGAAGCTTTTTATTGTGTATTGTCTGCTTCCCAATACAGGCCTATTTGCATATGGAGCCAAAATGCTAATCAAGAGAAAATTTAAGGGAATAAAACAAAATAGCAGGAGGGGATCCCGTTTGAGTAAAGAAAATGGATTGCTGAAGTATATCTGAGGGACAAAGATCCCCCCGGATCTTTTACCACCGAGGAGGCAAGCTGATAGTGTGACTTATCTTGTGAATGGAAGATCACAGCCAAGCCCGGCTGTAATACACTGGAAGGATTTTGAGTGAGCTTTGCTCTATGAGACATGAAAGTAACTAGGTATACACGTCTAGCTTCTAGAATTCGAGTTATGATTTTATTTTATATGTAACTATTTGTTTCCAATATTTCTACTTGCTATCATTTGAATCTCTACTCATTGTTAGATTTTTTTTTTATAATGAAAACAAGCAAAAGTTTAAGTGCTGTCTGTTAAGCAGAGCTGCAATTTAAGGTGCACTGGTAAGCTGGGAGGTACCGTTACACAGAATTCACAGGTTAGCTGCTCCCAAAGAGCATCCTATGGATCAAGGGCTGGACATTCCAGGGGATGCTCATAGCATGTCTACTGCTAACCTGCAGAGGGACCACGGAACCTGTGTTGGCTAGGAGAAAAGTGTTTGTGTTCCCTATGACCTGTGGAGTCAGGGAGCCGACGGACAGCAGACACAGATGAAGCTTCTTCACACTAAGGGCAGGTGGTAGTGAGGTGTCTCAGAACCCTGACTACCCCAGGAAGTGTCAGAACTTAAATACCATGTTTCTGCTGAAAATCTGGGAGCACCTTACTTAAGGTATTAACCTCACTTTAGGTATTAACCTCACTTTACAGAGGGAAAAACTGAAATCAAGGTTAAGGGCCAATTGTAGGGACCTAAATATGCAGAACAGGTACTTTTGAAAATTCCATTAGGCACCTATCTACATATTTACAGGCCTGAATACTTGTGGAAAACTTGCCCTAAGTGACTTAATCAAGATCACATTAAGTCAGTGCCAGTCAGGAAGAGGATCCAAATCTCCTAACTGCCAGTCACCTGCTCTAGTCACTAGTCCATGCTGCCTCCCTTTATTATATGGTCTTTCCCTGCACATTCCACCTAAATAACAAAGATGAATACTAGAAATTCTGTTGGTTTCCGCCTCTGGAGCATCACTTTAGGGTAGAGGCTTATGAGATATTACCAAACAGGCAGCTAAGCAACCTTGCTTAACTCCCAAAGTGCATGTTTGTTTGGTTAGCAACAATTCCTACAGTTTCCTTTACATAAGCACAGAAAACACGAAGCAAAACATTTAGCAGCAAAACAGGAAAAAACCCTACAACAGAACTGTAAAGTGTTTACAAAGTTGCTAAACGATTCACCCCACCCAAAATGATATTTATATCTATTTATGATTTTCACAAAATTAATTATTTGAAAGACATGGAAAAAAGGTCACTAGTTTCTCTAAACCGAATAAAATTAATCAGTAATTAAAAATTAATCTTATACCAGTGCCTTAAATATGCTCTGTGGATGTTAAAATTCACATATTTTGTAAGCATAAGGATTTTTATTCATTTATTGTACATAATTTCCCTGCTTCAAACTGTTTTACAGCATAATGTATGCCAGGTGCCTGATACCTTCTCCATAAACAGTTGTTGTTGTAGCAGTTTAGCACTGTATACAAATGTGTACAGTTGTTTCAGAAACAAAATTAAGAAAGGTGCAATGTAAATCAGAAACCCACTTAACTCATCTCTCAGTGTCAACATCTGACATGTGGGTTCTGGGCCTCCCCCTTCCTCTCAAAAACTATTTTAACCATTTACTATCCACAACCGTTTGGATCTTAGATCTGGTATATCTTTGCAGGTTATGTATTCTCTACTGCACAAACCCAGGGGGACATGCTTTAAGTTGTCAACAGTTTTGACCAGGAATTGATATGATTGTAAAGAATCCAAAGTCAATACGACATCCAGGATGGTTGTTTTATATACCCTCTTTTACATAGAGATATACAGGATTATTGAGATACAAGGATAAAGTTAAGGTACCCCAAACCATTAACCCTGCATTTTCTATATAGTAACCACATTTTTCCCCCTTAACTTGAGTTTCCTAGCCTTCAGATGTTCATTTTTAAAAGCAAAGACACTCTTAAGCTTCTAAATACATATCAATAACTTAACTCTAATTCAACAGTGTTTGGGACTCTTGCAATAAGCCAACAGCTATAAACATTTCCTATTTTATTCAGAATTAACCGGTTTTTAATTAATAACGTATTGCTGCAAACCTCCCCAGCAGAAAATCTCTTAAATAAATTTGATCTGAATACTAGAGACTTTTCCCACATGCCTCCAGTCAGATACTTCAAAGGAGGAATACAATTGTTACCAAATAGCGAACAGGCTTTTAGAAGATGCTAAGTGATCTGCTTGTAGCAAGCTCTCAGATTTCAGTAACAGTTTCTCCCTGTAATAAGGATTATTGGAGGGGAGAGGGTGTGCAGGGATTAGCTACAACAGTTACATTGAAAAAAACTCCATGAACATCAATGAAAATTGTTTACTGTTAATTCCAAATCAGAAGCAGAATGTCAAACTAATCTCACAGGAGGAAGTGTGCCATGAATTACAGAAATTTAATGCTTGCATAAGTGCTGAAAACAGATTCAGGATTGGTCCTGCATGATCTCTCCTTCTAACAAATGACAACTGAGGCATTCAAGACTGTGAAGGGTGAAATTAGTGAAGACAGAATAGCATCTTGTTTTTATCTTTCTTGTAACAAAACAAGAAAGACGATGAAATTAAAAGAATAATATATTCAGAATAATGAATAGAAAATTTTTAAAAGGCAGTCTCATGACAAATCTACTGCTGAGGAAGGCCATGGGTAAACTGTAGCTTGATAATAAAGAGGACTGAATGATGTTATAAATCACTTGAACATTTGCAACTACAAAAGTAATCAAATAATATGCTTCAGGATATTAGCCTGCAGGGGTCAAGACTTTTTTTTCCTCCAAGCTGTGGTACAAATATTACAATAGAGTAGGTGCTTTATATCTGTTCTTTGCCTCTCTGAAGCATTCAGATAGGATACTGCTGATGGTAAGATACCATATTAGATTTTAAAAAAAGAATTTACATTGATTGGTCAAACGTGTAGGGTTACAATATAACCGACACACACCTGAGAGGGTATTTTAAAAAGCCCCCTCAATTACAGCCCTACATAGACTACCCTGACCCTGAGTCCAGACACACAAAAGTAGGAGCACAGCACACACTCTAACCCCTTCAACACACACGCCTGCTAAGCTGTCAGGCAGGGAGTGGAGGAAAATGGATAGCATCTTGGCACTATCATACAACCCTCTAGCCATTACCATGGGTGTCAATGTGCTTGTGGTATAGGTCAGCAGCAAGTTATTACCACACCCTTCCCCCACAGTAAGAAGAAATGGGGGGAGTTGTGCCTTGGAGGTGTGTTTGAAGCACAATATCACCCAGGCTATTCAGGAGATGTGCAATTTACAGACCACCTTTTGCTCAAGGTGGTACCTAGAAGCACCATTTAGCCCTATTTTCCCCATAGATGCTTAAAAAAATTCATACTGGCATACGACTACTGGCAAAAGAATGGAACACAGTCTTCAGTCTGCAAACTAAAATAATTTGGCGAGGTTTAGACAATATAATTGTTTAAAACTGCTCTCTTCAAATGTCATCTAAAGAAATCCAGCATCAGCTGCTAAGCATATGCAAGACAGACACATACTTAAAGTACTAGTACAGGGATTGGCAATCTTTGGCATGCGGCTCACCAGGCTAAGCACCCTGGCAGGCTGGGCCAGTTTGTTTGCCTGCTGTGTCCACAGGTTCGTCCAATCACGGCTCCCACTGGCCACGGTTTGCCACTCCAGGCCAACGGGGGCTGCAGGAAGCGGCGGCCGCAGGAAGCGGCGGCCAGCAAATCCCTTGGCCCGCACCACTTCCTACAGCCTCCATTGGCCTGGAGTGGCGAACCCGTGGTCAGTGGGAGCTGCGATCGGCCAAACCTGCGGACGCAGCAAGTAAACAAACCAGCCCGGCCCGCCAGGGTGCTTAGCCTGGCAGGCCGAGTGCCAAAGGTTGCCGATCCCTGTACCAGTACATCAATACTCAATGTTTTACCCAGTTAGTGTTATGCATGTGAGAATGAAGACAGTTAAGCCATCTGGTAAATATCAGTGTGCAAGCAATGGGCCACTTAGCTGGTTCAATAAACCAGCGGTTCTCAACCCTGGCAGTATGCAGATGTCTTTCTGGGGTTACATCAATTCATCTAGATATTTGCCTAGTTTTACAACAGGCTACAGAAAAAAGCACTAGCAAAGTCAGTACAAACTAAAATTTCATACAATAAAATGTTTATATTGCTCTACACACTATACATTATACATTGAAATGTAAGTACAATATTTAATTATAAAATAAATCAGCTGGAATATATAGGGTAAAAAGGAGCAAGTAAACAATTTTTCAGTAACAGTGTGCTGACACTTGTAATTTTATGCCTGATACACAAGTAGTTTTAAGTGAGGTGAAACTTGGGGGTATGCAAGACAAATCAGACTCCTGAAAGGGGTGCAGTAGTCTGGAAAGGTTGAGAGCCACTGAAATAAACAGTGAAATATAGATATGCAAAGGCATGTTTACCTGTTCCAGTAAAATAATGGCTACTGTGTCCACTGGATAACAAATTCATAATGACAGCCTACGTAACTAATTTATAGTAATTAAAGACAACTGAGCAGATTTTGGCCACAGTAGTTTTAGAATATTAACATCTAGCTATGTGTGCTCCAACAACATATCACATCTTACTTTTAATGTACTCTATTATATCAATTTTTTCAAGATACCAAGCAAGTAATATGAATGCCTTCACCATCAGTAAATTAGCATACAAGTCAAATATGACTCAGAGAGTTCACAGCCCTAAATAAGAAGAGTTTTGTAAATAAATTAGGCACAGTAGAAAGTTCACAGAAAGTGTAGGCCCACTACTTAATGGGGAAAGAGAGTTAACAGCACATGACATTTAATGAGGCATTTAATGCCCATTTTACTTCAGTCTTCACTATAGAGGTTAACTGAGATCAGTTGCCTAGCACAATTAATATTAACAATGAGGGGGAAGGAACAAAATCCAGAATACAGAAAAAACAGACTAAAGACTATTTAGATAAGTTATATGTATCCAAGTCAATAGGACCTGATGAAATTCGCCCTAGGGTATTTAAGGAACTAGCTGAAGCAATCTTGGAACCATTAGTAATTATCTTTGAGAACTCATGGAGCACACATGAAGTCCCAGAAGACTGGAGAAGGACAAACATACTACCTATTTTTAGAGAGGAAACAAAGAGAACCTGGGAATTATGGACCAGCCAGCCTAACTTTGAAACCTGGGAAGATATAATCATTAAAAAATTTGTAAGCACATCCAGGATAACAGGGTAATAAGTAAAATCCAACATGGATTTGTTAAGAACAAATCATGCTAAACCAACCTAATTTCTGTCACTGACCAGGCTAGTGAATGGGAGGGTGGGGGGGGGGGGGGGAAAGCAGTAGACATGATTTATCTTTATTTGAGTAAGACTTTTGATGCAGCCCCACATGACAGTCTCATAAGTGGATCACATTTCCGTAGTTTAGATTAAAATTACTAGAAGGTGGTTGCATAACTAGTTGGAAAAACAAACAAAAAAAAACCACATACTCAAAGTTTATCAATGGTTCATTGTCAAAGAGAGAGGATGACACCCAGCTCGGAGAGGCTGCAAGCACCTTGGAGGACAAGATTAAAACTCAAAGTGACCTCAACAAATTGGAGAGCTGGTCTGAAATCATCAAAATGAAATTCAAAAAAGTGCAAAGTACGGCACTTAGGAAGGAAAAAATCTAAGGCACAAATACAAAATGGCCAGGCAATTGCACTGCTGAAAAGAATCTGGGGAAGTATAGTGGTACGAGCAGGGTCCTAGAGCTCGGGCCCCAGCCCAAGCCCAGAAGTCTACACAGCAATGAAACAGCCCAAGTTGGCTGGCACAGGTTTTTCTTTGTTGTGTAGACGTACCCTACAAGGATAGCTAAGTATTGGATAGGCTTCCCTGTGGAATCCCAGTCACTGGAGCCTTTTAAGAACAGGTTAGACAAACACCTATCAGGGATGGTCTAGGTATACTTGATCCTGCATCTGTGCAGGGGGATGGACTATATGACCTCAAGGTCCCTTCTAGCCCTATGTTTCTACAAAATATTGATCAATAAACAAATAGGCTAGGTGGAGCAGTAGCTTTTCACCTACAAAAGTATAGTTTTAAGTTCTGTTTACATTCTAGGTAATTAAGTTTTAATCTTATTCTAGGTCCCACTGTCATTGGTTTACTTCACATAGTTACCACACAATTTCTTGTAAGTGCATTTACTGCTCAGGAGAAACAGAACTGAAAGATTCACAAAAATATTTAGGTTCCTAACTTCCACTGATTTCAATGGAAGTTGGAGTCTAGATACCTTTGTGTTCTGGGCTTTAGTGCAGATCAGGACTAAAGTATATTAGTAGGGCAGTGCGAAAGAAAATTTGTACATCTATTTGCAATTCAGCTGGCTCAAGGTTGGGGGTGTGGGGTCCAAATGCAGCTGGTTGGGGCTCAATGGGGTGAGGGTCTGGGTAATCCAGGTGCATAGGCCTTGGGGCTTATTGCAATGGGGTTTCTTGTGTGTCAGGCTCAGCTGTCAGTGGTCTGAGTGCAGGGGTGGGGGTCTGGATGCGGGAGGAGGGCTGGAGATGGGGGGGGTCTTGGCAGGGAAGGCCAGATGGTGGGGGCATCCGGAGGCACAGGGTTGGGCAGCTGAGGGAGCAGCTCCCCATAGTGACTCGTCCCCCACATGGCTGAGGAGAGATGGGGACAGGAAGCAGGGGGGAGGAGGGGTGCAGGGGCAGTGGAGGATTCTAGGGGTGGGTCTGACCTGGACCCAGCCTCTCCATGCAGGGAAAGTGTGCTCCTTCCCCACCCCCAGCCCAGCCAAGACTAGCCACTGCAGGATAGGAGCCACCACCTGTGGCATCCCAAGTCCTGGGTGGGGCTGGGGAGGGCCAGGTGCAGGGAGTAAGTCTTGACAGGGGTGCCCAGAACTTGGGGGGAGGGTCTGACCCGGCACCAGCCAGGACACCTTCAGCCCTCCCCTCACAGTGATTTAACTCTCTGTTAGCCTCTCCAGGTGCCTGAAACCATATGCCGCGTTGCTGGGGAAGGATACATGAACACTCTTGCAGCTTCCCTTTGCTTCTCCATCAGAAAGTATCAGAGGGGTAGCTGTGTTAGTCTGGATCTGTAAAAGCAGCAAAGAATCCTGTGGCACCTTATAGACTAACAGACGTTTTGCAACATGAGCTTTCGTGGGTGAATACCTACTTCATAGGATCCAAGTCTTGCATCCGATGAAGTGGGTATTCACCCACGAAAGCTCATGCTGCAAAACGTCTGTTAGTCTATAAGGTGCCACAGGATTCTTTGCTGCTTTCTCCATCAGAAAGTCATTTTTCTTCAGGGATGCAAAGAAATCTGCAAATTCTACTTGCACACAGTTGTGTAGAATTCCCCCTGGAGTATTATTTGTAGCATTCTAATTACAAAATGAACACTCAAGTCCAATCTGCCTTCATACAACAGGAGAAACATGAACAATGATACAGAAATATTGTATTAAGAAAGTCTTCAAAACCAGTTACCGTTTACACAGAAAGTTATATGCATATAGGTGATTTTTGGGAATGTGTGGAAGAATGAAGGGAATGGTCAAAGAAAATGATTGTGCATAAGGAGAAAACTTTTAGTACACTGTTCTATAAATACTCTGCCTTCAATCCTGGTATAAGTTATTTTCTGCCTCCTCATTCAACACAAAATTCTCTCGTTTTAAAATAGCACCTGGCCACCCTTTTATTTCATTATACCAATGCCAAACTCAAGTCTTCCACACTCCTATTTCTAAGGCACTGTCTATGCAGGGATCTTTATGAAGCTTTTCCCACCTGTACCATTCCCAACTCACCTGATCAGTGGCAGCACTAGTATAGAGAAGGTTCAGATGTTTTCCAGCATTTTTACTACTGTATCAGCTAAAGCCATTCCTCATTGGTAAAAATGCTGAAGTCCTCCAGAGCCTTGTCTATGGTAGGGCTCCCATTGATTCTAACACTGGCTCAGCAAAACTGACATGATTTTTTTTTGTTTTTATTCCTGATATAAATAAAACAGAATGCTTACCAGAGGACTGGCACCTAACAGAAGACCTGCTTCAAGATAAAAATCATTACATAATGTATATGTAGTTACATAGTGTGAAGGCTAGAAGAATGTACAGTGTATTGCTCAAAGAACATTATGGTATTTGAATATCAAGGCAAGAAGAGCCTTGGGCTATATATGATTTTCTCCCTTCCCTCAAGCATGAACCCTGTAGTCTAAATGCTTTTAATAATCTGTAAGTGATCAGAAGTGCATGAAATAAAATAAGAAGGAAAAGTGCGTGGATATTTGTAGTTTCCCTTTAGTGCCAGTCTTCACTCACAAGCTGTAAGACAGATGCTGGATATTGCAACTTGTGAAACAAGACTATCATTAATGAGAAACTTTAGTTTAGTTTCTCACACATTACTTTACTCCCTATAGATACTTATGAGCATTTAGACTAGCCGATTCAGGTTTAAAAGGAGGGAGACAATCCCATCTATCCGAAGACAAATCTTACTTTGGTATCTAAGCACCGTAACCTATTTTAAAAAGGTTCCTAAATTCCTCCATCTTTGGGATTTTTATAACGGGATTATTTCCTTCCCTTCAGGGATGGGAGGGGAAGAAGGAGGCTCCCTCATTGGTGGAGGAAGCAGTCAAAGCAGAGCAATAGTTACAGCACTGCTTTAAAGAGGGTTTTTGTTGGCGGTGTGTGGAATCCAACGAGAGTGTTACAGACACATGGGAAGGGAGCGAAATCCCCCTGCCCCACCCCTGAGCCTCCCTCAGGCCGCCCCGAGCCCTAAACACGCCCCCAGCCTCCCCCCTCCCAGGGATGAGTAATAAGATTTCCGCCCAGGGGGTGGCGGCGTCTCGGAGCGGGGCCCGGGCCCTGGCCCGCTAGCAGAGGGCGAAGCCCGCTCCTCACTCGGGGGAAAGGCGGCGGCGGCGGCGGCGGCGACCCGCCTCCCCCCGGAGACGAAACGAGAGGGCGGGGGCAGCCTCTCAGCTCGCGCCCCCTCCCGTCCAGCCGGCCGCGGCGGGGACTCACTTGTGTCAGCTTCGCTGCCTCCGCTCCCTGCTCGCAGGGCCCCCTGTTCCGGGCCAGCTGCCTCGCAATCACTTCCGATAGGTCAAAGGTTAGCGCCGCCTGCTGCCGCCACCGTAGGGACAGGCAGCGTTCCAGCCTCCTGCCCTTGGGCGGTTTACCAAGCCCAGGTCCCAGCATGCCATGGGCCACGGCAGCCCGTGTCAGCAGGAAGTATTGCATGCTGGGAGATGTAGTTCAAACTAAGCACTCTGGAGTCTGCTAGAAAGGGCTGCTCCACCACAGTGGAAATAAGGGTAGGTAATGGAGGGCTGTGTTGTGTCCCCAGTTGGTGGATGGCTGTATTGCCAGCCCCAGCTAGCCAAAGCTTATGAGTCCAGCATTCAGCCCAAAAAATAAACACTGGCTTAAAAAAATTCCCAAAGATTTTAAGAATAATACATTTGGGTTCTTTTTATTTCCCACCTGGTTTATCAACCTTTAGGGCTCACATCTAAGATTAGCCTCTTAAAGTTAGCAGGACAACTCCCACCTTTTCATATTCTCTGTATGTATATATATCTCCTCGGTATATGTTCCATTCTATGCATCCGATGAAGTGGGCTGTAGCCCACGAAAGCTTTTGCTCAAATTTGTTAGTCTGTAAGGTGCCACAAGTACTCCTGTTCTTTTTGCGGATACAGACTAACACGGCTGCTATTCTGAAACCATGAATTGTTCAGTTTAGAAAAGAGACTACTACGGTGGGATATGATAGAGGTCTATAAAATCATGAATGGTATGGAGAAAGTGAATCAGGAAGTTATTTACATAACATAAGAACCACGGTGTTGGTGTCACTAGGCCTAAGTAAACCAAAGTTGTGACTGCAGGCCTGAGTGAACCAGAAGTCTTCCATGCTGTGAACTTTAACCAGCCTAAAATGCTAACAGACAGCAAGCAAAATGTGTAACTGTCAGCAATCTCAGCTTGCAAATGTAGGAGTTTAAAACAGCAAAAGCGGCGGGGAGGAGGGGGAGAGGGGGGAGGAAAATCTGTATGCGTTTGTGTTGTGAAGGCCAGAGATAAGAATGCGAATGAGAACTTTTCTAACACGCTGAAATGTAATGTTCAAAGTAACTGCTGTTGGGAAGGGAGGGGTGAGGGGGAAAACCAAACAAAAGGCTTACACAAACAAGGGGGGTATAAATGCTGGGACCCCGCCTGCGCGCGGGTGTGCAGGATTTGAGAATGCTCTTCTCCCTGGCACCATATTTGGGCTCAAATAAACCTGGTTTTTGCTTCTCCACCCTGGTGTGATAATTAGTGCGACGCACACCGGGCAACGAACCTGCTGTTGCTCCGCCTCGGGCTCTTTGAGCCGGCAACAGTTTTGGCGTCCCTGGGTGGGCTCGAGGCAAAATTGTGCCTTGCCCGGATTCCTCCGATGGCTGGTGGACGATGGTCACAGCCGACGCCCAGCGCGCACCGGTGCCTTTACCGGGGGCCTCGGCAGAGACGCGTCAGGCTGACCTTGGAGGACACAACGGTGCAACGCACTCAGATAGTGGAGAAGCAGTTGCGGGCGACGGTGAGGAACCGGTCCTGTGGATAAGGTAGGAACAGTCCAGTGGTGTGGACTTTTGCCCGAGGCTCGGGACGCCCAGCCGTTGTAATTCCCACTAGACGAGAGAGCGTTCTATAGTGGGTCAAGGGCAAGCCCATGGTATGGGGCAAGGACAGGGTAAGGTTAGTAGGGCAAGGTGTACGCCCCTAGAATGCATTCTAGCAAATTGGAAGGTATTTGGTTTGGATCCAATGACTAAGAGTAAACTGAAAAGATTTTATACAGTAGACTGGCCTCAGTATCAGTTAGAGAGCCAGGAAAGGTGGCCACCAGAAGGATCACTTAATTACAACAAGATCCTTCAATTACTTCTGTTTTGTCAGCGAATGGGTAGCTTCTGAAGCTGTTTGTATGTAGAGCTCTTGTAAAAAATCCCTCATCATATGCCCCAGAGCTGCACTGGGAGGAGAACTGTCCGTGGGAATGTCTGTCTCTGTTGGGCTCATGCCATCTGAACTTATTGACTGTGCAGCAAGATAAGATGCATCGTGGTAATAGGAAACAATGGCCTTGGTGTGTGTGTGTCTGTGTGTTTTGTTTTTTTACCGGAAGATGCCCAGACTACCCTGTGAAGCGATTGCTAATGATCAGGAGTATTCTAACGCAAGCCTGGTAACTAGTGGATCTTTAGGAGATCCGACCCACGGTGGGCTGACTCGGCCTGGCATCGTCCGGCGAGGAAGCTGCCTGGGTCTAGGAATGTGTGAACCCATCTTCCCTCCCCGCCCTTCCTTTCCGTGTGGGCTACTGACAGTCTGATCATCTCACTGGATGCAATCAGAGTACGCGGCGCCGTGTCTCCCAGAGACTAGCCGACGCTCTTTGCTGAAGGGAGGTGTAGGAGAGTCAGTCATCCTCGTTAATCTCTCCTGTGTGAGTGTCCTGTAGGGAGAGATCCTTAGTTTATGAGCCGCTAGCGCGGACAGGGCACCCTCTCTGTGTGTGTAAGTGGAAAATGGGTAAGGGACAGTCTAAAAATTCTACCTCACCCCCTAAGGGTACCCCAGCATAGTACATGTACGTACATTATGGTCCTAAAACCTGCAGGTATTGAGAATTGGAATCTTCACATGTGTGAAAATCCATCTAAACAGTGCCCATTAGAAGGTATCTTCAATCTAGATAAGATCATATATCTCAGAGGAGCTTTTAATCACAAAGAAAAGCCTCTGACACAGTGTGAGCAATTTGTCTAGGAACGGGTTAATTTGAAACTCGGCTAACCCCAGAGATAAAGAGAGAGCTGCTCTGCGTACAAGGTCAAGAATCAGCACAGACTATGTTAAGTACAAAGAAAAAAACTGCTTTCAGCCCCAGCTGGTTGTGGAAAAATAGAGACAGAGGCAAACCAAAGGCAATACAAGTTACAGAACTGAGATTGCATTTGCAAAGCTTAATTCTCCAGTGAGATCCAACAGTGTGCTTCTGCAACCCTGTAGCTGGTATGGCTCGGTGACACTGGAAAAGCCACAGGCAGCTGACCTGAACTGGAATCTCTGAAAGAGACGCCGCAGGAGAGTCCAGGGTGTAAAAGAACAGCCATCCCAAGAGCGGAAGCATGTTGGAAATTCTGGACGAGCTGTATACAGGATAATCTCCCGTCCACCTATTTCCCTTCTCTGAACATTATACACAGACGTGGCCAGTCTGGATATGTGTAAGTATTAAAGTGGCTTAAGGCTTGGGGCATTCATATTTTTCCTGAGTGATGTGGGAGTGTTCCCAACACTCTCCATTGTTGTTTTATTATTTTTAATGAAGCTTTAAAATTTGGTTATATGGTGTGCTTTCTCTATCCACCCCCCCACACCGTCCTGCAGTGTCAGTTTGATCACCTGACATGAGGGATAATTAGTAACAGAAATTTGTCACAGTTTGGTGAGCAATAGAAAATGGGGGAGCCCTGCAGAATTTACACCATCTATCTGTTTTACCCTTGTCATTTTATGTTTGCTTTGTTTGGTATGGTTGGTGTTATATGATAAGGATTGTATGGTTAAAGGTGAGCCCTAATAGAATAAGGAAACACTATCTAGTTTTGGCTCTGTTCTGTTTAACCGGTTGTCATAAACAGATAGTTAAGGGTTAAGGTCTCTTTTACCGGTAAAGGGTTAACATGCAGTACCTGATGACCACCTGACCAGAGGACCAATCAGAGATAAGATTTTTTCAAATCTCTGTGGAGGGAAGCTTTTGTCTGCGTTTTCTTTGTTTGTCTCAGGAACTCTTTTTGGATCTAAGAGAGGACAGTCATGTCTCCAAGTTCTCCTGGAGTAGTTTCTACTAATTAATAGTGAGTATTAATTAGAAAGGCAAATTAGTCTTATGATTTGATTTCTATATTTGCAATTGTGTGTTTGCTAAAAGAAATTCTTTATTCCTGTTTGCTGTTACTTTGCTTTCACTGAGAAGGAAAGGGGGAGGGGGAATTCTCTCCAGAGATTGATAAGGTTATCCCCTATGAGTATCCAGCTTGGGCTCATAGAGATTCTGTATTTTCTTTTTGTTCTCTTAATAAATTCTTTTTCTTTGGACTTGGTTAATTCCTTCTCTTGTGGAAATTCAGGGGAAGGGGAGGGGGGAAGAGACAGTCCTCCTGGGTTTGATTCAAGCAGTTTGAATCAGGTATCTCTTTCCAGGACTAGGGAAGGGGAGGGGGGAAGTGAGTCCCTCTTTGTGTTGAGTCAAGGATTTGACTCGGTGTATATCTCTCCAGAGCAGGCTGGAGAGAAGGAAGAGGGGGAGGAGGGGAACTGGCTGTTTCTCTCTCTGGTGAGATTCAAGGAGTTTGAATCAAGGTATCTCTCTCTCCGGAGCAGGCTGGAGAGAGGGAAGAGAGGGGAGGGGGAAGGTTCCTCCTCTGTGAGTTGATCTGTGTTCCCAGGGAGTGTCTTTGAAGGGAGACAGGGGGGAAACAGGGGTGTCCCGGCCCACGTATTGACCGTGGTGGTGGCAGCAAAGGGGGCCTACCCTAGGATTTTGGGGTGGAGGAAGACATGCGGGTCCTCACTTTGAAACCCCCCAGTTTCAAGTGAGGGTGCAGACTCTGACACCGGTTACTGTTGTTTTTCTGCTCTGTTCATTTGGGCGTTAGGTGTGTGGGCGGAACTGAACTTCTCGTTCGTAATTCCTCAGGGTGGAAGCCATGTGTGCGATGAAGCTCTGAGGTTGTATTGAGATCCTACTGTCCCGCCCCCCTGTAACAGACAATGTAATAAAAGTAGGAAAAATCTGGCTAAGATTGTAATTTTCTCTGCTCTGTGTAATTTTCTTTTCAGTTTAAGTGTCAGCAGACAAATGGGTAGGTCTCTGGGTAGACCCCCAAAGGAGTTTGGATTGTGTGTTAAGTAAATGGCCTTTACCCAATGGCCATGTATTTTTGCCCAGGTGGCAAGCCTTACTAGGGAGGACTCGAGGAGTTTTGTAAGTAAAAATGTTTTAGGGAAAAGACCAGAAGGGTGGGGGCTAGTTGTGAAGCCCACCCTCCTAGCTAAACTGGTAGTGGAATAAGTTTGTGTCCAGGATAGGGACGATTCAGCGAGAAAAGCAGGATCGGGCCCAGGCGGGCAGGCAACAGAGAGATGGGAAAACAGGTTGGAAACTTTTGAGGGTGTAGTGAAAAGAAGGAGTAAGTGAGTATAAGCATGGAAATTTCAAATACTCAGGAGGATATTTGGAATGGTGATTTGAATTGGTAAAGTGGCTGTTGAAGGGGAGAGCAAGTGATTTTTAAGGGAAAGTGAAAAGTTAACTCTTTAGTTGCTGGAGGGAACAGCAGTTGAACTTTGTAAAAATGCTAAAGAGAAAAGTTTTTGGTGTCTTTGAAATGTTTGTAAATAAATTCAGGCAAAGAAAATATGGGGTAATTCTCCTGTTTTGCCTAAAATTAACAAGAGTATTTGTATATTTTAAGTAATAATTGACTGCCCAGAAGGGGTAGACTTTTGTTTTGTCTTTCAGATGATCAAAGAAAACTAATGCCAGCTGAACAGCATTCAACATATCATGCATTTACTGACAGAGTAACAATTATGTTTTGTGTTCTATGTTCTGTCTTGTGGTGTTTGTCTCGTGGCCAGAATTGTTGTTTAATATTTTTATGGGATGGTCTGATTTAAAATCAAGTGGCAGTGTTAAATTGAAATGCAGATACTTGTTTTGTTCAACTTAGAATATAAAGTGTTTGGATATATCAGAAAAATGTGATATACTAAAGTCTTATACATTTTCTTAAGTAAGAGAAAGAAATTTCATTGGCCAAATCTTTTAATTTAGAATGGTTATTAAAATTTGCATACTAACAGTCTTTAAAAGCAAGGACATGGAAAGTTAACCCACTCCCCATATTGTACATGGGATCCTTCTGGCTACCTCAGACTTCTAGCCAGAGGGCTGGGGATGGTGGAAAGCTATTGGACTAGAGGTTATATTAAGTGAACTTCTCAAAGTGGGTGTGCTTGTCCTGGCTTGTTGTTCTAAAGCTCTGTAATAAGGTTATTTTAGTGAAAGGGTATATGTGGCATACATTAAATAATAAGACTAATGTACTGTGTATGTGTTCATTGTTAACAAAAGGTGTACAAGTAAAAGTTTCTTTTATAGGTTAAAGAAAAAAATGGGAAAAGAAAAAAGAATGAGTCAACTAAGGAAAAAAGAATAGCTAACATGCTAAAAATAAACTGGCCAAGATTTGTGCTGAGACAAACTTAAAGTGGCCAGATGCCCTTCCTTTGGCACTGATAAGTATAAGAGCCATTACTTGGCTAAAAACCAGAAAAAAGGGGGGACTTAAATTTGCCCATGCAGCTATAAAATTTGTAAAATCTGCAAAGACACTAATGCAATGTGTTAGGTTTCTTTTCTCACAGGTAAAGAAGAAACAACCCAAAGATCCTAGCAGCCCTGCCACTCCTTGGAACCAGGAGACTGGGTCTACATAAAGATCCATCAACGAAAGACTGCCTTGGCTCCACGCTGGAAAGGCCCTTTCCAAGTCCTGCTGTCTACCAACACTGCTGTGAAGTGCCAAAGACTGACTGCTTGGACCCAGGATTCTCACTGCAAAAAGACCCCTCCACATCGGAAGAATTTTCCTACTGATGATTAGCCTATTTCTTCTTCTAGCTCTACTGTGCTTCTGGACAGCAGGGAAAAAGGACAAGGTGACGTACTGGCAACCTCTCCCTTGTCCACTGACAGACCAACTGTGCCTTTAGACTTTTCTAGAAAAAGCAAAGCCATTACAGGGTGATATGTGCTGGAAACCTCTCCCCTGTAGGATGCTAAACCACAATTGTTTTGGGAAAGAAGAAGGAACACTCACTCCACTGACATTGCCAAAGTCCAGGAATTCCTGACTAAAAGGACATTGAGAACTGACCCTGGTGAAGAAACAAAGAATTGTACACTGGCAAGAAGAAATTTGTGGGACCCATGCGTGGGAATGTGGTATTAATTGGATTTTGGGGTTTAATCTACAGGCTGTGCCCTGTGTTTTGGATAAATCCTTCAGTATGTATTGCCCTCCCTAATTGGATTTTAAATGACATTGCCCTTATCCAGTTTTCAAATCACTTCTACATACCCAGATTGCTCACAAGGGGCTGCCATTAAATTAGCACAACAGAGGGTCTGGGTTATTTCCTCTGGAAAGAAAGAGAATTAAGCAAATCCCTGTGGGCTAGGGCCAATATCTTAAAAGCCAAGAACATGATAAGAAATTGGGCCAACTAGAAAAGGCTACTAGCCTTATTCTTGAAACTCAGCTATCTTAAGTACAGGCTGGAGTTGGTGAGTTACATGTCATTTCAGCCCTTAGTTCTATGACCCAGAAGTTACTGACAGAGATGGTATTGCATATCACTGAGGCTGGGAAGGTATTGCAGTGGGATCTAGACCAGACTTGGCCCACTGCCCTTACAGATGCATCAGGAGTACCATCTGATCTGTGGTCATGAAGACATACTTGGACACTTTCTGGATGGAAGTGGGGACATTCAGAGTGCTCCTTCCAAGCATATGGACCGGTTAGGGTGGGTGTGGCTTCCACATACCGAATCCTGCTGGGTCCATGGGGAGGATGCATGTGGGACTAAATTATTCACCAAGACATCTGGGAAATTAAACCACTTGGTATACCTACCTAATTTATAGTCAGTGTCCCAATCCCTTAGTTGTTAAATGAACATTCCACTCTTTTGTCCATGCATTCATTCCTGGGTTGGGGGTGACTAAGCTCAAAAGAGCAGTTGTACATATATCTGCAAAGCTTCATTGCTTTTTCGTTTTTAAAGTTTGAGAAAACTCACCAAAAGTTTGTTGAGTATTCTCAAAGGGGGGAATTGTTGGTGTCACTAGGCCTAAGTAAACCGAAGTTGTGACTGCAGGCCTGAGTGAACCAGAAGTCTTCCATGCTGTGAACTTTAACCAGCCTAAGATGCTAACAGACAGCAAGCAAAATGTGTAACTGTCAGCAATCTCAGCTTGCAAATGTAGGAGTTTAAAACAGCAAAAGCGGCGGGGAGGAGGGGGAGAGGGGGGAGGAAAATCTGTATGCATTTGTGTTGTGAAGGCCAGAGATAAGAATGCAAATGAGAACTTTTCTAACACGCTGAAATGTAATGTTCAAAGTAACTGCTGTTGGGAAGGGAGGGGTGAGGGGGAAAACCAAACAAAAGGCTTACACAAACAAGGGGGGTATAAATGCTGGGACCCCGCCTGCGCGCGGGTGTGCAGGATTTGAGAATGCTTTTCTCCCTGGCACCATATTTGGGCTCAAATAAACCTGGTTTTTGCTTCTCCACCCTGGTGTGATAATTAGTGCGACGCACACCGGGCAATGAACCTGCTGTTGCTCCGCCTCGGGCTCTTTGAGCCGGCAACAACGGGTCACCTAATGACATCAATAGGCAGCAGGTTTAAAACAAACGTAAGAAAGTACTTCTTCACACAACACATAGAACTCATTGCCAGGAGATGATGTGAAGGCCAAAAGTATAACTGGGTTCAAAATAGAATTAGATAAGCGTCAGAGCCCATAATGTAGGCTGTATGACCTTGTGGTTGGAGCCACGAATAGAGTAAGGATCAGGAATGGGAACAAAGCATAATAGCAGGAACAGGAACCAGTTAAGGAAGTAGGGACTTGGTCTCAGAGGTCTGAGCAGCAACAGATCTAGCAACTAGATGCATATGATGAGCCAGCTCCCAAGAGCTTTATTTGGGCCCACAACCCTCCAATTGATCAGATGTGCAGAGTCCCTCTGCACATTTGAGAGTCCAGGATATCATGAACGAGATACTCCTCATGGTCTTGAAGTTGGGGTAGAGGTGGCGTACGCCACTCGAGGAATAGATTGACAAGGAAAGGCATCAGCAGGGAGACATGGAAGACTGGATGGATCTTGCAAGATGGAGGGAGTTGTAATTCAAATACCACTGGATTGATCTGCCAAGTAATAGTGAAAGGGCCTGCAAACTGATGATCTAATTTGTGTGCAGTTCTGCTCTCTGTAGGTGTTTTGTGAACAGTCACACTTTCTGGCCTACCTTTAAAGGCAGACTTCTTGGTGGTGTTTGTCAGCATTGGGTTTGTAGGCAGTCTTGACCATTTCCCAGTGCTCCGTTAGTTTGGCTTGCATTTCATATATAATCTGTACTAGATCGAAGGCAGTGGGAACCATAGTTGACAACGGAATGGAAAGGTGGAAACAAGGATGAAAACCATAGTTGGAGTAGAAGTAGATCGGTAGCTGGATCAAGTAGGGGTTCTCAACCTTTTCTTTCTAAGGCCCCCCCAACATGTTATAAAAACTCCAGAGCCCACCTGTGCCACAAAAACTGTTTTTCTGCTTATAAAAGCCAGGTCTGGCATTACAGTGTAGCAAGCAGGGCAATTGCCCAGGGCCCCATGCCACAGGGGATCCCACAAAGCTAAATTGCTCAGGCTTTGGCTTCAGCCTGTGGTGGCGGGGCTCAGAGCCCGGGGCTTCCCTTTCTGTCCTGGGCCCCAGTGAGTCTAATGCCGGCCCTGCTTGGCGGACCCCTAACCTGTTCATGGCCCCCCAGGGGCCTCGGATCCCTGGTTGAGAACTGCTGAGGTAGAGAATGTTCTGTGTTGTTATATGTGAATTCAGAAAGCAGGAGTAATGCAACCCTCAGTTTTGACAGTGGTTCAAGAAGCAGTGCAGGTATTATTTGAGCATCTGATTGATCCCTTCCGATTGCCCATCCGTATGTGGTAAATGCCTGGGGCTGGACATCTAGGTTAAACATCTCCTTCCAGAACCTGGATATGAACTGGGAGCCACAGTCTGTGGTAAGATGGGTGCAGAGGCCATAGAAGGTAGAGTGGTAGAAGATCTGTGTAACTAGAAGCAATAGTTTCAGTGGTTTCCATAGTTGTGAGGTGTGAATGGTACAAAATGGGCCGTTTTGGTGAGTTAGTTTACAAGAGTCAGTATGGTGTTGTGGCCTTAGATTCAGGCAGTTCCACTATAAAAATCAAGGGTTATGTGTGACCAGGGCCAGGAAAAGGACACAAATGGCATCAGGAGGCTAAAAGTCCTGCTTGGAGGGAGGAGTTGTTCAAGCACAGGTGTCGCAAGACCTGATGTAGGACCAAATGTCATCCTGCATTTGTGGCCACCAGAATGTGTGAGCGGGCTACAATGTGTAAAGTCTTGGATTGCCCAAAATGACCTGCCTGGGGGTATCATGATATATGCGCAGCACTTCTAGTCTTGGGGAACAGCTGGGGACATATAGGTGGCCATTGACATAGATGAGGTTGTTGATCCAGGAATAGTGGCGTAAGGTGATACTAGAGAGACCCTCTGTGGAGGAGGTTATGAATTTAGAAAAAGGATCATTAGGGAGGGCTTCTGAAAAAATGGTAAGAAAGTCTGAGGATACAGACCCACAAATGAAATGGCATGGTTTTAATATGCCAGATGATGGTTCTTTGGCATTAGATGGTTCTGTATAGTATTCCTCTTTTCGTGAGAGGGCATCAGCTTTGCCATTTTTGTTGCCTGGATTATATGTGATTGTGAAATTGAATTTTGGGAAGAGTAGGACCCAGTGCAACTTCTGGTGATTCAGCGCCTTAGCAGATCTCAGGTATTCTTGATTTTTGTGGTTGGTTAAGACTAGGATGGGTTGTTTGACCCACTCATGGTAGTGTTGCCAAGTCTCCAATCCAGGCTTGCTGGTGACTAACTCCTTGTCTGCTGTTTCATAATTGTGTTTGCTCAGGGTGAGTTTTTGTGAAAAATATGCATGTGGATGCATCTCATGCTGGGGCCCCATTTCTTGGGATAGTACCACTCCAATGGCTACCTCAGAGGCATCAGCCTCAAGGATAAAGGGTTGGTTAGGAACAAGGTGGACCAGCACTGGGGCAGATGAAAGCTATCTTCAGGTCTTTGAAGGTCTGGTGGTCCTTTAGGGGCCAGTAAAACCTTGCAGGTTTGCAGAGGATGTCAGCGAGAAGTTTGGAATAAATTTGTAAAAGTTGGCAAACTCCATAAACCTCTGGATGTCTTGGATGCTCTGGTATTCAGCTGAAACCTGCATTGCAGATGCCTTCTGAGGGACTATCCATAGTTCATCTTCTGACAGAATGAACCCCAAAATTCGACAGATGATTGGTCAAACACACACTTTTCCAGTTTTGCATACACCCTGTTCTGATACAATGATGTGAGAACTTCACGGACATGGTGGCCATGCTTTGCTCAACTACTGGAATAGATTAAGATATGATCTAGATATGCCACCACATACTGGTATAAGATATCTCAAAATATGTCATTGATCAGATGCTTGAAAGTTGCAGGAGCATTAGTGAGTCCAAAGGGCATTACCAAATACTGAAAGTGGCCATATTTTGTTCTAAAGGCTGTCTTCCACTTGTGCCTGGCCCGGATTCAAACTAGATAATACGTTCCTTTAAGGTTCAGTTTAGTAAACACCCTCACTGACTGTACTCAGTCCAGGAGATTGGGAATTAATGGTAAGGGGTACTGCATATAGTTATTTGGTTAAGTGCCCTGTAATCTACATAGAGTGTTAGAGAGCCAACTTCCTTCTTCACAAAATGTACCAGGATGCCGGCATGGGAAGTGGAGGAGCCGATAAAACCTTGAGCTTGGTTTTCCTGGAGGTACTCCCTTCACACTTCTAGCTCTGGTGTAGATATAGTTTATATATGCCCAAATGGAACTAGGCTGAAGGTTCCAGAGTGGAACCCTTTGGCTTAGTTTCTTCAGCAGAGGTCCACAAACTGGGGCACACCTCACTAGGGGGGGCATGGAGAATGTTTGGGGGGGGTGCAGTGGGGCCCGGCCCAGCCCCTACGGGCAGTGGGGAGGGAGCGCCACCCAACCCCTCTCCGGCCCTGCCCCCAGCCCCGGCCCTGGCCCCCAACCGCGCCTTTCTCTTCCGCTCCCGGCCCCACCCCCAGGCCACAGCTCCATTCCCGGCCCCTGCTGTGGCCGCAGCCTCGGCCCCCTTGCCTCTGTCCATGCCCTGCCCCCGAGCTGTAGCCCACTCCCGGGGGGAAGGGGCCAGACAGGGGTGGGAGTGGGGGCATGGCCGTGAAAAGTTTGGTGAGCACTGTTCTAGGGTCTCAAGTTCTTGAACAAGAATATAATGCTCCCTACACAAACTCAATAGGAAGGCAATGACACACTGGGCCCGTAGAATATGGGGATCATGATAAATGATCTGTGGTGCCCCTCAAATCAGGGTGAAATGCGAGGAGCACCTAGTATCCCTAGTTATGGATCAGGACTCCACTGTGCTAGACCAGATACAAACACAGAAAAAAAAGGTGGTCCTTGCCTCAAGGAGCTTACAAGAATAAGATGAGACAACAGGTGGATGCAGATAGGCAGGAGAGTACAAGAAAACAGTGATCAGTATGAACAGTATTTTTTTGTAGGCATAATAGCAAAGGAGAGTTTTAAAGAGGGATTTGCAGGAGAATAATGAGGTAGGTTTGCAGCTGTTTATAGGGTACTCCTCCCAAGTGTGAGGGAAGGACTTTGGTTGAAAAGGGATTTTGGCAACTTTGGTCAGCACTGCTGACTGGGCCATTAAAAGTCCAGTCAGTGGTGCAGCGGGGCAAAGACAGACTCCCTACCTGCCGTGGCTCTGTGTGGCTCCTGGAAGCAGTGGCATGTCCCGCCTCCAGCTGCTATGCCTAGGGGCAGCCAGGGGACTCCACATGCTGCCCCCCCACCCCAAGTGCCAGCTCCACAGCTCCTATTGGCTGGGAACCACAGGGGTGGTGCCTGTGGACAGGGCAGTGCACAGAGCTGCCTGGCCACGCCTCTGCATAGGAGCCAAAGGCATGGGGGGAGGAGGAGATATGCCCCTGCTTCCAGGAGCTGCTTGAAGAAGTAAGCACTGCCTGGAGCCTGCACCCCTGACCCCTTCCCATGCCCCAGCCCTAATCCCCCTCTGAACCCCTTGATCCCAGGCCAGAGCACACTCCTACACCCCCAAACACACCTCATCCCCAGCCCCATCCCAGAGTCTGCACCTGCAGCTGGAGCCCTCACCCCCCCAGCTCTACCCCCAGAGCCCCTTCCTGAACTCTGAACCCCTCAGCCCCAGCCTGGAGCCTCCTCCTGCACCCCAAATCTCTCATCCCCAGCCCCAGAACAGAGCTTGCACCCCCAGCTGTAGGTCTCACCCCCTCACACACACCCCAACCCCTTGTCCCAGTTTGGAGCCCCCTCCTGCACCCTGAACCCCTCATTTCTGGCCCCACCCCAGAGCCCTCAGCTCCATAATATATAATTGGAGATATACCAATCTTCTAGAACTGGAAGGGACCTTGAGGTCATTGAGTCCACTGCCTTCACTAGCAGGACCAAGTACTGATTTTTGCCCAGATTCCTAAGTGGCCTCCTCAAGGATTGAACTCATAACCCTGGGTTTAGCAGGCTAATGCTCAAACCACTAAGCTATCCCTCCCCTTCAATCACATGCTATTTTTTCCACAGTGTAGAGGCATTTTGGTGTTTCCTAACTTTTGAGTACTTGATGGTGCAACCTTAATGATGTTCTTTTAATGTAGGGGTTTTTTTTTGTCTGTAATAAAGAAAACAGCATATAGCAAAACAATAAAACCTGCAACCTGGGTGGGAGCCTATGCTTGAATTAGCTAATTCAGTTTAAAAATACACTTTTATTTGTCATTTAGACAGACCCAAAGAGAGAACTTTAAAGTAGCAACATGGCTCCCAGAACAATTTTGTTCAACCTCTAGTTGAAGGTCATCTCTATTGGGAACTGCTTTTTGCTGGTCCTTTGATGGTTGCTTCTGCTATAAATTTCACAATAGTTAATTTTACTGATATAAAGAAGTTTAATGACCCAATTCAGCTTCCTTTCAAGAAGTATCAACATCACAAAAGGAAACACAACTGGCATTAAGTGGCACTTTTCCCCCTGTAAAAGCAGAAACTAGGACTGAATGAGCAGAGACTAAATTACCCTCTCATCAATTGTCAGAGGTGTAGTTGATGGGGCAGGCAGTACAGGGAAGCTTTCACTGTCAAATCCTGTGTGATGCCCGTTCTGTGGATAGAGGACTTAATTCAATGTCTTTCACAAGAATAAATCCAGCATCTTTCAAAACCACTAAATCCAGATAAAATTAACAGAAACAGAAGTTTCTTTTCTTCCAGTTGTTGGGATAGTTGAACTATACATTATATGTTAACAGTCCTGTTCACACTACAGTTAAAGCAACCATAGTAGGGGCTCTGAGTTGTGTCCCACAGTGTTTTAATTTTCTTGTGCAGAGGAACATAATTATACTACCACCCTGAACAGTCTTGGCACCACAAATGAAGATTTATCTATATTAGGCAACTAGGTCAACTCTTTAGATATGGAGTTAGCTAACCCTGACCTAACCATGAGGCCTTTTCCCTCATGTAGACTCAGGGTAACACATTTTCCCTTGATTCAGCTGACCAAGGTCAGCTCTAGGCTCCCCATTAACCTCAACATCTCTTTCCTAATGTATATACAAATCCTGAATTGTAATCAGGGCCGGATTAACCATTAGGCTAATAAGGCTATAGCCTTAGGCCAGGGGTGGGCAAACTACGGCCCGTGGGCCACATCCAGCCTACCAGCCAATTTAATCTGGCTCTCGAGCTCCTGCTGGGGAGCGGGATTTGGGGCTTGCCCCGCTCCTGTGCTCCAGCTGGGGAGCAGGGTTGGGGGCCACTGTGCACCCCATGGCTCTGCGTGGCTCCCAGGGGCAGCAGCATGTCCCCCGTCTGGCTCCTACATTTAGGGGCAGCCAGGGGGCTCCACACGCTGACCGTGCCCCAAGTACCGCCCCCGCAGCTCCCATTGATCAGGAACTGTGGCCAATGGGAGCTGCAGGGGTGGCACCTGCGGACCGGGCAGCGTGCAGAGCTGCCTGGCCTCACCTCCATGTAGGAGCCGGAGGGTGGACATGGTGCTGCTTCCGGGAGCTGCTTGAGGTAAGCGCTGCCTGGAGCCTGCATCTCTGAGCCCCTCCCGTGCCCCAATCCCCTTCCCTAGCCCTGATCTCCCTCCCACCCTCAAAACCTCCCGATCCCAGCCTGGAGCACCCTCCTGCATCCCAAACCCCTCATCCCCAGCCCCAGCCCAGAGCCTGCACCCCTAGCCGGAGCCCTCACTCCCCCCCCCCCCACACCGCAACCCCCTGCCCCAGCCAGGAGCCCCCTCCCACACCCATAACTCCTCATTTCTAGACCTACCTCAGAGCCCGCATCCCCAGCCAGAGCCCTCACCCCTCCCATGCCCCAACCCCCTGCCCCAGCCCTGATCCTCCTCACCTTCCAAACCCCTTGGTCCCAGCTTGGAGCACCCTCCTACACCCCAAATCCCTCATTCCCAGCCCCACCCAAGAGCCCGCACCTCCAGCTGGAGCCCTCAACCCCCCTCAGTGCCCCAACCCCCTGCCCCAACCTGGAACCCTCTTCCGCACCCTGAACTCCTCATTTCTGGGCCCACCCCAGAGCCCACACCCCCAGCCAGAGCCCTCACCCCTTCCTGCACCCCAACACCAATTTCATGAGCATTCATGGCCCACCATACAATTTCCGTACCTAGGGCTGGGTGAGGGGAGGGAGCGACCTTGCTCATGTAGTTCTGCTGGAGCGCTCCTGCCAGCAGGAAAGGCAAAGCAGCCCCATGTGGCTTGGAAGGAGCTCAGCCAGAAGCCTGCTGCTTCTGCTCCCTCCAGTGTGCATCTCCCCAAGCTGCAGGAACACACTGCCAGGTATCCAGTTAACACTGGTGACCGGACACTAAAAATCCGGTTACCACAGGAACCCATGCTAGCTGTGGGTGTAGTTTAAGCAGGCACTGTCCTCCAACTCCTCCCACCCCGGATTTCTCCAGGGCTCTGCTTAGCTGTCAGGGAGGGAAGAAGCACTCTCTCCAAAGCTGAGGCTGGCAGGCAGCTCCAGGACACTGCCTCCTGGGTCCTAGTGCCCATCACTGTTATCTTCTATGTGTGCTGGGTCCCATTTCTGGACAACTGGTGAGTTCCTGTGGCAGGGGGAAGAGGCAGTACCAGAGCGATAGGTACCAGAGCTTGCACAGAACCTGCACACACTCTGTCCAGCTCCAGCCAGAACTATTGCCCCTCCAATGTATAAGGAACGAATTCCCACACATTTGTAGGAAAAACAAAACAAAACAAAACATCCCATTCTGGATACCAGTACTTTAACTTTTACAGTACCTTCCATCGAGGGGCTTCAGATTTGTGATGCACTGTGTTGAACTGTACTAAAAATCAAATAAATCCAATTCTTTTCTTTGATGTATTTTTCTGTACTGGGATGCACAGGCAACCAAGTTCTTTCTTTATGCTCAGCCTAGTTCCACGGGCCAACACATCTTTGTACTTTTAAGGGATTGCAAAAGCACTGGAGGAAGGTCAACACACAATGTTGTAGGTTTCTCCCTTCCCTCGCTCTCAAGGATTTTAAATCCACTTCTTAGCAGGCTATGATAGAAAGACTGGCTGAATAGGCTAAAGGCAGGTTCTGTCCATTTGCTGGTTCTCTAGCAGTTCAATCCATCATAAAAGTACCTCACATTTAATTTCTTTTGAGTTTCATTCCAAAAACTTAAAGCTAAATAAGCCTGAAGTTAGTCCTCATTTTTCTGCCCCAATTCAGACTAATGTCAGAGAAAAACTTAGCTTTTTGTTTGGGTGCAGCAGAGTTAGATACTTTATTTTGTTTAGCAACTATAACAGGGAGAGAGTGCACTAGGACATAGGGTCTTTTTTTTTAGACAGGTTTCTTAGCAGGTAAACAATTACAGCAAGCATTTATACTTTTGTTAAAGACAATAATAAGCAACAGCTGCATTTTGTTTATACATAGGTCATTCTGATATTTTGTTTTTCTTACTTAAGTCTGCATATTGTATTATTTACACAAGGTCGAAAAACAACTTCTCACACAGTTCTTTTCCACTCGCCTCACACAACCCTCACTTCTACAAATCTCACGTTATTAGGGTTACAGCTAGCCTAACTCTGGCTAACAGAGACTGTCATGCATTAAGATCCCCTACAAATCCCTGTCAGTTCTTTCTGTACTTCCACACTAACTTCTTTCCCAAGTGGAAAATGTTGGATAAGCATGGAATGTGTGTGATTCAAAAAGGGAATGAGAACCCAGGCCAATTCCTGCTGACAATTACACCTGTGTAGCCTTATTGACTTCAGAGAGAAGAGATTTTTGCACAAGAATAGATTTTGGTCCCTTCTGCTTTTTCACACCTCATATAAGCATCTCATTCACTTTCCTCCCCTAAACTCTGAGCACTTTAAGGGAAAAAAAAATAAGCAAGGACTGCTTGATTTACACATGCAAATGAAACAGGATTCCCTTAATTCTACGCTAGTCTTAAACAAACACCTGACATGATGTAAAGGGGCGGCTCTATGTTTTTTGCTGCCCCAAGTACAGCAGTCAGGCAGCCTTTGGTGGCGTTTCTGTGGGAGGTCTGCTGGTCCTGCGCCTTCATCGTACTCACCGCTGAATTGCCGCCAAAACCGCAGGACCGGCAGACCTCCCGCGGACATGCCTGACTGCCTGACTGCCGCCTCACAGCAACCGGCAGCCCGCCCCCTGCGGCTTGCTGCCCCAGGCACAAGCTTGCTGCGCTGGTGCCTGGAGCTGCCCCTGTTGATGTAAGAAGGGTGTCACTACAGCAACCTTGGTTGGATTGTTCTTTTGAAAGCTCCTTAATGGTTCTTTTAAGATGGTGATTTTCAGTTAAGTCTTTTTGTTGGGGAGAGGGGAGGGGGCAGAGAACACAACAGGGAATAGCTCTGTTTTGTCAACTCCTAGTCTTTCAAAAGCTGAAAGGCTTTAAGTTAAGTTTGTTTAATGTTTGTACAGTGATTTTGAAGAGCTAACGTAGTACAGAAGTGCTAAATATTATGACTGGACTGTAGTAGGAGGAGGCCCTGAGATATAAACCTTGGTATCAAGGCCTGGTATAAGGCCTGAGGCCTGAACTGAAGTAATGGTCAAGACTTTGCTAACATAAAGCAAAGTTAAGCTGTGAGCCAGAGGTAGGCCCTGCTCACAGAAGCTAGCAAGGAAAGGGCTGATGCTGCAAGAAGATACGTACCTAAAAGGTACTGAACATTCACATACTTGCACATTCCACACAGATAATAAAGAACAGGCTGGCCCATCCCAATGACAGGGGCAAAAGGGTAATATGATGGATAGAGTTGTTTTGATCGAACCAACATGTACAAGGTAGAAGGCGGCACCTAAATACGTAGAAAGGTTGGACCTTGCTGTGTAGGGGGGTGGCCCCTCAATACGTCAGGTGTGATGTGTAACTTGTTTGTATCTGTGTATAAGAATGCATTCCTGGGGCAGTGTCTTTGTTCGGCCTAGGGGGCAGTAGAAAGTCCCGCCACTGACTGAGCCGGGTCCATTGCCAAGAGGCACCTATTAGTAGTATGCCCGGTAGACTGAGGGCTTGGCTACACTTGCAAGTTGCAGCGCTGGTAGAGGCTTTCCAGCGCTGCAATTAGTAACCGTCCACACCTGCAAGGCACATCCAGCGCTGCAACTCCCTGGCTGCAGCGCTGGCTGTACACCTGGCCAGGTTGGGGTGTAGCGATTGCAGCGCTGGTGATCCAGCGCTGCTCATCAAGTGTGGACACACACCAGCGCTTTTATTGGCCTCCAGGGAATAAGGAGATATCCCAGAATGCTTTTAACTAAATTACTTTCTTTGTTTTGTTATGCAGCCTCTCTTTGTTTTGTTGTGAACTCCGATCAGAGCTCCGTTGAACTGCTTATCTAAAAAACAAACACTGATCACAGCAAACAGGAGCTATCTGTACCTGGCTGTGAACGATCAAATGAGAGGCAAGCAGTTTGCTTGACAGAGAAACAGCCTTGGATGCAGGCTGTTTGCAATTAAGACTAAGGGTTCGCGAACATTTTGTGATTTTTCAATCCAGGGAAGCTAACACACAGTGTTGGCTCCAAAAATCCACTCTCTCTATCTTCCCCGCTCCCTGTCACAGTACACCACAGGGAGTGAGTGAAACAGCGGGGAGTCCGTGTTGGAGGCAGGCTGTTTGCAATTAAGAGTTAAGACTAAGGACTCGTGAACATTTTGTGATTTTTAAATCCAGGGAAGCTAACACACAGTGTTGGCTCCAAAAATCCACTCTCTCTATCTTCCCCGCTCCCTGTCACAGTACACCACCCTCCACCCCCCTCTTTTGAAAAGCACGTTGTTGCCACTTGAATGCTGGGATAGCTGCCCATAATGCAGCACTCCCAACAGCGCTGTAAATGCTGCAAATGTGGCCACACACCAGCGCTGGCCCTGCACAGCTGCACGACCAGCGCTGTAACTCCCAGTGCTGCAACTTTCAAGTGTAGCCAAGCCCTAAGTAATCTACGGGGAACTGCAATCTGTGTCCGAGGTTGCAATAAACCTAGTCGACGTGACTTTGCATCTTACTAGACTCTGTGGTTATTGGGGGTTCTCGTCGGGTCTGCTGTGTCAGCTATCTGCGCAGAGCTGGGGCAGCACACAGAGGGAACACACGCACGCAGCCGAGTGATATCAACATTGGAGAGAGCAGAGCACCACACCGGTACCACTCTGACAACATGGACAACCATCTAAAGATCTGTGTCACTTCTAGCTGTTACCTTTTTCTTACAGAAAGCTTAAAACAAACAAATGCAAACTGTAGGGGGCTAGTGCACACAATTCATGCTTAAAAAACCTTATGTCAGAGCTGCTGATCACACATTCTAGAATAGATAATACTTAGTCCTGCCATGAGTGCAGGGGGACCAGACTAGATGATTTCTCGAGGTCCCTTCCAGTCCTATGATTCTAATTGTGGAAGAGCTTGGTGACAGAATGGCCTGATGTGGTCAATCACTGGAGATTAACTACACAATCTGTGTATCATCCCACAAATAATATTTGGGTTCAATGTGAAAACAGTAATTTATTGTCCTCAGCTAGTGCAACACTGGGAGGCAGCTTTCAGAGCAAGACAGCCTAAAATACAATGCTGCCTAATGTAATTTCCCCACTACTACTTCCTCTACTCCAGTGGATTTTACACCTGAGTGTTTTCTTTTACACAATAAAAGCTGGTTGCTTCCCAGACTGCAGTCAGAGTGAGATAGGGTATGTGGTGTAAAATCCATAGCTTGGGGAAAACACCTGCAGGGCTTGGCTTTGCACCATGCCCTGTGGAGAGATGAGCGTAGAAGCACAAGGTTGGAAGAAGTGAGCAGGATGGGGAATGTTGCAGTGTTCATCCTCATACAGATGAGCACTCCACTACTTAGGAGGAAGGAGGCCTAAGAGAAGGACAGTGTAGCATCCCTCGTGCTACCTCTTACTCAGAAGTATCTGTTTGAAGAATTGAGTGTAGTGACAGTAGAATAAATTTGTTAATTTTACATAAATAAATATGTATGTACAGAAATGTTTAATGACTTCATAATTTTTTTTGCAATGTGTAATTCATACTTAGGCCCTTCCCTCCCATTAGCCTTAGGCCCCTCATAACCTTAATCCGCCCCTGGCTGTAATGGGTCTCCCCAAGATGACTGTAATTGAAATGTAGCTAGCACATTATTAAAGTTCTCTTCTTAATGTTCATAGCACTCGGCTTTCAGACTGTTGGCAAACAGTTGTTACAAAAATGCACTAGGTCACTGGTTTGATACAAGTGTGAAA
Organism: Mauremys mutica; assembly: GCF_020497125.1. Classification (NCBI taxonomy): domain Eukaryota; kingdom Metazoa; phylum Chordata; order Testudines; family Geoemydidae; genus Mauremys; species Mauremys mutica. Next base: position 58,744,829 of record NC_059073.1, on the reverse strand, counting down.
AAAGTGAGCCCGATCCTGTGCATCACAGAAGTTAGTGGGAGTTGAAGTCACATAGCACTTGGTAGGTTTAGCAAAGCTCTTCCCAAATAACACTGCAGACACTAGGGCTGAGCCTGTACAATTGAGCGAAGAAGCCAACGGGACTGGGTTTCCAATGGCTTGAATGGGATTAGGATGGGGTGGGCAAACTACGCCCCGCAGGATTGCTCCCCATGGTGCCGCAGGCCCTGCGCTGCTCTCAGAAGCAGCTGGCGGCAGAGGGCTTCGTGCATTGCCATTGCCTCCAGGCACCACCCCCCGAAACTCCCATTGGCCAGGAACGGGGAACTGCGGCCAATGGGAGCTTTGGGGGAGGTACCTGGAGGTGTGGAAAGGGCAGCGCACAGAGCCCTGTGCCACCCCTCCCCCAGGGGCTGCGCAGGGATGTGGTTCCAGCCGCTTCCCAGAGTGGTGTGGTGTGGGGCCAGGGAAGGCATGCAGGGGGCCTGCCCTGCTCCGGTGCGCACCGTTGCCACCCCGGAACTGCTTTAGGTAGTGGCGCCAGGCTGAAGCCCAAACCCCTCCTGCACCCCGCCCCCCAACTCCCTGCCCTAAGCCCCCTTCCTGCACCTTGCACCCCTCCTGCACCCCAACTGCCTGCCCTGAGCCCTCTTCTGCACCCCAACCCCCTGCCCTGAGCCCCTGCTGCACCCCGCACCCTTCCTGCACCCCAACCTGTGGCTGGATAACCGTACTCAGAGAGTAATTAATGGTTCCCAATCCTGCTGGAAAGGTATAACAAGTGGGGTTCCGCAGGGGGTCTGTTTTGGGACTGGCTCTGTTCAATATCTTCATCAGCGACTTAGATATTGGCATAGAAAGTACACTTATTAAGTTTGCAGATGATACCAAACTGGGAGGGATTGCAACTGCTTTGGAGTATGGGGTCATAATTAAAAATGATCTGGACAAATTGGAGAAATGGTCTGAGGTAAACAGGATGAAGTTTAATAAAGACAAATGCAAAGTGCTCCACTTACGATGGAACAATCGGTTTCACACATACAGAATAGGAAGAGACTGTCTAGGAAGGAGTACGGCTGAAAGGGATCTAGGGGTTATAGTGGACCACAAGCTAAATATGAGTCAACAGTGTGATGCTGTTGCAAAAAAAGCAAACATGATTCTGTGATGCATTAACAGGTGTGTTGTGAGCAAGACACAAGAAGTCATTCTTTAGCTCTACTCTGCACTGGTTAGGCCTCAACTGGAGTATTGTGTCCAGTTCTGGGCACCACATTTCAAGAAAGATGTGGAGAAATTGGAGAGGAAAGAGAGAGAGAAATTGGAGAGAAAAGCAACAAGAATGATAAAAGGTCTAGAGAACATGACCTATGAAGGAAGGCTGAAAGAATTGGGTTTGTTTAGTTTGGAAAAGAGAAGACTGAGAGGGGACATGATAGCAGTTTTCAGGTATCTAAAAGGGTATCATAAGGAGGAGGGAGAAAACTTGTTCATCTTAGCCTCTAAGGATAGAACAAGAAGCAATGGGCTTAAACTGCAGCAAGGGAGGTTTAGGTTGCACATTAGGAAAAAGTTCCTAACTGTCAGGGTGGTTAAACACTGGAATAAATTGCCTAGGGAGGTTGTGGAATCTCCATCTCTGGAGATATTTAAGAGTAGGTTAATACATGGCTATCAGGGATGGTCTAGACAGTATTTGGTCCTGCCATGAGGGCACGGAACTGGACTCGACAGGGGTGGCTTTATTAACTGCAGGGCCCGATTCGAATACCTAGCGGCAGTCCGGGGCTTCGGTGGCACTTCCAGGTCTTCCATGGCATCAGAGGATCCCCTGCCACCAAAATGCTGCCGAAGACCCCAGAGCGGAACGCCGCTGGGTGAGTAAAAAAAAAATAATTAAAAAGGCACCTAAGGTGCAGGGCCCGCCTAGATGCAGGTCCCGATTCCAGGGAATTGGCCGAATCGGCCTAAAGCCGGCCCTGGGACTCAATGACCTCTCGAGAGCCCTTCCAGTCCTAGAATCTATGAATCCCAACCCCCTTCCCTGAGCCCCCTCAAACACCCTGCACCCTTCCTCTGCCCCAATCCCTTGCCCTGAGCCCGGTCCTGCACAGCGCACCCCCTCCTGCACCCCAACACCCTGCCCTGCCCCTGCATACAATTTCCCCATCCAGATGCGACCCACAGCCCCAAAAGATTCCCCACTCCTGGATTAGGATGTCTGCGAGGCGTCGCTCCCTCATTAGATGGGGAACCAAAGCTACAGGGCTGCGGGAGGTCTGGGTTTCTCAGCCTGGAAGCGCTCGGCTCCGGAGGAGAGTTACTATTGGAGGGGGAGAGGCAGCTGGCCCAATCCCCTGCAGCGAGGGAGGCAGCTGCGCCTTGGCTCCTCCCCTTCCTGGCCTGCCTGCCGCGGTGCGGGGGATCCGCTGAGCAAGGCCGGGAGCGGGTGTGAGCGATGCCGCCGCTCCTGGCTGCGGGCGGCTCCCGAGCCCGGGCGCTGGCGTTCTGGCTGCGGAGCGCTAGGCAGTGTGCAGCTGCCGCGCTGCCTCCTCCTCCTCCTCCTCCGGGGATCCGCGCACCAGCGGCGCGCGGCCCCCGATGGGCGGCTCTGAACGACCCTCCGAGCGCGTCTAGTTGCGAGGTCCCGACGCTGCCGCGGGCCCGAGGTCCAGGATCAGTTGGGAGACTAGCACAGGTGCAGGAGCGTGGGACGCTTTCCTTGTGGCTGGGCTGCGGGCAGGGGTGGACACCTCCGCTCAAATAGCAGAGAGAACAGCAGGGGTCTTGGTTGAGGAGGCTGACCCAGCGACATTCCCACCCCCAATTCGCTGGATCAATTTCCTTGTTCCTGATCAGCAAAAGTAAATGCAAAATCTCCCCAATTTGAATGCATTTTAAACCCTTACTGTCAATGGTGCGTTTAACAAAGTGTTTGCTGGGGGATAAGGTTAAAGAGGCAGAGCAGAGAATTGAAAAAGTGTGCAAGGTAAGGTGTGTCCAGTTACTGCTGTCTATCTACCTAGGTGCTTGTCAATACAAGCACCTTGGTAGATAGACAGCAGTATAGCCAACCCTAAGTTTTGGAACACAGGAATCAGGCCCCTAAATCATACAAGATTAGCTTAAAAATAATGAGTTTTTAAAAAAAATATATATTTTACTCTCTGAGTTCACATTCTTTTTCTTTGCAACTATGAGGGCTAGAAATTTTATTTTAAATGAAAGATGAGGTTCTTGTGTAATGGCAGGACTCTAGGAGCTGGGGATTCAAGTAAACCATGAAATTATATCACAACTCTCACAGTATTTGAAGAGCTGGCAGTGCTGAGGATCGATAGATAGGTGGCCAGAGACTTGCAATGAGCTTGGAATGTGTGGCCTTCTGCCTGTATACAGAGCACTGCTGAAGTGTCTGCGGCTGAAGGGTTTTGTGGCTGCATATCCCATTTCTAATCCCCTGAATCATTAAATCCTCTGTTTCCTAACATTTATAAATTAATTACAGTTACTGATATCTATTAAACTGCTTATTGAGTTTAGTTGTAATATAATTTAATTTTTAGTCTCTATCCTGGGTATAAATTCAACATCTACATCAGAAGAAATCTGAAATGTATGTAGATGATGCAAATGCTTTATTTGCCATGTGCTGCTTTCATCCTGTAGATCATATTTTCTCGTGTGGCACCTGTTCGCTGCTTCAGTACCTCCTCCTTTCATGGACAACTAGAAGATGGAAGACTAATTTACACTGGGAATCTGGCAAAGACTGTGTTGGGTATGTGACTGGAATTGAAATTTGATTTATTTATCCTTAAACATTTCTTTAAAACATAGTGTGCTGTTGGGAATGGAGCCCTCTGATTTCTTCAGATATGCACTAAAGACCACCTTGTGGTCCCCTATACAGTCGTATTACCAACCCCAAAGGTTCAAATAAAATGAGTCTGATTCTAAAAAATCACAAGATATGTTAAAAAAAATGAGCCACACTCTAAAATACCATGAGATTGGCCCCCAAATCACGAGATCTTTTTGAAAAAAGATTATAGATGGACACAATATCTTCAGATTTTCTAACCCCCCTGCTCGTCTCCATTGTGTGTATTTGACAGTTAGTGCAGCCAAATTTATTGAGATTGATTTTTATTGATTTTTTTTGCCCCCCCTGAAGGAGCTCTGACCCCCATATCTGCCTATCCATCAGCCCCTCCACCATCAATTCTTCTCCCAGTACCCACCTCAGTTCTGCACACACCATACTTCAACTCTGCTCTCTTGCAGCTCCTTGGGTTCTTCACTGCCCCCTTCCAGGGCTGGGGCTGGGGCTGCAGTGGGGACCCCTGTCCTTCTCAAGGCTGTTGTTGCAGGAATGGAGAGGATGGGAGGAACAGGAGCAGAGAGTAGACAGACTCATTGTTCACAGGAGGGGAGGAGGGAGCAGGGCTGCCCTGAGCTATTATGCTTTCTGCTTCCCTGACCCATCCTGTGCGAGTGGTGTCAGCTCCTGAGAGGAGAGGTGAGAGCTGTGTCTGCTTTCTGCAGCAGTCCTGCTTGGCTGCTCTTTCCCAAGAGATGGGCAAGTAGGGAAGGCAGGCAGCCAATCAGAAGGGCTGGAGCTTCTCACAGCATGGTGAGTCTGGATCTAGCCCCGGCAAAACCCATGTGACTTGTGAAGAAATCTTGAGAGTTGGCAACACCGACACAGTGTCATTTAATCAGGATTTTTTACATGGAGCCAGGGGTGGTTTAAAATTTATTGGGGCCCTGGGCACAAAGACTATTTGAGCCCCCCACACCTTGGGGGCCCAGGGGCACAAGAACTGGGGAGTCTATCCCCGCTCGGTTTTTAACATGGGCATAGTCAGGTGACACATAGCTGTGGCTAGTGAGGTGGGGCACAAATGAAAGGTTCTGGGGGGTCATGTGCCCCTCCATTTCCCAGGACCCCTTTGGCATGGACACCCAGCAGTGAAGAGGCAGTTCTCCCCATGGCAGCAGCAGTCTCAGTGTGTCCATGCAGCCCTGGCAGGAAGCAGCATTGTGGCTGGCTCACCTTGGTGGATAGTCTGCAAAGCAGGCAGCAGCACTGATACTCCAGCAGCAGGGAAAGCAAAGCAGCCCCATGTGGTGGGGGAGGAGCTCAGCTGGCAGCCAGGCACCCTGCTGCTTCCTCCCTCCCCCGGGAGAGCGCCACTGCCAGGCGGAGTGCTGCCTCCTCGCTGCTAGGCATCCCAGCCAGAGGTGTCCTGAAAAATCCAGGGGGGCACGTGATGCCCTCATGCCCCGCCTTCCATGCGTCACCTCTGTAGATTCAGAATGGCGGCAGCAGGGGCTGTGCTTTGTGGCGGGGTAGTTGATAAGTGCAGCCCCTTCTAGCGGCACTAGCCTCTTCCCAGTGGGCCTTAGCCCCCCCTCACCATGGGGCCCTGCCCTGTGCTCCTCCTCTCCCCCCCCCGAGGTCTCTAAGACCTGCCTGGGGAGCCCTGGACCCTCCACCTGCTCTGGGCAGTGTGTCCCAGGGAGTAAGGACATGGTCCGGGAGCTGTTCTGGATTCCAGCCTGGCCACGGGGCAGGGCCCTGGGGGAAAGAGGAGGAGCAGGGGCAGGGCCACAGTTCTGGTGCTAGTAGCCCTTCCCCCTTCTATCCAGGGTTCCAGCACTTCTGGGCCCCCCAAATTGGCTGGGAGTGCTGGGCATGGGCCCTGTGGGCTCACGCATTAATCAACCACTGCTTGAAGCACAGCAAAGTTCACCAGTACAGTCCTGCAGCCAATGGACTGGAGTAGGTCCTACTTCATCTATGTTCCTCCATACCAACCCATCCACTCCAGATTTGCGGCATGCTGCTATGGAGCATTGCAACAGCACCAGGGGTGTGGAGTTATTCTGTGGACCACAACTTGAGCTCTACCACTCTTTGGGACCTGGGCAAGGCAAGGGACAGGATTTGGCCCTGAATTAATTGGCTAACACAAACCATTATGCTAACTGGCTGTCATGACAGGTATATTGGTGCTGTGAATTGAATGCAATATTTTTAGATATACTATGCAGTGATTTTTAAAATCACCTTCTCAGTTATGTTATGAGCAACTGTGCAGCCAAACAAGCATGCACTGAGCTGGTAGCTGAAGTCCCATTAGAGATCTGCAATGGAATGGGGACTCTGCCAATAAATCAACACAGGATGGGTAAGTCAGTTGTGGTATATTTTTGTCTATTGTGCTTTTGATTTATGTATTGGGCCATTTTATATATTTTGCTTCTAAATTTTGTTAAGAAGCATAGAGGCTTTTGGGCATGTGGCAACTCCCCCACTCCCCGTTATTACTGTATTGTTACTTTTAAGGATGAAACGATAACAGTCAGAAAATCTTGGAAAATCGCAGAGCCCACATGTATCTGCAGCCCTCCATATATGCCTCTAACACCATATGGGTAACTGCACAAAGGCTGATTTACCTTTACTCGAGAGGTAGAGTCTCCATTCCATCTCTGACTGTTGGTGCTGACATCACTAGCTCGGTACACGCTGAGTATGTGAGTAGAGTGGGATGTCCATCATGAACATGAAGCGGCTACTGTGCCCACTTGCAAAAGTCTGGGGAGGAGCTTAGAAGATAAGATAATATCAGTAATGAGACTCCTGCTATTAACCTCTCTTTGGCCAGTCACCTTCCATAGGGCTTATTTTAAGATTTCATGCAAGGGGAAACTACCAGATGGCCTTGCCATGTGTCCCAAAGATTGGGAGGTGGTGGGATAATGATTGTCTTGATGATGATGATTTCAATAACAAATGTGATCAGTTTGCATTTTTTTTAATTGTCAGCCGGGCAGAGTTAAGTTATAATCTGAAAATGCTCCTTTTCTACTCATATGTCCTTACCAGTAATAAAGATTCTGCAGACCATGGGCTGAACCAGCTCCCATTGAAAGAATCCCTTGAAGTGAATGGGAGTTGGACCAGGTCCCAGAGGATGCCTTAGTTAGCTCATGCAACTGCTTTGCATTCACAAGGTTTTAACTGGTGTGAGTGATTGGAACTTGTAAAGAGTGCTTTTGAGGAAGTGTAGGTGAGAATGTTCCTCTCTCATTTGTATTGGCTTTGAAGGGTTAACAGGAGTAAGAGGTAGTACAATTTTATCACTAAATTATGATTCTAAATATACACACAATGGTGAGAAGGTGCTGTTTTTACTTTTCAGAGTAGAACTGCACTTTAAAGCATTTAATTTTGGATAAAGACTAAGGGCTTGTCTACACTACCGCTTAAGTCGGTGTAACTTACGCTGCTCAGGGGTATAAAAAAGCCATCCCCGTGAGTGACGTAAGTTACATCAATTTAGCACGGTGTAGACACCACTTAATTTTGGCAGGAGCCGCTCTCTTGTTGACATAGCGCATCTTCACCAGGTGCAGTACATCAGCGCAGCTGCACCGATGTAGCACTAGGGTGCCTGGGTGTCCAGTTTTTGACCGGAACACCTGGTCAAAAAGGGATCCTGACGGCTCGGGTCAGCACTGCTGACTGGGCTGTTGACTGTCTGGTTAGCGGCACTGCACAGCGGGGCTGGCAGGCTCCCTGCTAGCCTCCACGCCACGTGGCTCCTGGGAAGCAACCACCATGTCCTCCCTCCGGCTCGTACACGTAGGGGCAGCCAGGGGGTTCCACATGCTGCTTCCGCTCCAAGTGCTGTCCCCGCAGCTCCCATTGGCCGGGAACATTTGCCAATGGTAGCTGGGGGGCGGGGGAGGTGGCGCCTGCGGACGGGGCAGCACACAGAGCTGCCTGGCTGCACCTCTGCGTAGGAGCCGGAGTGGGGACATGCTGATGCTTCCGAGAGCTGCTTGAGGGAAGCGCCACCTGGAGCCTGCACCCCTGAGCCCTCCCCCCTGTGCCCCAACCCTGATCCCCTTCCCACCCTCTGAACTCAGTCCAGCCCGGAGCACCCTCCTGCACCCCAAGCCCCTCATCCTCAGCCCAACCCCAGAGCCTACACCCCCAGTCAGAGCCCTCACCCCTTCACCCCCCGGTGCCCTAATCCCCTATCCCAGCCCTGATCCCCCACCAAACCCCTTGGTCCCAGCCCAGAGCATCCTCTTATACCCTAAAGCCCTTATCCCAAGACCCATCCCAGAACCCGTACCCCCAGCCAGAGCCCTCACACTCCCTTGTTACCCTAACCCCCTGCCCCAGCCCAGAGCCCCCTCCCGCACTCCGAACCCCTCATCCTGGAGCCCCATCCTGCATCCTAAATCCCTCATTCCTGGCCCCACATCAGAGCCCCCAGCCCGGAGCCCCCATCCTGCACCCATAACCTCTAATTTCTGGCCCCACCCCAGAACCCACACCCCCATCCCAGAGCCCATATCTCCTCCCACACCCTTGCCTTAGCCTGGAGCCCCTTTCCATACTCCAAACCCCTCGGCTCCACCTCCCCAGCCCAGAGCCCCCTCCTGCACCCCAAACCCCTCATCCTTTGTGAAACATTTTGATAATTAAAATATTAAAGGTGTTTCATAAGGCCTAACTTTTAGTTTATTAACCAAGGAGAAGGACTGAGGGCTTTGATTTCCACATGATGACTTCAGAAGTTCCACGATAAGAAAGGATTAACTGGATCATCATTGAATTTCTCAATTAAAGTAAAGCAGTGGGTATATAAGATCAGTGTGTATAAAGGACTGTAGGGATAACTTTGATCATAAACATTAACTTATGATTTTCATCTCTTATACAGGTGTGAAGTTTTTCTCTTACTCTACGAGCATGTTTAGCTTTTGCATGATGCCCTACATCATCTTGAAAACTGGCATTGGAGTTGAAAGTGTGTTTTTACAAACTGCATTTTACGGCATTGTAGGATTCTTTACATTTATAACACCAGTTACCCTGCATCTGCTTACAAAGGGCTATGTGGTTCGACTGTATCATAAGGCTGAGACGGACACATACACGGCCATTACATATAATGTTATGTTGGCAGAAAAAAGAACTGTGTTCCATCAGAGGGATGTCAAGGTTCCAGACATCAGCAAGATGTTTACAACATTTTATGCCAAAACTAAATCAATGCTTGTTAATCCAATGCTTTTCACATATCCACAGGATTATAACCATCTCATGGGCTATGACAAACCTTTTTATTTTGACTTGGAGGAACAAAAAGAATCCAGTGAAAGCAAATAGAATTAGACGATAGAGTGAAGGTGACTGTCTTTTTTTGTATTTGTCCAGTGCATCATTTCTAAAACCATACAGAATTCTGTAACACATTCGTAAGTGTCAGTAATTTAGAGTTTCTTTATCATATTTCAGAATGTATAGAAAACTGAAGCTTTTTTAATTTCAGACTATCTGAAGTGTCTTAGAATTAAAATGAAAATAGATGCTTATTTGTTCTCAGTTTGATTTCTGTCGTTACAGTCATGAAGAGAAGGAAAATGGATTTGATCTTAATTTTATGCTGCAAGCTCCCTAATATAGTATCTTAAAGGAACCATTCCTTAAAAAAAGCAACATTGACTAATCAAGTACACGAACAAGAATGTTGAAGCCCAAAAAAGGATCAGTGTCTAAAAAGTGAAAGGGACAGATATTTTGGCTTGTCTTGTTCAGGAGGTATAAAGCAGGGGTAGGCAAACTGTGGCTTGCAGGCCACATCCAAACCGCCAGCTGATTTAATCTGGCCCTCAAGCTCCCACTAGGGAGCAGGGTCGGGGGCCGCTGCGCGTGCTGTGGCTCTATATGGCTCCCAGAAGCAGTGGCATGTCCCTCCTCTGGCTCTTATGCATAGGGGCAGCCACGGGCCTCCATGCACTGCCCCTGTCTCAAGTGTCGCCCCCGAAGCTCCCATTGGTCAGGAACTGCGGCCAATGGGAGCTGGAGGGCAGCTCCTGCGGATGGGGCAGCACACAGAACTGCCTGGCCACGCCTCCACATAGGATCCAGAGGGGGGACATGCCACTGCCCCTCTCACACTCTGAACTCATTTCTGGCCCCACCCCAAAGCCCACATCCCCAGCCAGAGCCCTCACCCCCTCCTGCACCCCAATTTTGTGAGCATTCATGGCCCGCCATACAATTTCCATACCCAGATGTGGCCCTTGCGCCAAAAATGTTTGCCTATCCATGGTATAAAGGGAGTAGAGACTGTCCATAATTCCCCAGGTAGGAATATTCCCAGCATGAAGGAGTCCCCAGGAAACAGATAGCTACTGTTGCTGGCACTACAGCTCCTTCCCTGCTGCCCTCTCTGGAAGGAACAGAAGAAGTATCTGGAGCATAATGCACTCTGGCCGTCCCTAGCTGCTGGATGGTCCCTTGGAGATTGTGCAAGTTAGCTGGAGGAACTCCCAACTTACTCTAACCTGTAACAAGGCTGGGGTGGAGAAACTGAGCTCGTAGCAATGCCTCAATAGCCCCTCTGCTGCGCTCAATAAAAACAGCTCAGCAGAGAATCTGGTCCACTGAGATAATGCAGTATGTATATATGACAACAGAACATAGTTAAATGTGGTCCCATGCTAATGAAAGCTCTGAAGCAAAAGAAATCTCCTGTGGAGTACTGCATGGTCTTTTGGGCCCTATTTTCTTTGGAATTCATAGCACTGCAAAGAAAACAGCTTGTTTACGAAGGGGGTTAGGCCTCTGAATCTCTCTGTCAAAATGGATTGCTTAGATCCGTTTTACTTGGTACAGAAATTGGATTTCAGTGTTTCTTTTTTAGAAAAAAGGAATGTTTGGTGATGTAAGGTGATAGGCTTTTTTTGGTGGATAAATATTCAATTCCACCTAAAAAATTAAGATGTAATGAAAGACTTAAAATACTTTGAGGTTTAAAAAATTGATTGAATTGACAAATAAAGTAAAAGAAATTCAGATGAATCCTTTTATGCCAGCAGTACACTTTATATTAGGGCAGCGGTTCTCAAAATGTGGGTCGGGGTCCTGCTTTGAATGGGGTTGCCCGGGCTGGCTTAGATTTGCTTGGGCCCAGGGCTGAAGCCCGAGCCCCACTGCCCAGGGCTGAAGCCAAAGCCCGAGGGCTTCAGCCCCGGGCTGCAGGGCTCAGGTTGCAGATCCCCCTACCTGGGTCTGAAACCCTTGAGCTTTCAGCTTTGGCCCCTCTGCCCAGGGTGGTGGGGCTCAGGCTTTGCCCCTCCCCCCACCCCACCCAGGGCAGTGGGGCTTGGGCAGACTCAGGCTTCAGTCCCCTCTCCTGGGGTCGTGAAGTAATTTTTATTGTCAGAAGGGGGTCACGGTGCAATGAAGTGTGAGAACTGCTGTATTAGGAGAATCTCTTAGTGCTAACATACTAAATAAGTGACCGTTATGAATTAAAAATAATTAAGATTTTTTTTTCTTTTTAGATTACTCCTAAGTTCCAATTTGGCAAAAAGGCTTTTTGATTAGTCTGTTTTCTTATTTTAATGTCTCACTAAAGAGAGACACAGTATCTATATATTTTTTTATTGATCTAACTCCAGACACACTTGTTGAATCATTTAAAAGCAAACCAAGCTATAGAAGGGTTTTGTGGAACCTTTCTTGTTTCAGAATGGTCATACATCTTAAAGACCTGTTCCAACTCTCAGTGAAGAGACTCCTCAGGTAAGCAATAAAATGCAAGAGGCGGTGCATTCGTAAATGATGGTGAAAAAGATGAGACCAAAGATAAATGATTTAGACCACCTGAAATGTATAATAATTGTGCTGAAATCCACTGTTTCAAGTGTTAGTGTTGAGTGAAATAGAATTTTATACATAACTAAAAGAAATCTATACGCTCTTGCATTTGTTTGGTCTTACAAAGGAGCTCCTAGTTCCATGCGATTTAGTATCTGCTGTCATGGAAATTTACTTAAAGATATTTGCTATGTTCAGTCTCCTGCTCTCTTTTTGATACCTGTTTATACAGGTTGAAGTTGGCTCTTTTAAAGGAGGGAGAAATGGGAATTTACAAAGGAAGGAAAAGAACATAGGAATTAGATTAAAGGAAGGGACTTGTATTTAAACACTTTAAATCATAGCAAAATTGTCAATTTTCCCTCCTCACTTCTGCAACAAAATTTTCACTGCCATTTTAAAATTGTTGACAATTCAGAATTTTACTGATTAAACTTAAAATAGCCACACTGAGCTATCAAATCCCATGACCAGCTCTAATTTTTAAAATGAGGGGGAAAAGTGAAACTCTGTCTTATCTATCTGGTTGTATCATAGCTGTGACACATATAAACATAGGCTAGTTGTCATGGTCTTTACTTAGTATATATATAAACTCATGTACACTAACAAAAGTACCAATACCAGCAAGTGAAAAATGATGTCTCATGAATATGGTGTAATCAGAGGTTATGACACTAATGATTGATGGCAGTAGTAATCTTGCAGCTTTTTTGTTGAATTTAGACATTAAAACACAATTTTATTAATATCACATACAAAATGTCTTTGCCTTTCAGCATTATATAAGATCACATTTACTAGAGAAACAGTTAAAATATCTTAGATGGTTTTTATACTGAGAGTTTGCAGAATAGTTATAAACAAGTTATGGAGCAAATTGTGAATTCAGAAATATCTCAGGCAATTATAGTTGACTTTAATTTATTGGCAGGTTGTAATCCTTTTCACAATTACAGGGCTAACTACACCTTTGATCCCCCTCTCTGGTTTCAGAGTGCACCCCTTCAGGTGCTAGGCCCTGCACCTGCATTTCTATCTGGGTGGAATCCTGAGATTCTCCTACTCTTAGGCCTGGTCTACACTAGGACTTTAAATCGAATTTAGCAGCGTTAATTCGAATTAACCGCTCAACCGTCCACACCAGGAAGCCGTTTAATTCGACCTAGAGGGCTCTTTAGTTCGAATTCGGTACTCCACCCCGACGAGGGGAGTAGCGCTAAATTCGACATGGCTATCTCGAATTAGGCTATGTGTGGATGCAAATCGAACTTAGTAGCTCCGGGAGCTATCCCACAGTGCACCACTCTGTTGACGCTCTGGACAGCAGTCCAAGCTTGGATTCTCTGACCAGCCACACAGGAAACGATCCGGGAAAATTTGAATTCCTTTTCCTGTCTGGGCACTTTGAATCTGATGTCCTGGTTGGACATCGGGGCGAGCTCAGCAGCACCTGCAACGATGCAGAGCTCTCCAGCAGAGGAGTCCATGCAATCCCAGAATAGAAAGAGGTCCCCAGCATGGACAGACCGTGAAGTCCTGGATCTGATCGCTGTGTGGGGCGATGAGTCTGTGCTTTTGGAGCTGCACTCCAACAAATGGAATGCAAAGACCTACGAGAAGGTCTCTAAAGCCATGGCACTCAGAGGATACAGCCGGGATACAACGCAGTGCCGCGTGAAAATCAAGGACCTGAGACAAGGCTACCAAAAAGTCAGAGCAGCAAACGGACGCTCCGGAGCCCAGCCCCAGATAAGCCGCTTCTACGAGGCACTGCATGCCATTCTAGGTGGGTCTGCCACCACTGCCCCACCAGTGACCGTGGACTCTGAGTATGGGATAGTGTCGAGGGGCAGTTCCTCGGCGATGTTCGCCGATGGGGAAGATGAGGAAGGGTTTGTGGAGGACGACGCAGGCGACAGCGCTTACAATACCGCTTTCCCTGACAGCCAGGATCTCTTCATCACCCTCACAGAGATCCCCTACCAATCCTCTCCGGCCATTAACCCGGACTCAGAATCAGGGGAAGGATCAGTCGGTAAGTGCTATAAACATGGAAACATTTATTTTTAAAAAAACAGGAATAAAAAATATATAAAAACTATATAAAAACTTTTCCATATAAAACTATATAAAAAGAAGGTCCACACATATAGGGATGGAACAGAAATCCTCCTGGGACACTTCCACGAAGCTCTCGTACAGGAGCTCGAAAAGCCTCCGCAGGAGGTTCCTGGGGAGAGGTGCCTTATTTGGTGCTCCGCGGAAGCACACTCTTCCGCGCCAGGCCATCCTAATGTACAGCGGAATCATTGCCTCCACCAGCATGGCAGCATACGGTCCTGGTCTGTGCAGGGATTCTAGCAGCATCCTCTCTCTCTCTCCGAGTGACCCGCCTCAGGGTAATCTCGTTCGGCGACTGCTGCATCTAATTAGGGCAATTAGTGTACTGTTACTATTGTGAATGCTTGACTTTTACTTTGCATAGCAATGACCTTCGTTTAACAGCCACGTGTTGGAGGCCGCAGAGGAAAAGCATACAGTGATCTTTCCCGGGCACAGCCGCGAGGGGCTGGAACAGGGTCAGACTTTATGCTTTACAGATTGCCTTCAGCGGGAGGGCACAGCTATCCATTAACTGTTAAGCAGCCTATAGTGTAGTGCTTACCAGGCCTGGCTGCTACACGGATTCAGCTGTACCGCCCCGCTTGTCCAATCTCCTGTGCAAGACCGCAGCCAATGAAAGCGTATTCCGAAATCTCGAACTTGTCCTGAGAGCTCGTGAGACTAGGTGCCCTGTATGGTCTTGTTCACTGAAACTGAGTAGACTGTGTTCAGTGTTCGCAAACATGTATCTTTTCAAGGAAATCACTTCCTTTTTCCCATCACACAGCTGCGGCTCTTTCACGAACTGCCCCGGCATCCCCCTCACAGAGGCTGGCGCAGATTAGGCGGCGAAAGAAAAAGACTAGGGACGACATGTTCTCGGAACTGATGGCTTGCTCCAGAGCCGAGGCGGCCAAGCAGAGACAGTGGAGGGAGACCCTATGTCAGCACCAGCGCTCACACAGCGAACGGGAGGACAGGTGGCGGCAGGAAGACCAGCAGGCGACTCAAACGCTGCTTGGGCTAATGAGGGAGCAAACGGACACGCTCCGGCGCCTTGTTGATGTTCTGCAGGACCGCAGGCAGGAGCAGAGAGCCCCCCTGAACTGTATCTGCAACCGCCTTCCCCCGCCACAAAGTCCTGTCCCCCCCTCACCAAAAATCACAAGAAGGAGGGGCGCTAGGGGCCGTGAAAACTGTCACTCCACCCCAGCAGAGCGCTCATGTACCAAACAGCTCTCATTCCCTAAAATATGAGAAGTGCTTCCCTTCCTGGATCACGCAGTCCCAAATCCAAGTTTCATCCCCCCACTGTGTAGTTGAGTATTAAGAGTAGTTTGTTGTTATTGTTGTTCACTGTTTCCGTCACGTTTTCCTTGTCAGAAGACTTTGTGTGAAGGGGGGGGAGGGGTTTTTTAATTGCATAGGACAGCCTCCATTACCAGGGTACAGACTTGGGGGCAGGATCAACAGCAGGACACACACAGACTGCAGTCACTAGGCACCAGGGTCATTCTGGGAGGTGAATGCTGCCCCGGGTCAGTCTGTGAGGTGTATGCTGCCCCAGGGTCCTAGCGCCTGCCGTCCACAAATGGCAAGGCAGGCTGCCCTTACTATGCCCTTCCACCCTAGCCACGAGCCTCTCCGATGCCCTGAGCCCCAGCAAGAGCCATCATCCACGGACACATACTCACCCTTCCCACACACCCCTCACCTCTTCCTACGCCCCAGCCCAGAGCCTGCATCCAAACTCCGTCCCAAAGACGGCACCCCTCACCCCTTCCTGCAAACCCACCCCTTCCTGCACACCCACCTGCAACCGTCCTCCCCCCAGAGACCGCTGTAGGAGCAGGAGCCTGTCATTCCTCTAGTGTAGAAGCGGTCTGTACATCAGTGCACACCGTACCCACCACAGTCTGCGTCCATGTTTCAACCCTTGAACAGGAATTCATAATTAAAGAAAACTTTGTTAATAACCAGTGTTCCATTACATTTATTTTAAAACGTGTGTTGGAAGGAGGGAAACCTGGAGAACGGGGTATGTAACCGCAGATCGAAGTCAACAATCACTGAAACAGGCTCAGATTCAGCTTCTCTGTAAATCAACTGGAGAGTCATAGGTTACCCTGCTCTCCGAGGAACCTAGCTTTCAAAGCCTCCCGGATGCACAGCGCTTCCCGCTGGGATCTTCTATCGGCACGGCTGTCTGGCTGAGCGTAATCAGCAGCCAGGCGATTTGCCTCAACCTCCCATCCCGCCATAAAGGTCTCCCCCCTTGCTCTCACAGAGATTGTGGAGCACACAGCAAGCGGCAATAACAACGGGGATATTTTTTTCGCTGAGGTCCGAGCGAGTCAGTAAGCTCCGCCATCTCCCCTTGAGACGTCCGAAAGCACACTCCACCACCATTCTGCACTTGCTCAGCCGGTAGTTGAAGAGTTCCTTCTCACTGTCCAAGGCGCCTGTATAGGGCTTCATGAGCCAGGGCATTAGCGGGTAGGCTGGGTCCACCAGTGCTTGCAGCACCATAGAAAAGTAGCCCTTTCGGTTAATGTACTCGCTGGCCTGGTGGGCCGTTCCCAGGATAGGGATGTGAGTCCCATCTATAGCCCCACCGCAGTTTGGGAATCCCATCGCGGCGAAGCCATCTCTGACGACCTGGACGTTTCCTAGGGTCACTACCTTTGAGAGCACTTGCTCAACGATTGCGTGGGCTACTTGAATCACAGCAAGCCCTACGGTAGATTTGCCCACGCCAAAGTGGTTCGCTACTGACCGGTAGCTGTCTGGCGTTGCAAGTTTCCAGAGGGCTATGGCCACTCGCTTCTGCACAGTCAGGGCTGCTCGCATCCGGGTGTCCTGGAAATTCAGGGCAGGGGACAGCAAGTCACAGAGTTCAAGGAAAGTGCCCTTACGCATCCTGAAGTTTCGCAGCCACTGTGATTCATCCCAGACCTGCAGCACTATGCGGTCCCACCAGTCCGTGCTTGTTTCCCGGGCCCAGAATCACCATTCCACACCATGAACTTGACCCATTGCCACCATGATCTCCACTGCGCGGCGTACCCTGCTTTGTGAGAGGTCTGCGCCACTCTGTGACTTCCTGTCCTCACCGCGCTGCCGGAGCCTCCTCGCCCGATTTCTCAGCAGCTGACTGTGGAAGAGGTGGACGATAAGGTGCGAGGAGTTGACAACGGCCATAAGCGCAGCGATGATCGCAGCGGGCTCCATGCTCGCAGTGCTGTGGCGTCCGCGCTGTAACCGACCAGAGAAGGGCGCGAACAGATTTCTCGCCGGCGCTTTCAGGGAGGGAGGGCGTGATTGACGGTTCAATGATGACAGTTACCCAAAACCACCCTCGACACATTTTTTCCCCCAGCAGGCATTGGGGGCTCTACCCAGCATTCCAATGGGCAGCGGGGAGTGCGGGAACTGTGGGATAGCTTCCCACAGTGCACCGCTTCCAAAGTCGACGCTGGCCCCGTTACTGTGGACTCAGACAGTCGAATTAGTGTATTTAGTGTGGATACACAAATTCGACTTCATAAGGTCGATTCCACAAATTCGAATTAAGTAGATTCGAAATAGTCTTGTAGTGTAGACGTACCCTTAGGCTGGATTCCCAGGTTACAGCACCTTGTGTACCAACTGTGATTATTCAGCAGAACTGACTGGTTTCAGCACCTGCATGTCTTTCCCTTCGGAACTGTGACCAGTGGGGAATAGTGACCCAAAACAGCCTTTTTAAAACAAAGTATTGTTTAATCTTAACAGTAGAAACAAACCCCCCATAAAAGGTATTTTAACACAATAAAAGTTCTACATGCATCTCTATCTAACCTATAATCATAGGTAGGACTGTCTTAACCTAGACTCCCCAACCTCTGGAATCTAATTTAATGTTAGCTCAAAACTGTCTGCTCACCCCCCTTCCCAGAGTATGTATCTTCATAACCCCAGCCAAAATCCTTTGTTCTCTCTGGTGTTTCCTGACCCTGGTCAAATTGGTTCTGTCAGCTCCACAGGTTATGAGAAGAATGTTTCCATTTGGAAGGCTCTGTGTTGTCTCTTGTCCTTGAAATGTTTTCCAGGAACCAACCCCTAATTCCTGGGTGTATTTCCTGACAAAACTTGCTTGTGAACTAGCTTGATATATAAAAACAGTATGTAGTCAATAACCCAATATAACTATCCCAATAACCAAGTTACAGAGGATTAATAAATTATTACAGATCAGCCCATGTTCTTTAAAATTTTATTAAGTACTGTACTGTAAATTGTCATCTCATTTAAGAACTTTTTATAGGTATGAGATAAAATACAGCCCTAACAACATCCATAAATTATGAATTATATTTTCCCCACTAGCTGCTAACATGATTTCTGTGATATTTGTTACATATATAGAGCCTGTGTACATCATGCAAAGACCAAAAAGTCTGTAAGTTATACCTAGAGCAAGGGTCGGCAACCTTTCCGAAGTGGTGTGCCAAGTCTTCATTTATTCACTCTGATTTAAGGTTTCGTGTGCCAGTAATTCATTTTAATGTTTTTAGAAGGTGTCTTTCTATAAGTCTATAGTATATAACTAAACGATTGTTGTATGTAAAGTAAATAAGGTTTTTAAAATGTTTAAGAAGCTTCATTTAAAATTAAATTACAATGCAGAGCCCCCCAGACCGCTGGCCAGGACCCGGGCAGTGTGAGTGCCACTGAAAATCAGCTTGCGTGCCGCCTTTGGCACGCATGCCATAGGTTGTCTACCCCTTACCTAGAGAATGTTCTTGGGGAATTTTGCAGCAAATAGTAGTTTGCAAGCACAATCCATTGAAATGTGTGCCTGAAGTGGCCTCAAATTGTGGCTAATTATTCCATAAATGTTAAACTCTGTATTTTCCCCTCATCATAATCAGTCTTTCATAATCTGTAAAGAAAATATTCTTTTAAAGCATATTTATATTTTTATTAACAAAATTTCATTCACACAGTTTGGAGAATGTATAGGAAATTGAGCTAAATAAGGTAAGATGAGGCATGTCATTATTATTTTCAACTTGTTTCCTTTACCCTACTTTTTTCAACTGCAGTTTTTGCTGTTTGTCCACTTGCCAAAGAAGGCAAAGAAATAAAATCCCAACGCTTTAAATTAATTTAAACAAAAGCAATGAAGCCACTAACTGCTCTTGGCTATAGAGTACTGCTGTTTGCCAAGCCCCTACGAGCACTGATTCTCTGATTTTAGTACTTTTACTAATTGCAAGTCCAGTTGCAAATATCTAGAATAGTAAAATATTTGGCAGAATTCCATTGTTAATTTTTTATTTGCTGGCAGGGACTTCCTCGTCTTGGAATGTGTACTGTGTATTCCCCTCTTATTGGAGCTGATATCTTTCTCTCTTCTTGGTCCTCTCTACCTCAGATAGTCTTTACAGTGGGGCTTCCCTGTCTCCTTGGTACCTGGAGGCAGACCAGATCTTTTCTTTCAGCCTGGATTTAGGACCAGTCATCAGGAAGAACTGCCCAGAATTCTCCTCCAACCAGCACACATGGCAGACTCCAGGATTCCTCTTGGAGCAGAGCTTTCAGATGATTTTAAAGAGACTTTTAACTAAATATTTGTTTCTTCATTGGTTTTGAGGTTTTTCTTCTCAAAACTGCTAAACTCAACAATATTTTTTTTCTTCT
The DNA here is from genome assembly GCF_020497125.1 of Mauremys mutica. NCBI lineage: Eukaryota > Metazoa > Chordata > Testudines > Geoemydidae > Mauremys > Mauremys mutica. The sequence continues at coordinate 58,725,337 of NC_059073.1, read as the reverse complement.
GGCTTTCGGAGGAGGGTTTGAAAGGCAGCACCTCTCCTCCCTTCCAACTTCCAGAATGGCAGGAATGGCAAAGAGCATTGGTCATCCCTTCTCACACTCACAGGCAGGCTTCAGGGATAAAGGCAAACTTGCCAGCCAGTGTCTGGGTAAGGTCCATCTGGGACAGTTGAGCAGGCGGCAGGGAAGCCTGGCTTTCAAGATGTCATGTGGGTGAGGGCCATGCTGAGATCATTGAGTGGGCCTTATAGAAGCTTCCTTCACTGGTACCAGGCAAGCAGTCGCATGGAACCAGTGATAAGTTTTTCAGTGCCTCCCTGCCTGTCTCCCAACCCTGGGACCCCTATTCCCACAGCTTGCAGAGCCCATAGGAAAATTTCAGTGGAGCGTCAAGGAAGACAAGTTACTCTCCTGACCCCATGCGACCTAGAGGAAGAAATTCCTGCTTTCTGCCAGGATGTAGGAAAGGTCTGTGCTGAGACAGCTGCAAAGCATCCCCTCTCCCCATTTCCACAAGTTGCCAAGCCTCAACTGCCATGAAAGGTGCCAACTCCTGTCATCTTTCTGAGACCAGTGGGCCATTTGTCTCTGGTGGCTCTGGCTCACTCCTTATTCTGTGAGGTCAGCCCCTACTCAGCTGGACCTAGCAGCAGGGAGCATGGGGTAAAGCAATTCAGATCCCCTTCACTGGGAGATGGACCTACCCCCTGTCCACTTCTAGTGTCCAGGGGGTCCCCAGGTTATCATAAAGTGACTCCTGTCATTACCACACTTTGTGAAAAGAGCAATGATTTTGTGGGAAGAGACTGCTTCTTATGAGGAGGTCCATAAGGCTATTTAATACAGCCTTCCACCCACACTTTCCCAGATTCTGTAGAGTTGACAACCTCATCCATGCTGATGCTGCATTTGGTAAAAGGTTGTTACTCAGAGTGCCCAAGTAATGCTTAAGTTCCTTTTCAATTCTACACGGGGAAGTTGAATCCTACCTCCTTCCCTAGGGATGGCTTTCTGCTTTCTAAAGGTAAAGATTGTCTGACGTGGAAGTGACTGAGAAGGGAAAGTTCTGTCTGTCTTGTGGCTTTTAAAAACATAAGAATTCCTGACCCAGTACAGCCAATGGTCCATCTAGCTCAGTATCCTTTCTTCCACCAGTGGCCAATGCCAGATGCTTCAGAGGGAATGACTAAAACAGGGCAATTATTGAATGATCCACCCCCTGTTGTACAGTCCTAGCTTTTGGCAGTCAGAGATTTAGGGACACCCAAAGCATGAGGTTGAGTCCCTGAACATCTTGGCTAATAGCATGGTTGGACCTAACCTCCACGAACTTACCAAATTCTTTTTTGAACCAGGTTACACTTTTGGCCTGCACAACGTTCCCTGGCAACAAGTTCCACAGTGCATTGTGCGAAGAAGTACTTCCTTGTGTTTGTTTTAAACCTGCTGCCTATTAATTTCTTTGGGTGACCCCCTAATTCTTTTGTTATGTGAAAGGGTATATAACACTTTCTGAATCACTTTTTGTACACCATTCATGAATTTATAGACCGCTGTCACATCTCCCACTTAGTTGTCTCTTTTTCTAAGCTGAACAGTCCCAGTCTTTTTAATCTCTCCTCATATGGAAGTTGTTCCATACCCCTAATCATTTATGTTGTCCTTCTCTGTACTTTTTCCAATTCTAATACATCTTTTTCTTTCTAGGACCCTCCACATCAGACAGTCTGATCCTTCCTCAGAGGATTGCCTTATGTCCAAAGTTTTTTTTTCTGGCTATTGCTCTCTTGTTAAGTAATTTAAAAGGGAAGTGTGTGTTTCTCCAGAGTATTCCTAAAATTAATGTCAAGGCTCTTTGCAAAGGGTTTAAAACTTTTATATAGTGATCTTCCAAAGATGAAAAATACTCTCTTTCCGGAGAGTTTGTCCAGAGGGGATGGCCCTAAGTCCAGGCTCATAGCAAAGATCTGGGCTGCCTCCAGTTGCCATGGAGACTTGGAATGCCCTGCTGTCTGACCACCCAAGGTTCTAGAAAAAACCCACAGGGAAGTTAGAATGTTCCCTTTTCTCACTGGACGAATAGATAATGACCTCCTGCAAAGAGGTTTCCATTGTTAAGAAAAGGTGGGAGCTCTATTGTTCAAGGACTTGCCATAAAATAATGTAATGTACCACACTGGTGAGTGGCAGAGGGAATGACAACTTGCATGGACACTTCTTTTCACCTATTTACGCTTTAGGTGTAGAGCTCATTTTCTCTCCCATCTTGGAATACTGCTAGTGTTCTTCCTGTGTTGAATATTATAAAATAAAACAAAAACTTGTGGGAGACTTCAGTAACTTTCTTGCAATCAGGTTATCGGTTATCCAGCAGCAGCCAAGCATTCAAACATAAATGATTATTTTGAAACACAATCAAATGTAAGTTAAGCACTTTTATTACTCTTAGATTTTATACAACTGTGGGAAAAAAACTGTTAAAATAAAGTTTGGTTTTTTTACCTAAATCAATGAGGAAATTCCGAGTTCAGACTTATTTGGTTCAAACGTATTGAGACTTCCACTTATTCATGCTAAAAGCAGCAAAGAATCCTGTGGCACCTTATAGACTGTCATAAATAAACAGATCAGGGTTAAGGTCTCTTTTCCCTGGAAAGGGTTAACAAGCTCAGTAACCTGAGAAACACCTGACCAGAGGACCAATCAAGGAACAGGATAATTTCAAATCTCTGTGGAGGGAAGCCTTTGTCTGTGTTCCTTGTTTGCTCAGAGCTCTCTTTGGATCTAAGAGAGGACAGTCATGTCTCCAAGTTCTCCTGGAGTAGTTTCTACTATTTAATAGTGAGTATTAATTAGAAAGGCGGATTAGTCTTATAATTTGATTTCTATATTTGCAATTGTGTGGTTGCTAAAGGAAATTCTTTATTCCTGTTTGCTGTTACTTTGCTTTTACTGAGAAAGAAAGGAGGGGGGATTCTCTCCAGAGATTGATAAGTTTAGACCCTGTATTGTTCCAATTTGGTTACAGAGACAGTGACATTTCTTTTTATTCTTTAATAAATTCTTTTCTATTAAGGACTTGGTTGATCTTTCTTTGGGTGGATTCTCAGGGAAGAGGAGGGGGAGGTATCCCTCTGTAGTTAAATCCCGGTATCTCTCCTAGGAAAAGGGATGGGGGAGGAAGCAGGGGGGAATGGTTTATTTCTCCTGGGTGTAAGAACTCCATGGATTTGGGGCTCTTGGAATCCCCTAGGATTTTGGGGAAGGACTGTGTCTCAATCCACATATCTGATTGAGTGGTGGCAGCTTTTACTAGATCTAAACTAGGATTTTAGTTTAGAGGGAAACCAAGGCAGGTCCCCACATTGGAACCCAACAGCTCCAAGTGGGGGTGAGACTAACAGACGTTTTGGAGCATGAGCTTTCCTGGGTGAATACCCACTTCGGCGGATGCAAGCGGGTATTCACCCACGAAAGCTCATGCTCCAAAATATCTGTTAGTCTATAAGGTGCCACAGGATTCTTTCCTGCTTTTACAGATCCAGACTAACACGGCTACCCCTCTGATACTTATTCATGCTATTGTCCCTAAATACAGTATTTCATATATAGGACCAATAGAAAGTCATGAGTATGAACTTCACAGGTTCTTGGACTTTTTTTCTTAATGAGCTGATAACTTGGTTTGACTGCTTCCATTTTAAGGGCCAAATTCTGATCTTGAGTAACTGTGTGTGCTATCAGCCAGGGGAGCCACATCCATATATCTGAGAACAGAATTTGAGTTTTGTCTTTTAGCTCAAAATGATTGCCCAGCTCTAGACAATGAAGTTTAATACTCCATTATCCTAAGAACTCGTAAACACTCTAAAATATATCTTAATTACAAACTCGTCCTATAGCTCTCCTCTCTCCTTTGTTCACTTGCATGTTGGAGCTAGACTTTCTGTATGTATACAATTCTTTTTCTTGTTAATTGAACACTCCAGATACAATTGGCATAGTCAATGTAATTTCAGCTCATTCCTTATCAGGTAGTTTTTTGCTGCAGGACTACCTCAGAGACCAGCTTATTAAATAGCAATAGTTTTTGAGTTGTATATGATTGGATTGCTTAAACTCCAACACAGCAATACTCAGCATTGAAGAGCTGGAGATCCACTCCTCTATTGAATGCAGCCATAAAGAGCGGCAAAATAACTCCAGCAGAATACCACAAAGCATTGGTAAAGGAAAATTATTTTCTGACTTTCTGCACCTTTCTGTCTCACTCATCCACACTCCTGCCAGGTAGGAGGACAAGTTCAGAAACTTTTCTTTCCCTTTTCTCACCAATCCCCTTCATGGTAGCTTGAAGAAAGGGACAAAGAGGGACATTATAGCTCTAGTCTGCTGTCTTAGGCCCGGTCTACACTACGAGGTTATGGCGAATTTAGCCGCATTAGGTTGATTTAAAAATGAATGCGTCCACACGACCAACCCCATTCCGGCAACCTAAAGGGCTCTAAAAATCGACTTCTATACTCCTCCCCGGCAAGGGGATTAGTGCTAAAATCAACTTTGCTGGGTCGAATTTGGGGTAGTGTGGACGCAAATCAATGGTATTGGCCTCCAGAAGCAATCCCAGAGCGGTCCATTGTGACTGCTCTGGACAGCATTTTGAACTCTGATGCACTAGGCAGGTACACAGGAAAAGCCCTGGGAACTTTTGACTTTCATTTCCTGTTTGGTCAGCATGGTGAACTCAACAGCACAGGTGACCATGCAGTCCCCCCAGAATCATAGAGTGTAGAATGTTTCTACGCTACCCTATCATCTTCGTCTCTGAGGCTATCACAGATTAGAAGGCGAAAAAAATGCACTTGCGATGACATGTTTTCCAAGCTCATGCAGTCCTCCTGCACTGATAGGGCACAGCTTAATGCATAGAGGCATTCATTGGCAGAGGCCAGGAAAGAATTGAGTGAGTATGAAGAGCGGAGGCAGGACGTAATCCTGAGGCTGTTGGGGGAGCAAACAGACATGATGAAGCATCTGTTGGAGCTGCAGGAAAGCCAGCACAGACCCCCACTGCATCCACTGTATAACTGCCTACCCTCCTCCCCATGTTCCATAGCCTCCTCACCCAGATGCCCAAGAACGCAGGGGGGAGAAGGCTCCGGGCATCCAGCCACACTACTGCAGAGGATGGCCCAAGCAACAGAAGGCTGTCATTGAAATGGTTGGATTTTTAGTGTGGCGACAATAAGCAATGTGTCCTTGTCCTTCCCTCCTCCCCCACCCCACACGGGCTACCTTGTCCGTTATCTCTTTTTTTTTTTAATTAATAAAGAAAGAATGCATGGTTTCAAAACAATAGTTACTTTATTTCAAATGTGGGAGGGCAGTTGGCTTACAGGAAATTAAAAGCAACAAAGGGGGCGAGTTTGCATCAAAGAGAAACACACACAACTGTCACACCGTAGCCTGGCCAGTCATTAAACTGGTTTTCAAAGCCTCTCTGATGTGCAGCATGCCTTGCTGTGCTCTTCTAATTGCCCTGGTGTCTGGCGCGAAATGATTGTCTGCCATTGCTTTCATGGACGGAGGGGCGACTGATGACATGTACCCAAAACCACCTGCAACAATGTTTTTGCCCCATCAGGCATTGGGAGCTTAATCCAGAATTCCAATGGGCAGCAGAGACTGCAGGAACTGTGGGATAGCTACCCACAGTGCACCGCTCTGTAAGTCGATACTAGCCACAGTAGTGAGGCGCACTCTGCCGACTTAATGCGCTTAGTGTGGACATACGCAATTGACTGTATAAAATCGATTTATAAAAATCGACTTCTATAAAATCGACCTTATTTTGTAGTGTAGACATACCCTTAGTGCTTCTCTTCAACTTTTTGTGAGACCTGCTGGTGTTATGTGAAAGCCACTGGTGAGTGCCTAAAAACCATATGCAACTAAAACTACTCTCGCGGGGATGGTTTAAAACTTGATTTAAGGAAATTTTGGCTAGCCACTGTGGATAGGGCTAAGTATAAAAATTAAGTTTATAAACCATTTTTGAGCCTATGAATAACATGAATTGTCCCTGTCTCCACTAGCCAGCCAGATTACTTTTAAACTAAGTTAGCCTATACAGTTTTAAACTGGTTTAAAATTGAATAAAGTAAAATGATCTAAGGAAAGAGTAGTAAGTGTCTCCTGTATGTCTGTATAAACCATTAGAGGGACTTATTCCTCAACCTTGTCCTGCCCTGTAATCAGTACCGGGTTTACAGTGGCACCATCACGCCTAGCCCACAGTCGGAAGGAGCCCATTATGGTCACCAAGCAGGAGTGAGGGAAGCGCCTCAGAAGTGAGTGGGGGGGCCCATTGGTGGCTGGACTGTGCCCCCGCCGCCCGCTCCATCCCTCCCTAGCGGCCCTGCCCGTGTTCCACTCCCGCTGTGCCCCGAGGCCCTGCCCACCGCTTGCTCCTCTCCACCCTCTCCCACTGCTCCCTTCTGGCACCCCTGTTGCCAGGTGTCCTGTTTTCAACTTGAAAGTCCAGTTGGAAAGAGCCTGGCAGTGTCTGGATATTAAAAGTCTGATTACAGGAGTAACCGCGATCAGCCTCCCCAGCAGGAGGGCAGGAAGAGCAGCTGCTGCTGCCTGGAGAAGCTGCAGCTCAGCTGGAGAGAGAGAGAACTGGCTCCCAAGGACCTGGCTCTGGCAGAGAGAGGTAGGTACTGGCTCTGTGCCACCCCGGGGTGGAGCTTGTCTGCTCTGCCCTGTCCCGCTGTGCTTGCCCCTGGCCTCTGCCTCGCTCTGGGGACCAACTCTCCTCCCCTGGGGGGCCCACAAATATGTTTGGCACTGAGCCGACAAAACATGAATCCAGTCCTGCCTGTAATAGATATCTGAAAAACCCCAGATGGCAGCAGAGGTTTAGCCGGGGACGCTTCCATCTAAGTTAAATGCAAAATCTGAGACATTTGCAGTGTCTTTTCCAAAATCCTGTTTCACTAGTAATTGAGACTAAGAATTGTACTAAGAATTGTACTGTAAGAATTACAGAGACTAAGACTAAGGCTAAGAATTGTACTGTAAAAATTGTACTGTTGGTTGCTGGAGAGCAGCTAGTGTCACACACTAAGATGTAGGCAGTGCAACTTAGTGGTCAGAGCAGGAGTCTGAGCTAGTGGTCCGAGCAGAATCAAAGGGCAGAACTGGAGTCATAGCCAGGAGACAAACCTATGGCCTGAGCCAGGAGTTAGGAATCAGAGCTTTGGAGTTAGACAGGGACTGGGGCTGGAGTGGAGCAGGCAAGGGATGGAGCAAAGGATAGATGGGAAGCAGGTCTGGTACAGCTGCATTGAGCAGCCACTGTGCTGCCGTTGCCACCAGGCTTAAAAAAAGAATCTGTTGAGCCTTCTGTCTAATCCTCGAGCACAGTTACTTAGTGAGGATTTATTGGGCTCAGCCCAGCTCATTGGGTTGCTAGGTGTCTGAGCCCAGAGCTAGTCGAGTTCATGAAACTATCACCCCTTTGAGGGCTCCTCGGCCCTGGCTTGTCTCATAGACTTTAAGGCCAGAAGGATCATCGTGATCATCTAGTCTGACCTCCTGCACATTGCTGGCCACAGAACCTCACCCACTCCTGTAATAGACCCCTGACCTCTGTCTGAGCTACTGAAGTACTCAAATAAATCATGATTTAAAGACTTCAAGTTACAGAGAATCTACCATTTACATTAGTTTAAACCTGCAAGTGACCCATATCCTATACTGTAGAGGAAAGCCAACCTCTCCCACCCCCCAGGGTCTCTGCCAATCTGACCCCAAGGGAAAATTCCTTCCTGACCGCAAATACGGCTGATCGCGGTTACTCCTGTAATCAGACTTTTAATATGCTTAGACCCTGAGCATGTGGGCAACACCCACCAGCCAGACACCTGGGAAAGAATTCTCTGTAATAACCCAAAGCCCTCCCCAACTTGTGTCCCATCATCAGCCTTTAGAGTTATTTTCTGGTAGCAGTTGCAGATCGGCTACATGCCATTGTGGGTAGTGTCATCATACCATCCCCTCCATGCATTTATCAAGCTTAGTCTTGAAGCCAGTTAGGTTTTTTGCCCCTCCCCTCCCGCTGCTTCCCTTGGAAGGCTGTTCCAGAACTTCACTCCTCTGATGATTAGAAACCTTCACGTAATTTCAAGCTTATATACTGCTGGGGAAGTCAAAGGGTGGATGAACCCCTTCTGCAAATTTTCCCCAAGTTATTACTGGAGGATCTGCAGCTCAGGTTCAGATAGGGTTTAAATGTGTCCAAAAGGAACCTCCATTCCTAGTTAAAGGTTGATTGGGCAATTGTAACTCCAGTGAGGAGATACAGTATCCACCTTCTGTTTGTCAAATACCTTGGCATATCCTAAGTACTTGGTAGGAATTCCAGGCACTGCTGATGAATCTTTGGTTCATGACTCTGGATCCGTTGGGGGCTGGAGTGCACCTCAGAATGTGACCAACCATTAGTTGGAGCTGAGGAAGCATGCTCATCAGCACTGGAGGGCACAAATAGTTATAGATTGCTATATTATACCCCTTAATGAACTCCTGGTTGATGAAATTTCTGAAGATGCGTGAGTCAATGAATGCTTCTAAGTGGATGTCAGACAGGGCAGAATGCTGGAATTGAAGAGCGAGATGGAGCAGTCTAATGGGCTGGGTAGGGGTTTCCAAGATTCCAGCAGTTGGGCAGCAGCATGGTTCACTGTTGGGAGGAGTGGAGTGCCAACCCCACTCTAGCTCCCCTACTAGGATTGAGCTCTGGTGTTTCCTGACCCAGAGGTATGGGCTGCTCTTTGGCTGGGCTCCCAGCTGCAATGTACTCAGGCATCCCACAATACTAGCACAATCTCATGCCCAGCAACAATTCTTTTAGTCAGTGGAGAGGTGGGGCTAGGCCTTGTCAACTTGCATTGGTTTGGGGTCTGGAAGGGCCACTGGTGCTCCAGGAGATGGAAGAATTCTGGCCTGTAGGGGTCAGATGGCGTATGGTTTTCTTGGGCTTGGAACATTAGCCAATCATCAATCCTAATAAAAGATCAGTTAAGGCTCCCAGGCTAGGCAAAGGTTCTACCTTTACTAATTCATCTTTGGTAGGGTTGTTGAGTCCTTGCCTGAAGTGGTATCACTTCACAGCCTCATTCCAGTAGGTGTCTGCAGCCAGACATCACAATTCTACTGCATATTTGGTGACGGACCTGGGACCTTGTTGGAAGGCATGGAGAGCAGCTTCTGCAGAATGTTCTCAATTAGGATCATCAAAGATGCCCACCATTGCCTGTACAAAGTTCTCAAGGAGAGGACTGAACCCCTCCAGGAATGGGAATGCCCACTTCAGGACTTCTCCAGTGGGTAAACTAAGTACTAATCTCACTCAGGACTGATCTGTGGCCTTACACTGTGGCTGCAACATAAACTGGAGATGATATTGGTGAAGGACCCACCAAAACTTGGCATGATCCATCTCCATCAAACTTATTGGGTAGGGGAAGCTTAGGCTCATGGAAAGTGGAAGTGAAAGCTGCAGGGACAGAAGACACTGCCTGGGCTTGTACCTGGGCCTGGAGGGCGGCGTTTTGGTCAGGTAGTGCGGCAACCTGAGCCTGCAGTTTCTGCAGGACTCCAGTGATGTCTGAGAAGGTGTGTGGAGCTCATGCTGGGGCCTTCCGGAGGGGGTCTTCATGCCGTTAGGTGAAGTCCTCTTTTATCTTGTAGTGGGCTGCTCAAACTGTCACCCACTGAGGTGTAGGTGGTGTGACCTAGGGGTCAGAGCAGGAGTCTGTCCAAGTGGTCCACACAGAATCAGAGGGCAGAACCTGAGGTGTGATCGGGAGACAAGCCAATGATCTGAGCCAGGAGTTAGCAATCAGGAGTTCACACCTGAGCTCACTAGGTTGCTAGTGTGACTGGTGCCTAGAATGGACCACGCTGAATATGCCACACTCAGGGCAGACTGCAAGAAACAGGGCAGACATACCCCAAAACCTGGTGGTTTATTCTCTAATTTTAGAATCACCAAACTGGTAACAACAGAGCTTCCATAGCACCACACTGGATAACAAGAAGCCAAAACGCAGTCCCCTGTAGGCATTTGAGCCCTTGGTTCCCATCCAGACAAACTGATCTTATAATGATGAGAGGTTCTGAAAATCTAATTCACCACACATGAGGTTCATCCAATCCCAAAGGATCAGAAACTTACCCCCAGGTCAATATGTACCTCAGACCTTACCCAAATATCACGCTGTCAGACAATCCTCAGTAAACTAACTGAAGATTTTATTAATAATAAAAAAGAAGAAAAAAGAGAGTTATTGAATGGTTAAAAGAGAATATACATTACAAATGATTGCAAAGTCCTTAGATCAGATTTGTAGCAGTGATGGATTAGTCTCCTGGCTTGCGCAAAAGTCTCTCTGGAAACTTCCAAAAGATTGGAAGGTCCTGAGTTCAAAATAATCCTTTTGTTAGAAATCCACAGTCATGAGGATTGGAGCAGGAATGAGGCAAAATGGAGATGTTCAGTTGTAATTCATACCCTCTCCCGTATGCATGGAAAGTTACCCTCCCAAACAATGCCCATAGCCCATGTGCAAGGAAAGTTACTGGCAAAGATGGAGTCTTAGGTCACATGTCCACATCACATGTCTGTACATGTTTTGTGGAATAATAGGGGTAGCCATTGGCTCCTCACTGTCTGAGGCATCTTCAGGACAGGGGCAGCTCTATGCCTTTTGCTGCCCCAAGCACGGAAGTCAGGGCGGCGTTTTTGCAGTAGGTCCGCTGGTAATGCGGATTCGGCGGTGGTTCTGCAGGAGGTCTGCCGGTCCCATGCCTTCGGCGTACCTACCGCCAAATTGCCACCGAAGCCTTGGGACCAGCGAACCTCCCGCAGAAACACCGCCGAAGGGTACTTCACTGCCGCTCTCACAGTGACCGGCACGCCGCCCCTCCCCCCCCTGCTTGCTGCCTCAGACACGCGCTTGCTGCGCTTGTGCCTGGAGCCGCCCCTGCTTCAGGAAGAGCTCATTGAAGAGCTGATTCCCCTGACTGGCCCATCAACACAGGGCTGGCTAGACTGGATGTAAATCTACCTCGTGGGTGTCACCCAAAAACAAAACACACGTTTGAGATACAAATACATAGCAAATATTCATAACTTCAGATGCAAAGATGAAACATGCATATAAATAGAATGATCATACTTAGCAGATTATAACTTTTCCATTGATACCTTACATGACATACTTCGTATCAGATCTACTGCAATTGTGCCACAGTGGGAGCAACAATGATATAAATGGTAATCTTCCTTTTCATACAGCATCACATATCACAGCTAGGCTACTGCATCTGGAATCAGCTGAGTCCCTGACAGCTCGTGGATGTTGTTTTTTGTACTAATGATGATCTGTACCTGCTTGAGTTTGATTTGTATCCTTTGCTAAATCTAGAGATGTCACATTCTGGGATGCAGTTCGGTCCAGTGAGGGGTTGTGTCAACACCTGCCCTGTAACTTTGGGTGCCTCACAATGCTTTGGTGCTGTATTTCTTAATGTGGGCTGCTCACAACCAGCCTATAAGCATGCAGGTCACACCTTGAGCGTCCGTATTCTAGACAGCCCAGGTTCAGCAGCTCTGACCCCAGCAGCCTGTCTACAGCCCCACAGCCTCACCAGCCTTGGTTACTAGTTGCAGGGGCACCCCACTACACTGCCAGTCCTGGATTTTTCCAAAACTGTGTGTTCTGTCATGTCCAGCCTTTCCTGGACAGTTCAGAGAAATAATAAGGTTTGTTTGTTCCTCTGAAGAAACAAAAGCACATCACAGCTTATTAACTTACCTGGGTGAATACACTGCACTGAGCTGGTTTACAGTAAAATAAAACAAATTTACTACCAATACGACATGGGTTAAGTGATGCTAAGTGAAAAGAACAAAGTTAGAAAGGGTTGCAAGCAAATAAATGTGAAACCCCACATCTAAAAGTCTAAAACTTTATATAGCAAGATACAGGCTTTGTTCAAGATGTTTTTTCTCACCAGTCATTCTTCCCAGCCATGGCTGACTTTTTCTCAGTCAGGACCTTCCACAAAAGCACAAGATACTGGCTTCCCTTGCCTTCTTCAGTGAAAGATCTTTACCTAAACAGCTTTCTCACCTATATTCAATTCCAGAGATTTTAACCCCTTCCATTGGTTGGAGGATCCATCTTTCTGAGCTTGCAAGGGCTCTGTTCCATTGTGTCTGTCCAGTAATGGATGCCAATGATGGCTTCTCTCCCTGCTTTTATATCTCCCAAAGTTCAGTGACCTTACTTCAGGAGGCAGGAAGCCCTCCTGTGTGCTTAACTTGCTGTGTCCACCAGGAGGCTGACCACCTGCTGTTCTCCCCTTCCTGTGGGCTTCCCATCTCCCTGTATAAAAATAGGGCTTCTGTTGTTTCTGATTCTGCCATGCTTAACTTACATAGCAGACAGGTAGATAGCTGTGACATTCCCTCCTGTCTGGGCAGACTGTACAGTCTAATATCAATGAGTATCCATAATTCCTTATATAGTGTTAATACATACATTTTACAATGACATTAATCACCAGCATGTTACAGACATTCATAAAATACCTTATTTGATGCGCTAATATTCTATTCAATCAGTTGATGCAATTGCTTATCACTTGAGGTTCAGCCCCCTATCTGTATAGATCAGTAAACCTTTGAAATCAATTCTTCTGAGTGTTACCCATCAAAGTAAAGTTTACTTAAGCTGTAGGGAAGATGACATAGAGTCTGATGGTGAAAGAAGCTTCATGTTCTTTCTTCCCCACTTGTTAGCTTAATAGCTTTGTTTACCTAACATGTAAAAATGGACCTTTGTTGTCTTTGCCGAAGATTGGGCTGGTCAGATAATCAAATACACGTTCTTTTGTCTAAGTAGTTCTGTTTACCAACTCCCCCTGATGTGCGTGGCTTGAACACATTTTAGTTATGATTCCAGCATAGGCCCATAACTCTTAATACCCACCACATACATATATCACACAAGATTATTAGTAGTGAGTTATTAGTTTTCAAACGAAACCTCACAAGGCATATTTTGTACAAAGATTATTACAATTGGATGTAGGGTGTGACTACAGGGGTGCTTAGTGTTACAATAGGACTGACAATAATTAATAAAGAGCCTGCCTTCTATCTTACCCCTCTTATTTTAATATGCCCCAAATTGTATTATTATGACACATTCTGTTCCCTAAATCCTTTCCCTATCTTCTGTTTCTTTTTGCCATTACAAATGTGAAAACATTTTTAATCTGCTATCTGTTCATTCTGCCTTTCTGCCACTTCTTCTTTAATTACATATTTTGCTGTCTTTTAAGTGATTTTTTTTTCACTGCAAAAGTAATTTTGGAAAATAAATATATGGTGGATATGGATTACAAGGGATGCATACATATCACAATATATACATAATTACATGATAGCTAAAATATGTGCATGTACTTTGTAATATGGATATTAGTTAAGAAAACTACAGAAATTCAGAAATCAAGAAACAGTTCCATTCTATTGTATTATATTGTTTGTTTTCCTTTAGAGGATTTTTAAACTTGAAAGCCATGTGTACAAACATAATTTCAATCTTGAACAGGGGTGTGCACAGGAATAAACATTTGATGGCTTTTGGAGGGACATGTTCTGTGCTCCTGCTGCGGCCCCGGGGCCAGAGGATCTGTCAGCTCCCCCTGGGGTCAGAGAAGCTCACTCTCCCCATGGGGCCAGCGGAGCAAGCTCTCCCTGCTGCAGCCCTGGAGCTGGAGGAGTTCTGTGCCCCCACCGATTATTGAGGGAGCTCGTGTCTCTTCTTGCCACCCTCTTGTGCATGCCCCGATCTTAAACATCATCAATCCAGAGTAACTCTAGTGCTCTTCATATACTTTTGAAAATATTTTAGAGCAAGCTGTTGTTTCTTACTTGAAATTTGTAATCTCCTTTAGAAATTCATATACTTCACTAACAATCAATTAGTTGGTAGTATCTCATATTTTTATTGAAGTCCCCACTGTGCCTACCAAGTGTTGTGGGCATCTAATGGATTCTATCACTCACTTACCACTTTGGGGTCACCATGAAAGTTGTTTTCCAACCCCCTTGGATTCCAGGTATCATGCCTTGTGAAACACAACCTCTGAAAATCAAGCCTTTAATCTCGCTGTGCTTGTTCTTCATATATAATATGGGTAAAATACGCCTCTATATTACACATACATTGTGAGAGATTCATACTTGTATTAATACATTAATACTTGCGAGGCACTCAGATACTATGGTGGTAGGGGTCAGATTAAATTACCAAAAGTTGCTTTTTTGTATGTAATCTTTTAATTGATTTCCTTATGTGCAGAACAATGCAAATAATAATTAAATATATGCATTTACACTGTAGAAATCACTGTTGCTTAGTGATAAGTACAATTTATGATCTATGAAGCGCATGCAGAAATATTTAAGAATCAGGAAGGTTAATTGTGATGAAATAGTAATATCATTAATATAAGGTTCCAGGATAAATATATTTGGAAGAAATTTGTAAATATAGTTTCAGTCGGACAATAGTTGTCCGCTCATAAAGGTGATGATAAGCTTTGATACCCATGTAAATAGCTGAGAACTGAATTAGTCCTGATTTTGTTGAGTGAGTGTTGATCCAGTCTAGTCTTCAGAATTGAGGTAATTGGCATAAGTGAAATATGTTGCATAAAATTTTTGTCTTGTCCTTGTAGATAGAAAGTAAGGTTAAGAGAAATATAATACTCAAGGTACTTGAAAATTTTGGACTACTGGTTTGAAACTAGTCTTAAATCTGGAATGTAGGCTATGATTTTCAAAATTCTAGCATAAAGTTAGGCTCCTAAATTATTCTTAAGCTCCCAAATAAGTGATCTGATTTTCAAAAATACTAAGCTTCTTCTGAACTTGATGAGAGCTGTTGGATGCTCAGACCACTGGAAAATCAAGCCACTTATTTAGAAGCCTAGAATAGATTTAGAAGCCTAACGTTAGGATTCTATTTTTAAAAATCTTGACCTTAAGCTCTTTACTAAATCTGGCAGAAATAAAAAGTGCAAAAATTAATGAGATTATAGAAATATTGTAGACATCTGTTTAGCAAATAGTCATTAGAATGCAGTCGATAAGACAGTAAAAGAATCACCTAGCTTCTCAGGTCTCAGAGCCATCCCTCTTTTGAAGACAATAGACATTGGCCTCACACGATTGAGTGTGCTCCATCCTTGGTGACTTGGGTGTTGTCTAGTGGGCTTATTAATGCTCATCTGCATCATATTCCAAATCTCATTTGTAAGCACCAACAATGTGCTTATCATTAAGGAAGACATGAAATAAGGAAAATCTCTGCCCCAAAGAACTTCTAGTATATTGTAAGAGAGAGAAGGCCCAACACAGTGAGAAACACAGAAGAGGGAATAATGTAGAGGTGAGGAGTTTTATTTTCATTTATTTTTTAAATGTTGGTTAACTACTTGTGGGCACTGCAGCAGGGCCCCATGTTTGATGGTCGAGGGGGTCTTTCTTATAAAAATAGCTAGGTCAGTCTCATGCCTCTTATTGATTGTACCATGCATGACATCCTTCTCCTACCCACTCTAATTCCCAGTTATTCAGTACTTGTGCCTGGTGCTCTTTTGCAAAGTGCATTCATTCTTCAGGCAAGAGTACAGGAACAGTAATGATAAATACAAAGAGAGAGACATCAAAAGAGAACGGGGGGGGGGGGGGGAAGGCTAAGAAAATAGCCATGTGTAGAGAACATGCTGCTAAATGATATCAAGTTCATGTGCCTGTAGGCTTTGTCTTCACTAAATTTAATTGTGTTAAACATGATTGTGATGAGTTAGCTGACATGGTCATCTTCTGCATCATGTCAGCTAGTCATGGTCAAGCCTTGTCCCAGCTAGGTTTGACATTGTCATCTAATTAAATTCCTTGGAATTTTATTACAAATACTAAGATTTCCTATTGATGGTAAGCTGTGTGTGAAATATGCTCTTGGAAAATCTTTGGCTAATGTAGCTCAGTAAAAAAGTGAACTTTTTAAAATCAGTTGAATAAAGATTTTTCTAAATTTCTAAATTACACAGCAAAGCTCTCCTCCATGGTAATTATGCTTTGAAATGCTACTTCTGATAAATCAACTACACTTCCTTTTACGTAATTGCGGTAATAATTTATTTAGATTTTTTCAACTTCCCTATTTGGTGTAAAATATTTTCTCTTTCATTATTCATTTGTGGCTTAAAACCACATTGCTAATACAATCTAAAATGTGATCACCTTGGAAAAAAATAATTTCCCCTTCTTCCCATAACTTTATTACAAAAATAGCTGGCATAAATTCAGTAAAATATCAAGTTAAGCGTACAGAGAATTTGAGGAAATGTAACAAAAAAAAACCCCACCCCCCCCACCCAGCAATCATGTGGCTCATGATGACTAAGTCTAACTTTGTTCCTCTTTCCTGAAAACAAAGTGTTCAAGTAAAATATTCACCCAGATAGTACCCCCTTTATTTTCAAAAGGCTTGAAGATATGCAAGCATGTTTCAGCTTGTTTTTTTCATTCTGTTTACTTCTGGATTCACTGAATCACAAGGAAAAAAAGTGCTTTGCAGCTCCTCAGATGTAGAAATATCGTATTCCTTTTGTGGTAAGTAAGTATTTTATTTTCAGTTGTGTCTGCACAAGAATGGATATCCTCTCAGCAAACACTTGTCTTCCTTTCTCTTGTATTTGCTTCTTTGAGGAGTCCAGAAAGATAAAGAAATGACTCACTAGAGATTTAAGAATAATTTTGCTCTTTTTTGGTAGCTTGGATGGTATATTTTTTATAGTATTCTGCAATTTCTGTATGATAGCAATTACACTGTGCATTCATAGATATTACCAGTGCATGTTGGGAAAGGTGTGGGATGGAAGAGTAGTTAGCTTCTGATCAGGACAGTCATGTGTGTTGGTGACTTTGGGAAAACTTAAAAGATAAATTTAAATGTGCTTCTCTAGTGCTGTGGTTAATCAAGTTGGACAAGAAAAGCAACAAATTTACTGTGACAGATTTTCTTAGAACTTGAAGTTTAGCTGAATGGAAAGTAGGAACACTTCATGTGAGTTTCTATTGGCCCTGGAAACTGGTGAAACTGTGGGACAGCTAACTCAGTACAAGTTGAAAAAGAAGTGTGTGTGTGTGGGGGGCAGTTTTCCACTTTGCTCTCAATTGTTCCTCCTCTGTTGCCCCTACTCCTTTGCTGTGGTACATAGGCTCTAATTTAGGCCATGATCTGGCACCGAGTCACCCAAAAGGAACCCCACTGATGTCAACAGAACTCTGTGGGCAGAAGAGTCTGCCCACATGGTGCTTGGTGTAGGATCAGGGCCTTAGACTGTGCATTCCACAGGGCAGGTGTCATGTCTTGTACAGTTCCATACACATCACTCATGTTGTGTTATTAGTAAGAATGAGCTATAACCTAAGACAGAGAGAGAATATTTGCTGTTACAGCTGCTTTGCATTTATGTTCTTTTTGTTAAAATGTTAAAATGTTAAATACCTATGCATAAGCTTTAGGCTCCCTGACAATACAATTTACAATCTCTTAGGAATATCACCCAGCGCGGAGTACAGTAAGAACAGTTAGCATAGCAACCAGTAAATACAACAGTACATTATATCCCAACCTATTCCATATCCTCAGCACTCCCCAGATACTCCATCAGATTACAGTAACGCCTCGCTTAACGCTGTAATTATGTTCCTGAAAAATGCGACTTTAAGTGAAATGATGTTAAGCGAATCCAATTTCCCCATAAGAATTAATGTAAATGGGGGGCATTTAGGTTCCAGGGAAAAATTTTTCACCAGACAAAAAACTATATATTATATAGATATACACACAGTATCAGAGGGGTAGCCGTGTTAGTCTGGATCTGTAAAAGCAGCACAGAATCCTGTGGCACCTTATAGACTAACAGACGTTTTGCAGCATGAGCTTTCGTGGGTGAATACCCACTTCTTCGGATGCAAGACAGTATACGTTTTAAACAATCAATTTAATACGATTCACAGCTATGATGATTATGAAGCTTGGTTGAGGTGGTGAAGTTAGAGGCTGGAAGAGGGAGAGATATTTCCCAGGAAATGCCTTACTGCTAAATGTTGAACTAGCACTCGGCTGAGCCCCCAAGGGTTAACACATTGTTGTTAATGTAGCCTCTCACACAAGGCAGCATGAACACGATGGGGGTGGGGAGACAGCATAGCAGACAGAGACAGACGCACACCTTGTGTGTGGGAAAGAGAGAGAAATGCACACTGCCCCTTTAAGTAAGCTGACCCACTCTTTAGTGAACTTAGGGGAGTGGGGAGCTGATGGGGGGCTGCCAGTCCACCCTGGTTCCAAGCCTCCACCAGCTAGCTGCAACGAGCTGCTCTTCCTGCAAGCAGTGGACAAAGCAGGCGGCTGCCAAATGACGTTAGAAGGGAACACTGCACAACTTTAAATGAGTATGTTCCCTATTTGATCAGCAACGTAACAACAAAAAAACGTTATTCGGGATGACTTTAAGTGAGGAGTTACTGTATGTTTTCATCATGGATAAAATAGTACATCATGTCCTGCAAAGACAATACAAGTAAACTAACCTGACATGATTTCTGTCATTAAAACAAAAGTATTGAACTGGATTCTCTCTAGAGGTGGGGTGGAGATGGAGGTCGGTTGATGACGTCTTATAAAAATGTGAAATAATAGGCTTTCCAACACTGAACAGGCAGTGCATTTTGTACTGTATCCTGTATTTTACACCAACTGCATCTTGTAGAATGTATAAACCATGATACAGTATAATCTACTAAGGTTCCAGTACATTGGAAGCCATGCTAGTGACAACCAAGTTTAAGCACTGTTCTTGCTAGCAGGCTTCCAGTGTGGATGGGGATATTGTTGTCTGACAATCATGTTAATAGCCTCCCTTCAATGATAGTGTGGAAAATGCATGTCTTCAAAACATACATAAATATAGCAGCGTGTGTTTGTAACAAATATCCTCAACCCAATCAATCTACTTTTCTTAATACTTAATTTCAAAGTGGAATGATGTTATTTCTGCCTGTAAGAAGGCATCTAGAAGGATCATTTACAAACATTTTTTGATGGAGAGTGCTATTCATGCTGATTTTATTACATACTTTTTTATTTAGATTCTATGGACGATGCTTTCTTCCTTAGTATCGTACCTTGTTCCTTTAGTGAAAGTCGTTGGAAAGTTACTCTTTTATCGATTCCAAGTAAGTCACTTTTTGTTATTTCCATCAAATTTGGGGGATTAAATTCTGTATTTGCAGGAGGATACGTCACTTCTATCTCTAAACCTCTATCCTAAATGAGAAGGCTATTTAGGGGAAATTTTTCATTATTAAACATGAAAAGATAAATCATGATGATATACAAAGAACCTGATTTTCTAACACATTTATGTAAAGATGTATGCACTAAAATGTGACTCACTTGTGCATGCAATTACCATAATTTTACACACTAATAAAGTAGTTGTGTGTGCAAACAACTGTCCATTTGCTCATGCAGTTACTCAACCATTCATGACTATTGCGCATAAATTAGGCACATAATTGCTCACATACAATTTAGAAAACAATTTAGAAAACTGGGCTCAAAGTATATTTCTGCATTAAATGCCAAACTCAAATCAATCTTCACTATGGTGCCTTAATAATATGAAAAATATTACAAATGCACAACAAAGTTTGGTCCTTAGAACTTACACTTCATAACCGAATAAGTTGGAGTGGCTGTTTATAGGGAAAGAAGAGACTTTTGGCAGATGCTATATGTGCTAGGAGGAGAGTGGAAGTGCCAGGAGAGTGCCTGTTCCTATGTGTCTGAGATTTTCGTCATTCTACCCAAGTCCCTGTCTAAACTAGAAAAATAGATTGCATTTAAAAATGTGTTAGCTAACACATTTAACTCACAATTTTGAATGCTAGTGTGGATAGGATTTAACACCTTTAAAAATGTGTTAGCTCATTGTCATCTACTCAAGGTTCTTCATAGCATGATTCAGTGTCACCCAGCAGTCCCCTCATAGGGGATATATGATCTTGGTGGATCTCTTTGAAGGCAGAGCCCCAATGTAGCAATGTAATTAAGCAAGTGGCTAATTTTAATCAGCTGTAAAGATTGTTAACTTCAATGGAACAACTTGGGTGCATATGTCTAAGTGCTGGAAATGGTTAAAAACTTTCCATATTTCTTTTGGATGGAAAATGGCTTTTCAGTTATAACAGATTTCTTTCAGTGGAAACTCCAATTTTCATTTAATATTTTTTTGTCCAAAAACTTGAAAATTTGCCATTTTAAACTAATTTTTTTCCATTTTTTTTGTTTTCCGACAACACTCTCCAAAAAATCTGAATAATTTTTTTTGTGGGGAGTAAAGAATAATTTTCCAACCAGTAGCCACGTACATAAACATCTTGCTAAGTTGCAGCCTATATGAGTACTAAGCTTAATATTATAGTCACCATTAGTGAGCATGATTCTCACCTCATGTAGGGAGTGAATGTGTTTTGTGGATATTTCATCAGTTTATATTTTTCTTATTTTTAATAGGGAATGATATAATCTTTTTGGAGGGCAGCGTGAATGTATGGTATGATGCTGAAAATATATCAGCATGGAAAAAAGTTATTTGCAGTGGATTTGATGATGACTATTCATTTTGTGGAACTCTGAAGGGAGGTAAGCATAAACTTGAGAGTTCTTCTTTGAAAAACAGGGAACAGAACCCTGCTAGCTACAATCCTGTTTAAACACTGTTGTTGCTAGCAGCAAGGCCGCCGAGAGCGGGTTCAGGTCTCAGTGAAAATTTTTTTTCAGATCCCCCAGCAAGGGCGGATCGGCTAAACAGGGCTGATGAAGCTAGGGAAGCCGGGCTCCGGGCCCCCTTCTGGACTGCCGGGCCCCGGTAATTTGTACCAGCTTCCCCTCCTCTTGTCGGCCCTGGCTAGCAGGTTCATTAGAAAGCTGTTTAACTGACCAGCATGGACAGGGATATTTCTGTGTCTGTGAATAGTTCTAGATGATGATATAAAACCATGCTAACCACAGCCAGGTTTTGCGGGTCCCCTAATTTGGGGGACCTAGAAAAGTAAAGGAGAATTTCTGTCCAGCCTGCCATTGATAGCGCTAGAGACACCACAAATTTCATACCAGCTGGTTGCCTCTAGCTGAGCCAGTGCAACTGCTGAGCAGCCGAAGGGGGCAGCTCAATATCAGTAAAGGCAGCATGATTCAGTAGGCTAAGCAAGGGACTGAGGGCAACTGGCAAGGGACTAATCCTAGTTATAGCACAGACTCTTTTTGGCATTGTTCAAGTCATGCAGGCCAAAGCTTTCAAACTTGAGCACCTAAATTTAGGCAACTAAATCCAGAGGAACAAAGAGTCTGTAGTTCTTTCTCATGTCAATGGGAGCTGCATTTGCTCAGCACCTCTGAATATCGATTTAGGTGCATATATACATACATATGCACCTAAATCGATATTCAGAGGTGCTGAGCAAATATATATATACACACGCACACCATGGTTAAAACTTTTGGCTTTAACCTTCCTGGGCTTCAGTTTCTACATCTGTCAAATGGGGATAATATTGTTTACCTGCCTCACAAAGAATAAATTACATTGTTAACATTTTTAAAATGTCAGGCAAGTCTCAAACTGTGCCAGAACGCACATGCAGACCTAACAGACCCTACGAACTATAACAGCCCCTAGAACCCCAATTTATTTGGACAATTGTCCCTTGTAAACTTCTCTAAATGTTGGTAGCACTACAAAGACCTCAGCACAAGTAGCAGGGCTCCACATCTTCTGTTGGGGGGAACGATGTGACCTAAAGACACCTCATCACACCACACAAACATACACAATTACATGTATTATGGTTAGGGTAATACCAACAATATGCTAGGTACTATCCAAACATATAACATGAGTCATGATGCAGTCTTAGACTCAAAGAACTCAACATACAAGAGTACAAGCAATGAAGGATGAGGTATAAATCATGCAATCAATATTTGCCTTTTAAAAAAAATGAATATCTGCTACTCCCAACGGATCCTCAACCTATTATTTCAGGCTAATCTTTTGAAGGCATCATGGTAGGAGTAGGTTTGGTGGAGGTGAGGGTGGTGGCCTTATGGTTTAATTCAGTTTACCAAGGGGCAGGTGTGACAGAATGTGCAAATATGGTTGTGGGAGAAGCAGATAAATGTGTTGAAATGGCATCATTGGCAGAGCAAAGGGAGCTGGTGATGAAGGTGACAGAGACAAGTAGATTAGTAGAGGGGTCAGAGTTATATAGTGTCAATTAAGTTTTGAATGCATACACTAATGATCTCCAGACCACTGACACAAGCCAGACAAATTTTGCAGTTGCATTCTGTAAATAGAGTAAGAAATAAGGTCTCTATCCAACTCTCTCTGAAGTCAATGGAAATTTAAAAGCAGCAAAGAGTCCTGTGGTACCTTATAGACTAACAGATGTATTGGAACATGAGCTTTCGTGGGTGAATACCCACTTCGTCAGTATGCATGGGTATTCACCCACGAAAGCTCATGCTCCAATACATCTGTTAGTCTATAAGGTACCACAGGACTCTTTGCTGCTTTTACAGATCCAGACTAACACGGCTACCCCTCTAATCCATGGTTTACTTTATCATTGTTAAGGACCAAGAATAAATAACCACTTCTTTTATAACTGTCCCTATTTTTCAGAGACGCTCAATACGACATTTGAAATTGGAGGTTTAAAGATGAAATTGCCAAAGGTACTCTCCAAAGTATATATACTATATGTAATATATTTGTTAAAGATTACAAAAATTTGCAAAATAGCTTGCTTACATGTATACTTCCCCTGAAAATAGTATTGCACCAAAACTGTACAGAACAACTTCCTTACTCAATTTTTGTTTTTTTCCTACCTCAGGAATGACTGTACTTGAGTGGTAGGTGAACTCAAGTTGTCCCTCTATATATAGCTCTCTGAAAACTTTATTTTTAAGAAATAAAATTAGTACAGGTGATATAACAAGTCTAATGCAAGCAAACAAACAAATCATTCTTAACATATTGGAAGGATAAGTGATATTGTGTAAATAAGAAAACAAACTGCCACTATAGGACATTAGAACATAAGAACGGCCATTCTGGGTCAGACCAAAGGTCCATCTAGCCCCAGTATCCTGTCTTCCAACAGTGGCCAATATGTTCCCTATTAACATTTGGTGGTTTACATTAAGTAGGTACCATTCCACCTGTTTCCTTGCCTTCCATCTATAACCATCTCATTCCATCTTTCAGGTTCTCTCCTCTCCTCCCTTACTGCTCGCAAAAATAACGTGCTCTTCCTTGTTCTCTAGATGGCCTCCAAACATGCACACTCCTATTCTTCTCACTTCAGATATTCTCTCTCTTTTCCTCTTCTCCCTATTTCCAGGTCACTTTTCCATGTCTCTTTTTCTCCTCTTCTCCATTTCCAAGGTCCCCTTTGTCACAGAGAGGCAGCGCAGAAGTCCTGGTGACAATACAGTGACCCGCCTACAATACCTTTGTGACCTCCTTTTTGGTCAGGACCTCCAGTTTGAGAAATACCAGGTCTTAAGGGCTTTACAGGTTTACATTTTGTCATTTTAAAATACATATTTATGGTTTGTTAGAACACCATGAAATTTAAGATTTAAATACCTGAAACCATGAAATTCAAGATTTTTAAAATGCTGTGACCATGAAATTTACAAAAATGGATGGTGAATTTGATCTGACCCTAGTTGTTGTGGATCCATTCTTAAGTGACTTAGCCAGCATCACACACAAACTCTGTGGCAGAGGCAGAGAGAAAACTGAGTTCTCCAGTGCAGCACTGAACTGCCTTAACTACAAAACCACCTTTTCTCTTCCAACAGTTCCCTTCCTCATTCACACCTTCCAATTTTTGCACTACATAAGGCAGGCATCCTACAGACAATAGTCTCCTTTACTCACAGACCTGCTCCACCATCAGAGCAGGCCCACCAGTGACCACATGAGACCAGGATCCTGTGCAAAAAATAATATGTGATCATGTAATTAAAGGCTGCATCATAATGCATATGCACAAAAAGGCAATTCACAGGTAATCTTAATTCTTCATTTCCTAACATCTGAGTGCTTGATGATGCAACCTTAATAAAGTTCTTTTAACACAGTGTTTTTTAATGTAATTTCCCAAGTTTTTAAAAAAGTTAACTGAAAAAACAGAAATCTCATCGTACTGACACCCACATTAGTCATCAGCAAGGTTGGAACCTTTAGATCCACCACACAGACCTCTGCCACTTGAGCAAATGAAGTAACCGATAGCAGTAGTAGGTTGCCATTCTCTGTGTGGACCAACACTAGAATGGGTGAGACAGACACTTTGCCAATGAGTTTCACAGCTTTTTGCTGGCAGCAGTGGAGTTTTGAGACTCAAGAATTGGTTTCCATTCCAGGGTCTGGAGGGGAGTGTGTTCTGATGGTTGCATATCTTTCTGTCTCTGTTTTTACCCAAACCTGACTCCTTCTGCCATTGTTAACTCCAGCCTATCCTGTCTCTCCCCTCCTTGGGCTCCTCATCCTAGTCTTCTCCCCCCAAGTTTCTGGGCCGAAAAGTGGCAACAAGATTATGTTTTTTTTTCTCTTTGTTTTAGGGAATATATACCCTTTTTTTAACATTAGTCTCTGGTCCTTCTGAGAAGAACTTGCTCCTGTGTAGCAATGTCACCTTGTTAATAAAATAGGATGGTTAAGGAATTTCTGAATAAGATGATTGTTTCAATTCATCGAGGAACACAAGAACAGCTGCTGCCAGGAACTGGAATTTTATCACTGAAATAATAAACAGACTGATTTTGCATGGGTAAGAATGCAAAATGCACTTTACTGAATGCATAATTATAAGGAAGAGGGATAGTCTCATCCATTCATATACTTGCTATAATCAAATGGCCAGCTAATTTGTGCAAAATTTCTATGTGAAAACTAGGTACAAATGCATACTGTTTAATCTACAGAATGACCCTGAAATGGTGTTGTAGTTACAACTGTATTTCAATTCTACCCCTTGTGTTATGCAGAATGTGTGCTGAGGCTTAGACCTGCTGTGGGGCCGTGTTTCAGTGAAAGAGACTGCTCACCCTGCACTAGCAGTGAGGTTCCATGCTAACTGGTGAAATTACTGAGAGCTGGGTTAAGTGATGGGACATGGCAAAGGTTGCAGTAGAGAGACAGGTGGTTGCAGAGAAAGTGACAGCACAGCAGCCAATGGCAGCGGAGTGAAGGATGGCACAGCAGTGGTAGTGGGCAGCAATGAAGAGTGAATAGCAGTGGTGGAATTAGCCACTAGGCTAATGGGGTCCGAGCCCAGGGGCCCCGCCAATTGGGGGGGCCCCTGCAAAAATGTGCACCCCCGACCTGCTCCGCCTGGCCCTTCTACCAGGGAGTGGGGTCTGGACATGGAGCTTGCTCTTCTCCATCTCCTGGTCACTCCTGCCAGGGAGTGGGGTTGGGGCGTGGGGACTTGCCTTGTGCTCCCCGCCCATCTGGCGCTCCTGCTGGGGATCAGGGGAAGCCCCCACACCCTGACTCCACTCCCTGGCAGGAGTGCTGGGTGGGAGGAGCAGGTCAGGATGCAGGGCCACTCATTCTTCCGGGGGCCACCAAATGGCCGGGGCCCCTGTTGGCCTGGTGGCTAATCCACCACTGCATGTACTACTATATCTTTTGTGGTTAAGTTCCACAGGTCATCTTGCCTTCTGTATTTTCACAATAAATAGTTTAGGGCTAACTCCTGCAGATTGAAGTCAGACAAGATCACTACTGACTTTGATGGGAACTTTGCTGGAGTAAGGACTAGAGGATTTTGTCCAAGGATTTGGATTTCAGTTCACCTTAAAGTTGCTTGATGATTCTACCTCACATAGTGATCCTTAGGAAATTAACAGGAACATTGTCTCAAAATACAATATGATTTGGAAGTTTCCTCTCTGCACAGTCCGATACCAGGCTTTTGTTAGGGTAGATTCTCAGTCAGATGTTTCCTAATGAGTTAACGTTGGGGATTTTGAGCACATATTTTGTGGAACAATAGAAAATTCTGTGTTAAAGCAGTAAACTGATTAATAGCCACTAGGCTGTGCTGTATCTCACAGATTACTTTCAAACCCTTGCTGACTATTACATAAACTATCAGGAGATAGACGAGCAGAATTAAAGTTTTTACTTTTAGCTTACAGTGGGCGGTCAGTATTTCAAACTGGGTGCCAAAAAAATCATTTTGGCACAATTGTAACCACTCCATTTAGAAATTGGGCCCTGTCATAAATAAACAGATCAGGGTTAAGGTCTCTTTTACCTGTAAAGGGTTAACATGCAGTACCTGATGACCACCTGACCAGAGGACCAATCAAGGAACAGGATTATTTTCAAATCTCTGTGGAGGGAAGCCTTTGTCTGTGTTCTTTGTGAGAGCTCTCTTTGGATCTAAGAGAGGACAGTCATGTCTCCAAGTTCTCCTGGAGTAGTTTCTACTATTTAATAGTGAGTATTAATTAGAAAGGCGAATTAGTCTTATAATTTGATTTCTACATTTGCAATTGTGTGTTTTGCTAAAGGAAATTCTTTATTCCTGGTTGCTGTTACTTTGCTTTCACTGAGAAAGAAAGGGGGAGGGGAGGATTCTCTCCAGAGATTGATAAGTTTAGACCCTGTATGGTTCTATCTTGGATTACAGAGACAAATTACTTTCTTTTTATTCTTTAATAAATTCTTTTCTATTAAGGACTTGTTTGGTCTTTCCTTGGGTGGATTCTCAGGGAAAGAGAAGGGGGAGGTATCCCTCTGTAGTTAGATCCCGGTATCTCTCCTAGGAAAAGGGAGGGGGGAGGAAGCAGGGGGAATGGTTTATTTCTCCTGGGTGTAAGAACTCCATGGATTTGGGGCTCTTGGAATCCCCTAGGATTTTGGGGAAGGACTGTGTCTCAATCCACATATCTGATTGAGTGGTGGCAGCTTACTAGATCTAAACTAGGATTTTAGTTTAGAGGGAAACCAAGTCAGGTCCCCACATTGGAGCCCAACAGCTCCAAGTGGGGGTGAGACCTATGACAGGCCCCAGTAAATTTTAGCTGGGAAATCTGAAACAAAAGTCACAAAGAATCATTAGACAGTGTAACAAACAGAGGTGACGGACTGATTGAGGCAAGACGTCATAATTACTTCAGAGCTGTAATGATGAAGTATTTATGCTTGCATTAAATTCTGCAGACACTAACAGATGTGTACAAGCAGTTCTTATTTTAGGTTTGAATAGAGCTATTGGATATTAAAGTTGGTTTCCTTTGAATTTATTCTATAAACAAAAAAAAAGGAGTCAGAAAATTTGGCAATTGATTTCTGCTTTATTATATTTGTTTATCTTCATTTTGAACTTTACAGTTTGCCCTTATGAATGTTTCTAGTGACGATCTGAAATCTAATACTAAAGTCACAAAAGTGTTCAGGAACCATTGTCACTGAAACTGTTTTGAGGATTATTTATTTTATCTCAAGGCAGTTTTGCTTATTCTCGGAATGTTTTCAGATACTAAAAAAATAATTTAGAATGAATATGTTCTGATCATTAATGTAGTACATATCCAAAAGTTGACAGAAGCTAATAAGTGATGGGAAATAAATAAAGATATTTACACATCCATTTTTTGTTAGCTTATGTGGTTAATACCTTGTAGATGTTGGAGCTTTGTAGTACAGATCTGTGGAAACACATACGAACATAAGAATGGCCATACTGGGTCAGACCAAAGGTATCCTGTCTACTGACCAATATTAGGTGTCCCAGAAGGAGTGAACCTAACAGGTAATGATCAAGTGATCTCTCTCCTGCCATCCATCTCCACCCTCTGACAAACAGAGGCTAGGGACACCATTCCCTACCCCTCCTGGCTAATAGCCATTAATGGACTTAACCTCCATGAATTTATCTAGTTCTCTTTTAAACCCTATTTTAGTCCTAGCTTTCATAACCTCCTCAGGCAAGGAGTTCCACAGGTTGACTGTGCGCTGTGTGAAGAAGAACTTCCTTTTATTTGTTTTAAACCTGCTGCCCATTAATTTCATTTGGTGACCCCCTAGTTCTTATATTATAGGAACAAGTAAATAACTTTTCCTTATTCACTTTCTCCACACCATTCATGATTTTATAAACCTCTATCATATCCACCCTTAGTCTCCTCTTTTCCAAGCTGAAAAGTCCTAGCTTCTTTAATCTCCCCTCATATGGGATCCATTCCAAACCCCTAATCATTTTAGTTGCCCTTCTCTGAACCTTTTCTAATGCCAGTATATCTTTTTTGAGATGAGGAGACCACATCTGTACGCAGTATTCAAGATGTGGGGATACCATGGATTTAAATAAGGGCAATAAGATATTCTCCGTCTTATTCTCTATCCCTTTTTGAATGAATAAGTTGAATAAGATTAGTCGTAGGACTGATCCTTGGGGAACACCATTAGTTACCCCTCTCCATTCTGAAAATTTACCATGTATTCCTACCCTTTGTTCCCTGTCTTTTAACCAGTTCTCAATCCATGAAAGGATCTTCCCTCTTATCCCAATACAACTTAATTTACATAAGAGCCTTTGTTGAGGGACCTTGTCAAAGGCTTTCTGGAAATCTAAGTACATTATATTCACTGGATCCCCCTTGTCCACATGTTTGTTGACCCCTTCAAAGAACTATAATAGATTAGTAAGACATGATTTCACTTTACAGAAACCATGTTGACTTTTGCCCAACAATTTATGTTCTTCTATGTGTCTGACAATTTTATTCTTTACTATTGTTTCAACTAATTTGCCTGGTACTGACGTTAGACTTACTGGTCTGTAATTGCCGGGATCACCCCTAGATCCCTTTTAAAATATTGACGTTACATTAGCTATCTTCCAGTCATTCGGTACAGAAGGCCATTTAAAGGACAGGTTTAGTTAATAGTTCTGCAATTTCACATTTGAGTTCTTTCAGAACTCTTGGGTGAATGCCATCTGGTCCCGGTGATTTGTTACTGTTAAGTTTATCAATTAATTCCAAAACCTCCTCTAGTGACACTTCAATCTGTGACAATTCCTCAGATTTGTCACCTACAAAGGACGGCTCAGGTTTGGGAATCTCCCTAACATCCCCAGCCATGAAGACTGAAGCAAAGAATTCATTTAGTTTCTCTGCAATGACTTTATCATCTGTAAGTGCTCCTTTTGTATCTCGATCATCCAGGAGGTCTGTAGCTGAATGCTTATGATTATATATGCTAACAGACAGAATCCTCAATATATGCAGAATACTTGAGCCCCCAACTGGTAAATAAGACACATTGGAGACCTTTCTAAGAAATTTTCAAGGTATCTTAAGTATATGATCAAAAATTGCTAGCTATTGTATCACTGATGTCTACATAGATCCATGTCCTTATTTTTGAGTTTTATCGTTACACTATGGGCCAAATTCTGTCTTCAGTTGCACCTGAGTTACCCTGAAGTTATAAATGACATCCATATAGGGTTCATGGCATAAATGAGGGCAGAATTTGGTCCTGCATAACTTAGTGTATGTCTACATTACAACTGCTATAGTGGCACAGCTATGGTCTCGCAGCTGCGCTGCTGTCAACACCATACTGTTGATGTTTCCTACATCGACATAAAGGATTTTTCCATTGTTGTAGTTAATCCACCTCTCCAAGAATTTTTCCATTGACCTAACTTTGTCTATACTAGGGGTTAGGTCAACCTAATTACAGCACTCAGGGTGCAAAATTTTAACAGTCCTGAATGACATAGCTAGGTTAATCAAATTTTTAAGTGTAGACCAGGCCTTCTACTATTTTGATACACTCTGTGGTCCAAATCATGCCCTTGCTCCTCTCTAGAGTGCTAGGATGCAGAGCTCATAGACTTGAAGGCCAGAAGGGATCATCATGATCATTAGTCTGACTTCCTGTACATCACAGGTCATAGAACTTCACCCCCACACTCTTGTAATAGGCCTGTAACTGCTATCTGAGTTACTGAAGTCTTCAAACCTTGATTTAAAGACTTCAACTTACACATACTCCACCATTTACTGTAGTTCAAAAGAGCCAGTAACCTGTGCCCCATGCTACAGAAAAAGGCAAAACCCACTCAGGGTTTCTGCCAGTCTGATGTGGGGAGAAATTCTTTCCTGCCCCCAGATATGGTGATCAGTTAGACCCTGAGCATGTGGACAAGACCCACCAGCCAGATACCTGCGAAAGAACTCTCTGTAGTAACTCAGAGCCCTCCCCCTCTAGTGTCCCATCTCCCGCCATTGAAGATATTTGCTAATAGCAGTTGCAGATGGGCCATATGCCATTGTGGGCAATCTCAACACAACTTCTCCTCCATAAACTTATCAACTTAGTTTTTTTTACACCCACTGCTCCCCTTGGAATACTGTTCCAGAACTTCTCTCCTCTGATGGTTAGAAACCTCGGTCTAACTCCAAGCCTAAACTTGCCAGTTTATATCCATTTGTTCTTGTGCCAACGTTGGCCCTTAATTTAAATAGCTCCTCTCCCTCCCTGGTGTTTATCCTACTAATGTATTTATAGAGAGGAATCATATCTCCCTTCATCCTTTGTTTTGTTAGGATAAACAAGCCAGGTTCCTTAATTCTCCTTTTGTAAAGCAGGTTCTCCATTCCTCTGATGATGCAAATAGCCATTCTTTGCACCTGTTCTAGTTTGAATTCATCTTTCTTAAACCTGGGAGTCCAGAATTGCACACAGGATTCCAGATGAGGTCTCACCAGTGCCTTGAACAATGGTAATAACACCTCCCTACCTTTACTGGCAATAGCTTGCCTGATGCATCCTAGGATTACATTAGCCTTTTTCATGGCCATATCATATTGGCAGCTCATAGTCATCCTGTGATTGACCAAAACACTCTGGTCTTTCTCCTCCTCTGTCACTTCCAACTGGTACATCCCCAGCCTATAGCAAAATTTCTTGTCATTAGTCTCTAAGTGCTTGACCTTGCACTATTAAATTTCACCCCATTTCTCTTACTCCAATTCTCAAGATAATTAAAATCTTCTTGTATGATATTCCTGTCCTCCTCCGTATTGGCTATATCTCCCAATTTTGTGTCATCTGCAAATTTTATTGGCGCACTCCCACCTTTTTGTGCCAAAGTAATTAATGAAAATGCTAAATGAGATGGGTCCCAAGACTAAGCTCCTTGAGGAGCTCCACTAGTAACCTCCCTCCAGCCTGACAGGTCACCTTTCTGCATTACCTATTGTAGTCTCCCCTTTAACCAGTTCTTTACCCACCTTTTGATTCTCATATTAATCCCCATATTCTCCAATTTAACTAATAGTTTCCCCATGTGGAATTGTTGCAAATGCTTTACTGAAATCCAGGTAGACTAGATCTACTGCATTTCCTTTGTCTAGAAAATTGGTTATCTTCTCAAAGAAAGAGATCAAGTTGGTTTGGCATGATCTACCTTTTGTAAAACTGTTGTATATTATCCCAGTTAACATTTACCCCTATGTCCTTAACTACTCTCTCTTTCAAAATTTGTTCTAAGACTTTGCATACAACTGAGGTAAAATTAACTGGCCTGTAGTTTCCTGGATCACTTTTTTTCCTTTCTTAAATATAGGCACTACATTTGCAATTCTCCAGTTATAGGGTATGACCCCCCAAGTTTATGGATTAATTAAAAATCCTTGCTATTGGGCTTGCAATTTATGCAATAGTTCCTTTAATATTCTGGGCTGGGGATTATCCATGCCCCCCAGTTTGGTCTCATTAGACCAGCGGTTTTAAAACTGTGGGTCAGGACTCCAAAGTGGGTCACAACCCCATTTTAATGGGGTCACCAGGGCTGGCTTAGACTTGCTGGGGCCCAGGACTGAAGCCCAAGCCCCACCGCCTGGGGCTGAAGCCTGAGGGCTTCAGTCTTGGGTGGTAGGGTTCAGGTTATAGGTTCCCTGCCTGGTGCTGATACCCTTGGGCTTCAGCTTTGGCTCCTGCACCTAGGGTGGTGGGGCCGAGGCGGGCTCAGGCTTTGGTCCCTCCTCCTGGGGTCATGTAGTAATTTTTGTTGTCAGAAGGGGGTCAAAATGCAATCAAGTTTGAGAACCCCTGCATTAGACTGTTTGAGTTTGGCTTCTGCCTTGGATGTGGTAATTTCTACTGCTGGAAGTAAGGAGTGGGGTCCTGAGAGATTCTGCCACAGCAGATGAAGAAAGAATGCTGAAGGGAGCATTCTTTAGTGTGCTTTTTACTGCTGGTGGTGCAAGGTGCAGCATGTGCTCACTGCATTGTCTGCTGCCAGATGCATCCCCTGTAAAGTGCTGTGGATACAACAGTGGGCCCTCTTTCACAGAACTGGGGACTCTTAGGGCAGGTCTACAGTACAGGGTTAAGTCGACCTAAGTTACGCAACTCCAGCTACGTGAATAACATAGCTGGAGTCGATGTACCTTAGGTCGACTTATTGTGGTATCTACACTGTGCTGAGTCTATGGGAGAAACTTTCCTATCAACTTGCCTTATGCTTCTTGTTCCGGTGGAGTATTGGAGTCGATGGGAGAGCAATAGGTGGTCAATTTAGCAGATTTTCACTAGACCTGCTAATTGACCCCTTGTGGATCGATCACCACAGCGTTGAGCCATGGTAAGTGGAGACAAGCCCTTAGCAGCAACGTTCTGCCCAGCCTCTGCATGGGTGGCAAGAGATGACCTGCCCCCTAACCTGCATGCACAAGACTAGACAGAATTTAGCTTGTTTGTTTATCTATATAAAAACTTAAAAATATAAGGTAAAATTTGTAAAATATAAGGTAAAATTTTGGGTTAAAAAAAGGGCTCTGCATTGTAAAAAACAAACACACAGGCATATATTAATGTAATTCATTTTAAAAGGTAGAACACAAATGCTACAGAAGATGTATATGTCATATGTAACTTTAACACTAGCATTTTGGCTTTCTTAGAGTCAGTTGTTTAAATATTTCTGTTTGCTTTGTTTTCTCTTACAAAAAGTAGAGCTGTTGATGAATTGCAGTTAACTCACGTGATTAACTCAAAAAAATTAATCACGATTAATCGTACTGTTAAAAAATAGAATACAAATTGAAATTTATTAAATATTTTTGATGTTTTTCTACATTTTCAAATATATCTATTTCAATTACAACACAGAATACAAAATGTACGGTGCTCACTTTATATTATTTTTTATTACAAATATTTCCCCTGTAAAAATGATAAAATAAATAGTATTTTTCAATTCACCTCATACAAGTACTGTAGTGCAATCTCTTTATCATGAAAGTGCAACCTGCAAATGTATTTTTTGTTACATACTGCACTCAAAAAAACAAAACAATGTAAAACTTTAGAGCCTACAAGTCCACTCAGTCCTACTTCTTGTTCAGCCAATTGCTAAGAGAAACAAATTTGTTTACATTTATGGGAAATAATGCTGCCCACTTCTTAATTACAATGTCACCTGAAAGTGAGAACAGGCATCTGCATGGCACTGTTGTAGCTGGTGTTGCAAGATATTTACATGCCAGATGTGCTAAAGTTTCATATGCCTTTTCATACTTCGACCATCATTCCAGAGGACATGCTTCCATGCCGATGATGCTCGTTAAAAAAATAATGTGCTAATTAAATTTGTGATTGAACTGCTTGGGGGAGAATTGTATGTCTCCTGCTCTCTTTTACCCTCATTCTACTATATATTTCATGTTATAGCTGTCTTGGATGATGACCCAGCACATGTTCGTTTTAAGAACACTTTCAATGCAAATTTGACAAAATGCAAAGAAGATACCAATGTGAAATTTCTAAAGATAGCTACAGCACTCGACCCAAGGTTTAAGAATCTGAAGTGCCTTCCAAAATCTGGAATGATGGTTGAAGCACCATATGGCATGTAAATATCTTGCGACGCTGGCTACAAAAGTGCCATGCAAATGCCTGTTTTCACTTTCAGGTGACATTGTAAACAAGAAGCAGGCAGCATTATCTTCTGCAAATGTAAGCAAACTTGTTTGTCTTAGCGATTGGCTGAACAAGAAGTAGGACTGAGTGGACTTGTAGGCTCTAAAGTTTTACATTATTTTATTTTTGAATGCGGGTTTTTTTTTGTTATATACAAATGTAGAATTAAGTTCAACTTCCATGATAAAGAGATTGCACTACAGTACTTGTATTAGGTGAATTGAAAAATACTATTTCTTTTGTTTTTTACGGTGCAAATATTTGTAATAAAAATAAATATAAAGTGAGCACTGTACACTTTGTATTCTGTGTTGTAATTGAAATCAATATATTTGAAAATGTAGAAAACATCCAAAATATTTAAATAAATTATATTCTATTGTTGTTAAATTGCGATTAATTTTTTTAATCGCCCGACAGCCCTAACAAAAAGTTTTTCTCTATTAGATAGTGTAGGTCTGGCTTGACATGAGCCCTAACAGAAAATACTCTCAGAATCTCATCATTTAACTTACTCCCTTTTTAAGCTTTCTGGTCTTCAAAGCGCCACATTAGGGGCCCAATGGAAGTCTGTTCCAGTTAGGCTTAGGTGAACTTGTTCAGACCAACTACAAACCAATCTGAAGTCTTTCCTGTCCTTCAGCTTAGAGGTTCTGAAAACTTTGGTCAAGTTTTTTTTTCTTTTTCTTGTCCTCTTCATGTCCTGGCTTTTTTTTGGACCAGAAATTGAATTGTGCAAATTCTATGAATAAAAGCTAAGGCAGGTGAGGTAATATCTTTTATTGGACTGACTTCTGTTGGGGAAAGATACAAGCTTTTGAGCTACCCAGGTCTGGGGAAGGAAATCAGAGTGTCTGCGCTAAATGCAAGTTGGGACAGATTAAGTATAAGGGGTAATGCATGTTGTAGGAAGCCTCTTGAAATAAACTGGGCAACTGAGGGTTAGATATTATGCAAATTGCATTTGAAGTGTGCAATTAAGGGTTATCAGGCTGTGAGGTGTGTTACAAGTTGTTGTAATGAGCCATAAAACCAGTGTCCCTATTGAGTCCATTTTTTTAGTGTTTAATAGAGTTATGAATTTAAGTTCCCAGGCTCATCTTTTGAAGGTGTTGTGCAGGTTGTATTTCAGGACAAGTACTGAGAGATTACATATAGAATGACTGTTTGTGAAAAGTTAGGGTGAACAGATAGCAAGTGTGAAAAATCAGGACAGGGGTGGGCGGAATAGGTGCCTATATAAGAAAAAGCCCCAAATATCAGGACTGTCCGTGTAAAATTGGGCCATCTGATCACCCTAAAAGTGTTTGCCTCTGGGTGATATGGTGTTTGAGTCTTCTATCACTTCTGTGTGTGAGTTCATTCAAGAGCATACTGATTGTCTCATTTCACCCACTAGTTGTTATTGGGGTATTTGATGCATTGAATGAGGTATACTATATGTTGTGATAAGCATGTGTAGGACCTGTGAATGTTGAAAAGTGACTTGTGGGGGGCTAAGTTCCCTCTAAGCTGCGCAGCTGTACAGGTGGGCAGATGCACTCTTCCCCTGGCTCGGCCTAGCCCAGCCCAACCCCGCCGAAGGTGCCATGGCTGGGGAGAGGTGCCCCTCGCCTGGCCCATCCCAGGCCCGCTGGAGCTGCCGCAGCTGGGGAGAGGCACAGGCGCCCCTTCCCTGGCCCGACTGAGCCCGCCGGAGCTGCCATGGCCGGGGAGAGGCACCCCTCTCTCAGCCCAGCCCCGCTGGAGTTGCTGTGGCTGGGGAGAAGTGCCTCTTCCCCAGCCTCAGCCTGCTGGAGCTGCCGTGGCTTGGGACAGGTGCCTCTCCCTTGGCCTAGCCCAACCAGAGCTGCTGTGGCTGGGGGGAGGTGACTCTCACCAGTCCCCGAGCTGCTGCAGCGAGAGAGGGCTGAGGGGAGTCTTTTCTACCCACCACAGCCCTGAGGCAGCTTGCACACCAAACCTCTCATCCCTGGCCCCACCCCAGAGCCCTCACTCCCCCCAGCCAGAGCCCTCACACCCCCTCCCCCAGCTCTGAGCCCCCTCCCTCACCTCTCATCCCCGGCCCCATCCCAGAGCCTTCACCCCCAGCCAAAGCTCGCACCCCAACTCTCCTCCCTAGCCGTGAGCCCAGTCCCGTCTTTCCCTTTCCCCACCCATAGCCTGCACCCCTAGCCAGAGCCCTCACCCCTCCAAATCCCAACCCTCTGCCCCATTCCTGAGTCCCCTCCCTCACTCCAAACCCCTTAGCTCCACCCATGCCACACATCACCTCAGCTCCACCCATGCCACACATCACCTCCATATTGGTGCCCATTACAAAATTCATTTTGCACATGGATATAAAAGTTAGAGGGAACACTGGTGGGGGGTATTTATCATGAAGCATTGGAGATATGTCTTCAGGTTTCACATCTGTTGTTCTGGTAGGGTCTGGTGTCACTTTGAGTAGGTCTGTCCTGGTCTGTGCAGAGTTTGCTTCTGATGGTGAGTTTGGAAAAATTGGGGGGTTGTTTGAAGCCCAGAAAGGGGGTTCTGGAAAGATTTTTTTCGGGATGTGGTCCCCATCAAATATGGGTTGAAATTGTTTGATAATACTCTATATGGGATCCAGTGTAAAAAAACACTGTATAGAGTATATTTCTGGCACGAATGTAAACATTAAGAGCCCTAGATCCCATGAGACACTCTTTATTGCCAAGGGTTCTAGCATAGTTTTGCAGATCCCAAAGATTTGGTATAGAGAAGGTAAGGATACGTTTTTTGGGTGTTTATCTGAACAGAACCTCTAAATTCATCACAGATCTTTCTTTCTCATTACTATTGCTTTTTAAGCAGCTGTCAGGATTTACTGCAGATGGAAAAATAGCTTTCCTTCACCCCCTCACCCTCTGTTGCCAAATATGTAATTAGCTAAGAAGCAGTTCCTGTAAAATTGTTTTTCATTAAGCACATACACGCTTTGAAATGTGCATTAAGGTTCCATACCAATCCAGCAAAACACTTAAGCACATCAGTAACTTTAAACCTGTGTGTAGTCCTGTAGGCCACAATGGTGTACACGTGTGCTTAAATGGTGGATCAGGGCCTAACATACTTTGTGATACACAAACAAACAAAAAGCCTAACAATCATGACTGTCTTGATACAACACCATGTTTCCAGGGCTGGACTGGAAGGTACAAGCATCCTAAATACTCCAGTCATACTGCCCATTCAATTTACCACATCAAACACACACACACCTATATACATATTCACACACACACACATCACACTAAGTGGTTCAATCCTCCTCTTTCAATGACAATTACTTGTAATGTATATAGGTAACTGCAGGAGACTAATACTTAATTTCAGGAAAGATATTAGGGGCTCTATCCTAGGCTTTGTCTACACAAGAAAGGGTTTGCCAGTATAAATATACTGGTATAGCTCTAGTAGCAAACTCTCCTAGTGGAGACAGCTTATATTGGCAAAAGAGTTTGTTTTCCAGTATAATTTATACCAGTTCCATGAATTAAATATGCTATTGTGACTGTCTAAACCTCTGTGTTCATCCCTTTTACAGGATTATGATAAATTTTGTACAAAGTATGCCGTGTGAGGTATCATTTGAAAACACATATTTTGCTGATCATTATTGTCCTGGTAAAATATGTGTGGCAACATTGTATGTAAGTGTATAAGATTCCTTTGTATGGTATTGCTCTGACATGCTCCAAGTCTGGAAAGCAGCCACAAACCAATTCCTCAGAGATAAAAGGCAAGCTGACACTTCAGCCTGATGTCAACAAAATCAAGTGGACCACCACCTGGTTAAGTGGCCACTCTTTGGCAGGGTCTAGGCGAAAAATCTACATCTTGACAAAGAAACAACTTGGGGTTCCTGTCCCATTTCTGTCTCCTGAACCCCAGATGGGGATGCTTCTTGAAGAAGAGAAAACTATAAGAAGGGAGAGCAAATGCCTCAAAGGATTTCTCTCTTTCTTTCTACCCATGGCATCCACTTTACCTGAAGAACAAAGGAAGCAGCATTGGACTGGGGGGAAGAATCCTGACTGAAAGAATCTGCCAGTAAGACTGTTGAAGCATGTGATGAGAGACCTTTGCTTTGAATTCACTCTAAGTTGTTAAGTTAGGCATTTGTTACATTTTATTTTTATTTGTTTTGTAACCACTTCTGACTTTTATGCCTTATTACTTATACTCACTTAAAATCTATCTTTTGTAGTTAATAAACTTGTTTTATTGTTTTATCCAAACTAGTGTGTTTAAATTGAAGTGTTTGGGAAACTATTTGAAATAACAGGATTTGTGGATATCATTTTTTATTCATATAATGATGGATTTTATATGAGCTTATATTGTCCAGCTGGGTGGTGGGCAGCATAAGACAAACATTCTAGGGAAAGTCTGGGACTGGGAGTTTGCTGGTGTTGCCCTGCAGTGTAATTCAAGAGTGGCTGACAGCAGCAATCATACACTTATAACTGAGAGTAACTTACATGCTGGAGGTTGTGTGTGAGCGGACCGGGAGTGATAAAGCAGTGTAAAGGGCACCCCAGACTGGAGAACTGAGGGGACACAGCTACCCATCAGTCCAGATTGTACCCTGGGCATGTCACAGATATCCCGGCAAAAGGACCTTCTTTCCAGTATACCTGCATCTACACTGGCAAAAAGCCCCAGTGTAGCTATGTTTGTTAGAGGTATGATTTTTTTTTCATACTCTGAAGCGACATAATTATATTAGCAAAACTTTTAAGTGTAGAGCAGGCTGTAATCACATTACAGGCCGTGGGAATTTTGTCTAGGTCAAGAAGTTTCCTCCTGCATGGTACCTGTGGGTAGTATGGAGAAGATTGTTTTCCTTAGATTATATCCATAGTTATCCAGGCAGCCTCCACTATATTGTTTTGGGAAGGTCTATTAAAGTTCATTACTTGGTATAGTTTCTGGTCTTCCAAGAACTGAGACATTTTCCCCAAGTTATACCTATATATTGATTATGAATGACTGGGCTAGTTCTGATTTGCACTGCATTCAAACAAGTCAGTTTCCCTTGTTCTGGGTTGATACCTGCACTGAGTTTTTACTACAAAATAAACCAATGTAACAATTTCGGTAAAGCAAGTAAAAAGGGAAAATAATAAGTGTACACACATCAGGGAGGCCTTGCCAACTTTTTTGTATTCACTAGTATTAGGAGAGCAGCAGACACATAAATCAGTCTATTTAGTGTGTGTGTGTGTGTGTGTGTGAGAGAGAGAGAGTGTCCTTGCACACTTTGCCTTCTGCTGAACTGCTCATGAGTGACCTGACTCATCTTCAACTGTCTGTCACCTGAACAGACTGATAATTATTCCTATGATCACTGTGACGTTCCCCAGGGGTACCCAGGGTTGTGAGGCACCTCACCACCACCTGCTCGTAGCATGAAGCAGTCTTATCTTTGCCTGCTGTGGCTCAGCTCCATGAAACCAGCATCCTCTGGTTGTACAAGCGCTACTTCAAGATCTCTCCAGACCTCACCGTCTCTGTGCAGGCTAGTGATAGGCACACACCAACCCCTGAGTCCTCAGAGTATTTTCTTCCTGCAGTGTCTAGCCCCATCACTGGACACTCTCCGAAATTACCAGGTGAGCCATCCCTGAAGTAACAGTGTACAAATTAAGCTGGTGCAACTCAAGATCAGACCTTTTATAACATCACAGAACTGCAATATATTTATACAGAAACAATCATCAGTTTATTATCAAAGGTTTAGTTTCAAGAGAGTGAGCAAGGACAAGTGGAAATAGAAATGGTTATACATAGAAAACAAAACATAAAACATACTTCTGGGTCTACACTTATCAATGTAAACTTAATAAAGGAGATTTTCTCCCAACGATTCAGTCTTTGTCAGAGTTGCTAGTTTTCAGTCAAAAGCAGGATCCATGCATTCATGAACACGCCACACTCTCCAACGGGGTGAATAGATAACAAAGGTCTGTCTCCTCCCTCACCCACATTATAGTCCAGTAAACTTTTCATGTGCACCCTCAGATAAGATTCTTCTTCCCAATTGTTATTTTTCTGGTTGATTTCACATCTCTGTTCTTTATTAGCATTCAGTTCAGACCAGTCGTAGCAGGGTGCAGTTCACTCCTTGTCCTACAGAAACAAGTTCAGAATCCATTAGTTGGATATCCACACTGTGCTGTCTGTTTATGTTCCCTCCACCAATATCTTTACAGTTTCATGTGATGATACTATATACAATGTCCCTTGTATCATCAGCCCTTTTCTCAGAGCCCAAGAGGAGAAAAGGTCTCCTTTGGTTAAGATCTCTCTGACTCTAGGCTCAGCTAGCCTAGCTCAGACTCTCCCTTGCATGGCCTTCCTGTGCCTTTTTATTTATCAGTCCTCAACTGATGGGCTAATTAATCCTTCAATTCATCTAACTTGCTATCCTGATTAATTACATTTAATTCTCCAATCAGACCTCTCTGGGAGAGCCAATTAGGGCCAGAGTGCAGGCTCACCTGTTAACTCCCTGCACTCTGTTGCACCAGTCAGGGGAAGCCCATTGTGAAACAATACAATACTTAATTTACATGCCAATTAGCTAGTTGAACAAACATTCCTAGTCTGAAAGAGACCGTCTCCCTGCTGGTCATCTAGTCCAACCCCCTGCTCAAAGCAGGACCAATCCCCAGACAGATTTTTTTTACCCCAGTTCCCTAAATGGCCCCCTCAAGGATTGAGCTCACAATGCTGGGTTTCAGCAGACCAATGCTCAAACAACTGAGCTATCCTTCCCCCCCCGTCTCTGCTGGTAACTCGTACTTTGAGACAGACTCTCAGGATATATTTTCAGTGCACATATACTATTCCTTAAATATCATCCACAAATACATCATGCAATGTTATTAATGACAAGCATGATCCTGGCTTTCATTTAAGATCTCACATGACATCCTTTATAGATAAATACTATGACAGCTATGTGTTGGGTGTAGTGAGTTTGTCAGAACTTTTAGGCGTTGTTGACCCAGCAAGGTGACCCCTTTTCCAGCTGGCACCAATGGGCCTCTCTGAGTTTCACTGTTGCACTGAAAAATTCTGCCCTGTAGAAAAGGTGAACCAAATTTCCTACACTGTCATGGATTTTTGTATCAGGACATTTATGCAACTTTGCAGATATCAGTTACACATTTAAAAAAAATAAATGTTATTGATGATAAAGTGACACACATCCAACTGTCAGAAAGAAATGGTCAGTTTCAGTAATAATTTTGACTAGGTTTCTGCCTCTCTAAATATCATATCAGTGATCCCATTTATTTTTTTTAGGGCCAGATTCTGATATTGTTACTTACATCGAATAGTTCCTTATATCATGAGCAGTATTAGTGAAGTCAATGTGTCTACTTATGGAGTAAGACACTATTCATTATAAGTAAAGGTATTGCAGTCTTCTTCTAAATCACCTCAGTGAATGCTCTGCCCTTGTGGAAATAATAGGCAATAACAACAGGCAAAATTCAGACTTTACATAGGGAAAGATACAAGGCAGAGGGGTTGCAGGAGCAGCCAGGCAAGGAATTGCCTAGTACACTCCTTGTTCTAGGGGAAAGTAGTCCGTGCCACTCCTTTATTGGGTAGAGATTATTTCTCCCCATACACTTGTTCAGCTTCACGAGATGACTTATTGTGGAAGGTGGAGGCTCTGCCCATCTGCATAGGTGGGAATTAGCGACCCTGTAGAGCCAACTCTACTTTCTGTCCACAGATTGACATTCCAGCTAGACTGAACAGAGTCAGGAGGGGGTAAAGGACTCCCCTACATGGCCACAGAGGGAAAGTTACAATCTTTCAAACTGATATTTTCATTGAGCTGTTGAATTTGTGTAGATTCTCAAGTAGCTAACTGGGTGCTGTGATATTGAAAATCTCTGAAAAAGCCACTGCTCTTGAGCGTAAATATAAATTGAAATGCATGGTCTGCCATGATTGTCAGCAGGTGTAACCCAAAATGTGTCTCCTTGTTAGAGCTTGATCCTGCCAGGTGCTGAGCAATTCCTGGAAGTGCTTCAGGTGTTGCACAACATCTGGCAGGAATGTGCCCTTTGTTAGTTGCAGTCTTAACATAATCATAACACAAGCATACATTATGCTTCTTTAAATAGGGAAGATAAATCTCTGACAAAATAACAAGTTGTGATTCCTCACAGTCAGCAACTTAGTACCAGTACTATTTCAAATGCTTTACATAAAATGACATGTTTCACATGACATCTAACTGCTACCAAAAAGTCAAGTGTGAATTGACAATAATGGAATAGATAATGTGATGCTAAGGGTTGTGTACAAGAACAAGACATGCCCTTCTGTGGACATTTTATATTTATATATAATTCTAAATATATTTTATAATTTTTATATATTATGTGTATAAAGTTAAAATGGCCACAATTCAGCAGAGACTGCTATTAGAATTTCTTTGAAAGAAGAGTGAGGCTTTTTCCATGAATCCATCAGTACAATGGGAAGAAATGGTGTCACCCCTAGCTTTGTGAGTATGGACAGAATCTACCTTATTAAGTTCAACAAATTAAGAAGTTATTTGTTCTGATTATTAGTTACTTAATATTTGTATTGCAGTAGAGCTCGGAGTCACTAAGCAGGACTGAGTCTTCACCGTTCCGGGCACTGTTGAAACACTTGTGAAGTGGTATGTATGTAAAATTTTTGAAACAGGCCCTTTGGAAAATGGGACTTATGCGCCTAAGTGACTTTGCCTAAGTCCTAACGGGTCATAGACTCCTAAGTCACTTGGACGCTTCTGCAAATATTACCTATGGTTCATATGCCAAAAGCACTGACAATCTGAAGGGTATACAGCGGGGTAAAATGAAGAGATTCTTAGAAATCTAACCTAAACCTGTTGGCTTATCAAGTTAGAAATAGAATGAGATGCTTAACAGTCTTGCTTTCACTCTTGGTATTAAAATTAATGTTTACGTTACAGCTGCATGGAGTTGGCATTGAACTCCATCCTTTTTGCCATTGTCATACGCGTTTCTATAAGACATGGTCTATATCACAGTTCTGTGCCCCATTTGTATTACTCCTCTGAGGATGTTAGGTTAACTTTACTATCTTTTTCATTCCCCACTGCAGCAAACCACCTGGCTTTGTTAGGAAATATGGCATTACTTGTGGCACTCATTCTCTGCTATTCACGGCCATGTTTATATGACACTGATTTAATACTGATGCTGGATTAATTCACTAACATTTTTTTCAATTATTTTTCTTTGTAATTTCATACTAAATTCAGATGTCAGAAAGAGTCTAATTTAAACAAGAGCAATGCAATCTAAGGCATTTTTCCCTAGGGTGTTCATTATACATTTTTACCTTGCTTTGTGCTTCCCCTAATCTTCAAGAAATTGTTCATTGTGGCCATGGAAAATTATCAACACCACTCCTCAGTTGGCTGGAGAGGTTGATGTTGACCAGCCCAAGGCCCCATCTTCTCACCAGCGCTGCATGAACCATCACCACAGCCCTTCTATGAGGTATTTTAATCTTCTATATTGGCCTGATTTCCCTAATCTCATCTCAACAAACAGGAAATGATGCTATCTACCCATTGTTAGCTCCAAGGCAGGGAAAAATGACCTTGGAGGAAGTGAATGATTGGAAAGGATGGGAAGAAGAGCATTTTCCTCAGTTCTGCTGTTTTTTCCAAGGATAAACTAAATATCCTGTATTCACATGAGTTTAAGATAAACTACAGTGTGTAAATTGGCCACATACAAACAGTCAAGAAAAGGTCAGTGTATAGGATAATGAAGTTTGAGACACCAGACTATACAGTCAGAATGTAGAAAAGTGAATATACATTCTGGAGTGTGTGAAGGACTGTGTGTCCTGTTACGTGTGGAATAATGCACACAGAGTTTAGTAATGGCATAGCCAGACAAACTTTCTATGTGTTGATCAAATACTTTCTACCAAAGGAAGAATAACAAAGGATTGACCTTCCTGTTTTACCAAGTGTGTCCAGCTTTTCCAAAGGAAATTCTTGGTCTTAACTTTCTTGTGTATTTCCTCACCGCTTCCTTCTAGCCCACACTGTTTTAAAAATGAAGGCTGTGGAACAAATTACCTACTTATTTCATTATTAAGTGCTTCACAGTTGAATAAGATAGACTTGTGTCCTAGTGTCGGTGTGTATTTTAATTATAAATAGAGCACCAATGTTTACCATATGAGATAGGGGTTGCTATGGTACGTATCCATGTTTATTAAATAGTAAATAGCAGAGTACATTTTTTTGGAATCGTCTCCCTCTGGGAGATGCTTATTTTCATAAAAGGTCAAACTGCACAGTGTTAAATGCATATATTAAAGTGTAATTACACTAA
This sequence comes from Mauremys mutica, assembly GCF_020497125.1. Taxonomy (NCBI): domain Eukaryota; kingdom Metazoa; phylum Chordata; order Testudines; family Geoemydidae; genus Mauremys; species Mauremys mutica. The sequence continues at coordinate 58,680,653 of NC_059073.1, read as the reverse complement.
CAGCTTCTGTGGAAAATGATGTAATATTTATTCAGTAATGAAGATATAAGAAAAATTCCAAAATATTCATAATAGAAATGGTATATATCCTTTTCAGACTTTACAGTCTGATTAACTCTGTTAACTCTGCTAAAGCTGTCCCCAAGCTCACAGGAAAAAGGAGGAGGCTTGGCTATAAGGTAATCCCTTACTTTGTAAATTCAACAACTACTACCTAAATGAGCTGCTCGGATGGAGGTGGGCAGTGGCTGCTGGGAGCTCAGTAGTCAGGAATGTGTCTCTAGCAGGCTGAGAGTCCTGTGGCACCATGGACAGAGCAGTTGCTGGCAGGGAGCAGGGGAGCAAGAGGGAGTTAATGGCTGGCGGCTATGACTGACATGCTGAGGCCCTGAGGTAAGGGTGAAGAAGGTGTTGGGGCCATGGGGAAGTGGCTCAGGGAAACTTATTGAACTGTTGGAGGGGACACAGCACGTGGTTGCCATGTACAAGGTCTCTGAGCTGAGACCCAAAGTAGTGGGTGGCCTGGGTCTCCCCCACTCACCATTGCGGGAGTGGCTGGACTATTAGACTGAAATACTAATCCCCCAGGAGGAAGGAACACAGATGTTGACACAGGTAGAGGGCTGAGTCGCGAAAAGGGCGCTGTGGTTCCTGGTGCTGTGAGAGGGGCTGCAGTCAAACTCAGACAGGGAGTGATGGCTGCAAGCTGCAGACAGGGGCACCAGCCTCTAGCTAATACCCAGAGTGACCAGGAGGAGGTGCCAGTCCAGCAGTGAGAGATGTGCCCTTTGACAGATAGTGCTATGAGACGCTGATCTGGGTGAGGACTAAGAGCCTATTATCTAACTGAATAAAGAAGAGCAATCAAACCTGAAAGGAAGCTCTGTACTTAGGGTCTAATCCTGCAAATCCATACTCATAAGTGTGTTCCCATTGACCTCAGTGAGACTATCTGTGCAAGGACTCACAGGGTTGGGCTTTGATGAAGTTAGTACTCACTTCCAAGGAAAGAATGAGACCAGGATTCTGGATGGCTCTAGGGTTTGGTAATATGACACAAAGCCTTTCACCTGTAGACCACTGCTTTGAATCTGTCACAGATGATTGAAAGTCTTTGCTATAGGAAATTTCATACAAAAAGTCCCAAACCATGTTGGAAGAACAGTTATGTACTTAAATTAGGAAACACCAAAATTAAGGTTGTCGCTCAACTTTAATTCTGCCCCCTTGTGCCAATGCCTTACAATGAAGTCTTTAATTATGGGATCACATATTACTTCTCGAACTGGCTTTGTTATCTGCAGAAATCTTGCCTTGTTTCACAGGAATCCTATTTCAACCTCTGTGCACCTAAAAAGCTGCACAGGGACTAAGTCAAGGAACCCACAAGCTAAGCAAGTATTTAAAGGTGGCATAGCACATCATGTTATCATGATCAAAATTTAGCTCAGTTGAAAACATCTTTCATGAAACTGGATATATGTGAAAATACCAGACCAAAAGGGATCAGTTTGTATTTGAACTATGGAGAAACTTCAGTGCCTTAAGTAACCTAGAATGAGAACAGGAGTACTTATGGGACCTTAGAGACTAACAAATGTATTTGAGCATAAGCTTTTGTGGGCTAAAACCCACTTCATTGGATGCATGCAGTGGAAAATATGGTAGGAAGATATATATATACACAGAGAACATGAAACAGTGGAAGAGCAGCAAAGAGTCCTGTGGCACCTTACAGACTAACAGATGTATTGGAGCATGAGCTTTCGTGGGTGAATACCCACTTTGTCAGATGCCGATGAAACAATGGATGTTACCATACACACTCTAATGAGAGTGATCAGTTAAGGTGAGCTATTACCAGCAGGAGAAAAAAAACCTTTTTGTAGTGGTAATCAAAATGGCCCATTTCCAGCAGTTGACAAGAAGGTGTGAGGAACCATAGGGGGGAAAATAAACATGTTCTTTTTGTGGATACAGACTAACATGGCTGTTACTCTGAAATCTGTTAGCATGAGAATGTTAGTGAATGGTAGTGATGGATGAAACAGTTTAAAAAACAAATAGGATTCAGAGTGCCATGGGGTCAGCTAACCCCCTTCTTAGCATCTGGTGAGTCTTGCCTCAATGTCCCCTCTTGGATGAATTCATACGCTTCCAGGCATTTCAAAATAACTTTCTCCCTCTTAGGGTATGTCTTCACTACCCGCCGTATCAGTGGGTAGCAATCGATTTCTCGGGGATCGATATATCGCGTCTCATCTAGACGCGATATATCGATCCCTGAACGCGCTCATGTCGACTCCGTAACTCCACCAACGCGAACGGCGGTAGCGGAGTCGACATGGGGAGCCGCGGACGTCGACCCCGTGCCGTGAGGATGGTAAGTAATTCGATATCAGATACTTCGACTTCAGCTACGTTATTCACGTAGCTGAAGTTGTGTATCTTATATCGATTTTCCTCCATAGTGTAGACCTGCCCCTTGAGTCTCATTTATTACATCACAAAACAAAATATACATTGACTATTCCTTTGGCCCTTCCAGGCACCGGTACTTTCCCCCAATTCACTCTTTAACACACAATTCCTTTCTGTTTTGCTGCACTGGACATCACAGAACACAGTTCTGTCCCAAAGTCAGGTCCTGTTGGCTGGCCTTTTCGAAAGCCTCCTCTGCAGGTATCTCCCCAGCTCTCTTCACTAGGAGCCACTTGAATATTGGCACGCTTCCTTAGCCTACCACTATCCTGGCTAATGTTAGAGACTCTTTCTGCTCATTGTAGGTTTCCTCGTCTGTGTGAACAGGCAGTCCCTGTACAGGCTGGGATGCTGTCATGTGACCTTGGTCACCTGACTTGTGCACAGGCCTGAGTTTTGAAACAGGACGCTGAAACATGCACACAAAACCTTGGCCCTTACACTAACTATGAATAAACCACGAATAATGGATACTAATATGTTGAACAGACAGCAGTCCAATATGAGCCTTCTGTTGGAGTAGGTAGGATTCAGGTAACAGATACACTTGTTCTCTGTAATAGTATTGGAAAATAAAAAGTGTCAGTGAAGCCATATTGTGTGCTCTGAGAAAGAATGCATTTGTAGGTAGAGGACAGCCTAAACATCCTATGATTACTTGGATTACAAAAAGCCAGTGAATAGCATCTAAAGCTTTTATAGAACTGTAGCATATTGGATGATTGTTTGCTGGTATAAAGGAAAAATGAGTAGGCTTAAACTTTGGTCAAGAGAACTGTGTACGTGGTCAGGGGGAAAAAGGAGAGAGAGGAAAGTTACTAACAAAACACAATTGCAACAGCTAATCTTGCTCAATGTAACTGCAATAACTAGTGTTAGGAAAGCCGTTAACTGTAAAAGAACAACCTGTAAATAACGGGAAAAGCTTGTTTTTTTCAGTATTCCCAATAAGGGAAAATATTAATAAGGAAGTATGTGTAACTCAATGTGGTTTTGATCTATATAAGCTTGTGTGTTCCCTTTCTCGGGAGAGCAGCTAAACTGGCTGGCTCTTCTTGCATGTTTGTAATAAAGGAGCCTCAGGCTGTTCTGATCCAAACACAACATGTGGTCATTTTTCCACAACAATTCTTGGTGCCGTGACTAGGATCCACAGCATATCACCGGACCAGAGGACCGTGGACTGTTCCCCACCGGACCCGGGCGCCATCTGAAAGGTAGGAGACCTTTTAAATCTCTATTTTGGGTTCTGGTGGAGGACGGCCAGTTGCATGCTGGATCTGCACCTTTTGCTGCCAGACATGCCTGACGCCCTTCTGGTTGCCCCAGGAAGAGCCACGTGGGTGGCTGGTAGGACTCTGTTTGTGTGTGCTAGTGTGAGTGAGGGTCACAGGAAGACGCTCAGAGCTCTCTGCAAAGCCCACCAGCTTGTGAATGGAGATGTCTCTAATGGAAGCCCTGTAACTGCAACTAGTAGGGCCAAAGAGAGGGCCCTGACTGAGGCAGTCTCACTCTGCATGGCTTGACCAGTGAGGGGCCTGCCTGGGTCTAGGATTGTGTGATCCTATCTTTTCCCATCCTTGAAGGGTCCTTTCCCATGACCCTCTTTCCTCCCTTGTCTCTGTCCTCGTCTGAAGGTGGTTCATAAGCCACTGACTGGTCCGATCACCTCACCTGAAGCACCAGAGTAAGCAGTACCGTTCTCTCTGAGACTAGCCAACACTCTTTGCTGTAGGGGGCTGTAGGAGAGTTGTGGACGTCCTAAATAAGCCTTCCCTGTGTAAGTGACCCGAGTGAAAATAATCTGGATACTGGGGGCCGGAGGGTCCAAGGTGATCCCCATCTTGCTGGGAACTGTCATTCTGGGGGCCGGAGGTCCAAGGTGATATCCGCCTCACCAGGAACTCGGAAAAATGGGAGCTGGTGGGTCCAAAGGGACCATTGCTTTGCCAAAAGGCACACCTGCGTACTACATGTACACAAATTACAGTCCTTTCACTTGCAAGTTTCTGAACAAATGGAATTGGTATATCAAAGATGATCCAAAATTGCAGTTTCCCCTAGAGGGAAGTTTCGACCTTGACAAGATTGTGCACCTCAAAGGTGCACTTCTGGCCAATAAAGTTGGGCAAGGTCAGTTTAATGCATATTTCAATTGGTATGGAGAAACAGAAAAACGGCGTCGTAAATCTCAAATGAGGAGTCTCAAGGATTCCCAGAAGAAACTTAAAACACAATTAAAAAAGGCAAGAGAGAAATTGCGTCCTGACCAAACTCCTGCTGGCCAGCAGATACCTCTCTACCCTTCAAGGCCTCTTCAGGGTATCCCCTCAGCCCCACCTGAAAATATTATAGACCTATATTTAGAGTCCAGACAATCGGTTGCCCCTGCACCACCTGTGCAGGTTGGTGGCGAACCGTCCAATCGGGCTGGGAATATGCAGGGGGGTGAAGGATTGCCCGGCCAGGGTGGAACTGGTCAAGAGGCCCCCAAGTGACCTCCACCGCCATGTAACCAGAAAGCTGATTCAACTGTCCAGGAACTCTCACCCCAAGCAAAAACCTCTCTGGCACCTTCTGTTTCATGTTTAGAGTTCTCAACAAGCCCAATCAGTGCCTTAGAACGTACGGCTCATTGTCTGTATGACCAGTTAAAAGAACTGATAACAAATTTAAATTCAACTGGGCTGGCAAAAAATACTAGATGACAAAAACTCCTCACGTCCCCCCTCAAACCCTGTGTCCCCATAATAAAACGGCATTCCCCTTGCGCCAACTCCCGGGCATAGGCGCTTCAGGTCAGGGAACATTGGTGTCTGTGCATGCACCTTGGTCTCCCACAGATTTGTATAATTTAACTAAAAAGTTTCCAAAAATAAGGCCTGGTCTACACTAGGACTGTAAATCGAATTTAGCAGCGTTAATTCGAACTAACCGCTCAACCGTCCACACCAGGAAGCCATTTAATTCGAACTAGAGGGCTCTTTAGTTCGAATTCGGTACTCCACCCCGACAGGTGGAGTAACGCTAAATTCGACATGGCTAGCTCGAATTAGGCTAGGTGTGGATGCAAATCGAACTTAGTAGCTCCGGGAGCTATCCCACAGTGCACCACTCTGTTGACGCTCTGGACAGCAGTCCGAGCTTGGATTCTCTGACCAGCCACACAGGAAATGACCCGGGAAAATTTGAATTCCTTTTCCTGTCTGGGCACTTTGAATCTGACGTCCTGGCTGGACATCGGGGCGAGCTCCGCAGCACCTGCAACGATGCAGAGCTCTCCAGCAGAGGAGTCCGGCCAATCCAAGAATAGAAAGAGGTCCCCAGCATGGACAGACCGGGAAGTCCTGGATCTGATCGGTGTGTGGGGCGAGAAGGTCTCCAAAGCAATGATAGAGAAAGGATACAGCGGGGATGCAATGCAGTGCCGCGTGAAAATCAAGGACCTGAGACAAGGCTACCAAAAAGTCAGAGCGGCAAACGGACGCTCCGGAGCCCAGCCCCAGACATGCTGCTTCTACGAGGCACTGCATGCCATTCTAGGTGGGTCTGCCACCACTGCCCCACCAGTGACCGTGGACTCAGTGGATGGCATAGTGAACCTGGACAGTTCCTCCTCGATGTTCGCCGATGTGGAAGATGAGGAAGGGTCTGTGGAGGACGGCGCAGGTGACAGCGAACACAATACCGCTTTCCCTGACAGCCAGGATCTCTTCATCACCCTCACAGAGATCCCCTACCAACCCTCCCCGGCCGTTAACCCGGACTCTGAATCAGGGGAAGGATCAGGCGGTAAGTGCTATAAACATGTAAACATTTATTTTTTATAAAACAGGTATAAAAAAATAGAAATACTATATATAAAATTTTCAATGAAAAACTATATGAAAAGTAGGTCCACACATATAGGGATTGAACAATAATCCTCCAGGGACAATTCAACAAAGGTCTCATAGAGGTCCTCGAAAAGCCTCCGCAGGAGGTTCCTGGGGAGAGGTGCCTTGTTGGGTGCTCCGTGGAAGCACACTCTTCCGCGCCAGGACATCCTTATGTAGATGGGAATCATCGCCTCCACAAGCATGGCCGCATATGGTCCTGGTCTCTGCAGGGCTTCCCTTAGCATCCGCTCTTTGTGACTCCGAGGGACCCGCCTCAGGGTGATCTCGTTCATGAAATGCTGCATCTAATTAGGGCAATTAGTGTATTGTTACTGTTGTGAATGGTTGACTTTTACTTTGCATAACAATGACCCTCGCTTAACAGCCACGTGTTGTAGGCCACATAGGAAAAGCATACATTGATCTTTCCCGTGCACTGGCGGGAGTGGCTGGAAAAGGGTCAGAGTATATGATTTCCAGATTGCCTTTAGCGGGAGGGCACAGCTATCCATTAACTGATAAGCAGAATGTACTGTAAGGCTTACCAGGACTGTCTGCTAGACGGATTCAGCTGTCTCTCCCCACTTGTCCGCTCTCCTGTGCAATGCCGCAGCCAATGAGAGCGTATTCCGAAATCTCGAACTTGGCCCGAGATCTCGTGAGACTTGTTGCCCTGTATGGTCTTGTTCAGAGAAACTGACTAGACTGTGTTCACTGTTCGCAAACATGTATCTGTTCAAGGAAATCAGTTACTTTTCCCATCACACAGCTTCGGCTCTTTCCCGGACTGCCCCGGCATCCCCTGGCGCAGATTAGGCGGCGAAAGAAAAAGACTAGGGACGAGATGTTCGCGGAACTGATGGCCTGCTCCAGAGCCGAGGCGGCAGAGCAGAGACAGTGGAGGGAGACCCTATGTCAACAGCATCGCACACACATCGAACGGGAGGATAGGTGGCGGCAGGAAGACCAGCAGGCGACTCAAAAGCTGCTTGGGCTAATGAGGGAGCAAACGGACACGCTCCGGCGCCTTGTTGATGTTCTGCAGGACCACAGGCAGGAGGACAGAGCCCCCCTGCAGTGTATCTGCAACCGCCCTCCCCCGCCAAGAAGTCCTGCCCCCCCTCACCCAAAAGTACAAGACGGAGGGGCGGTAGGGGCCGTGAGAACTGTCACTGCACCACTGCATAGCGCTAATGTACCACACACCTCTCACGCTATACATTTGTAGAAGTGCTTCCCTTACAGGCTCACCCAGTCCCAAATCCAAGTTTCATCCCCCCACTGTGTATTAGATTATTAAAAGCTGTTTGCTGTTATTCACTGTTTCGGTCACGTCTTTCGTGTCAGAGGATTTTTTTGTGTATGGGGGGGGGAGGGGATTTATAATTGCACGGTATAGCCTACATTACCAGGGTACAGACTTGGGGGCATGATCAACTGCAGGGCACACACACACTGCAGTCAGTAGGCACCAGGGTCACTCTGTGTGGTGTATGCTGCCCTGGGTCATTCTGTGATGTGTATGCTTGTCCAGGGTCCTAGCGCCTGCCACCCCCTTAATGTTAAGGCACGCTGCCCTTACCATGCACTTCCACCGTAGCAACGAGCCTCTCCGCTGCCCTGAGCCCCAACAAGAGCCCTCATCCATGGACAGATACTCACCCTTCCCCCACACCCCTCACCCCTTCCTACGCCCAAACCCGCAGCCCACTGCCGTCATCCAAACCCCTATCCAAAGAAGGCACCACTCGCCCCTTCCTGCAAACCCACCCCTTCCTGCAAACCCTCCCCTTCATGCACAACCACTTGCAACCGTCCCCCACCCCAGAGACCTATGTAGGAGCAGGAGGATGTCATTCCTCTATGGAACAAGCGGTCTGTACATCAGTGCACACCGTGCCCAGCACAGTATGTGTCCATGTTTCAACACCTGAACAGAAATGCAAAGTAAAACAAAGATTTATTAATAATGAGTGTTACAATTAATTTGCTTTAAAACGTGCTTTGGAAGTGGGGGAAACTTGGAGAACGGGGTATGTAACCGCAGATCGAAATCGACACATACAGACACAGGCCCAGGGTCAGTTTCTCTTGAAAGCAAGTGGAGAGTCATAGGTTACCCTGCTCTCCGAGGAAACTTGCTTTCAAAGCCTCCCGGATACACAGCGCTTCCCGCTGGGATATTCTCTCGGCACGGGTGTCTGGCTGAGCGTAAACTGCAGCCAGGCGATTTGCCTCAACCTCCCATCCGGACAAAAAGGTCTCGTCCTTGCTCTCACAGAGATTGTGTAGCACACAGCAAGCAGCAATAACTACGGGGATATTCTTTTCGCTGATGTCCGAGCGAGTCAGTAAGCTCCGCCATCTCCCCTTGAGATGTCCGAAAGCACACTCCACCACCATTCTGCACTTACTCAGCCGGTAGTTGAAGAGTTTCTTCTCTCTGTCCAAGGCGCCTGTATAGGGCTTCATGAGCCAGGGCATTAGCGGGTAGGCTGGGTCCCCGAGGATCACTGTAGGCATCTGCACATCCCCAACCGTTATTTTGTGGTCCGGGAAGAAAGTACCTGCCTGGAGGCGTTTAAACAGACCAGAGTTCCTGAACACACGCGCGTCATGAACCTTGCCCGCCCACCCAACGAAGATGTTGGTAAAACGTCCCCTATGGTCTACCAGTGCTTGCAGCACCATTGAAAAGTAGCCCTTTCGGTTAATGTACTCGCTGGCCTGGTGGGCTGGTGCCAGGATAGGGATGTGAGTCCCATCTATAGCCCCACCGCAGTTTGGGAATCCCATCGCGGCAAAGCCATCTATGATGTCCTGGACGTTTCCGAGAGTCACTACCTTTGAGAGAAGTTGCTCAACGATTGCGTGGGCTACTTCAATCACAGCAACCCCCACGGTAGATTTGCCCACGCCAAAGTGGTTCGCTACTGACCGGTAGCTGTCTGGCATTGCAATGGCCACTCACTTCTGCACACTCAGGGCTGCTCGCATCCGGGTGTCCTGGCGCTTCAGGGCAGGGGACAGCAAGTCACAGAGTTCAAGGAAAGTGCCCTTACGCATCCTGAAGTTTCGCAGCCACTGTGATTCATCCCAGACCTGCAGCACTATGCGGTCCCACCAGTCCGTGCTTGTTTCCCGGGCCCAGAATCGCCGTTCCATACCATGAACTTGACCCATTGCCACCATGATCTCCACGGTGCGGCGTACCCTGCTTTGTGAGAGGTCTGCGCCACTCTATGAATTCCTGTCCTCACCGCGCTGCCGGAGCCTCCTCGCCCGATTTCTCAGCAGCTGACTGTGGAAGAGGTGGACGATAAGGTGCGAGGAGTTGACAACGGCCATAAGTGCAGCGATGATCGCAGCGGGCTCCATGCTCGCAGTGCTGTGGCGTACGCGCTGTAACTGACAAGAGAAGGGCGCGAACAGATTTCCCGCCGGAGCTTTCAGGGAGGGAGGGCGTGATTGACGGTTCAATGACAACAGTTACCCAAAAGCACCCTCGACACATTTTTCCCCCAGGAGGCATTGGGAGCTCTACCCAGCATTCCAATGCGCAGCGGGGACTGCGGGAACTGTGGGATAGCTTCCCACAGTGCACCGCTTCCAAAGTCGACGCCAGCCCCGTTACTGTGGACTCAGAAATTCAAATTAGTTTATTTACTGTGGATACACAAATTCGACTTCATAAGGTCGAATCCACAAATTCGACTTAAGTAGATTCGAAATAGTCTTGTAGTGTAGACAAGGCCTAAGAGAAGACCCTGTTAAATTCCCAAAAGAATTAAAAACTGTCATAAGCTGTTATAACCCCATCTGGGCAGACTTAAACCAATTCCTAAGAGGAGTCTTACCCAGGGAAACATTAAATCGTATTTATAAGGTAGCCCAGTGACCCGCGGATGATGCAGGCACACAATCAGACCAAAACAGACGAAATTAGAGACAGACTGCTAAATGCAGTCCTCGCAGTCTGCCCAAAGAAAGCAGACTGGACCAAAATTAGCGCCTGTAAACAAAATAAAGGAAAAAACCCTGCTAATTATATGCAATGCTTCAAGCAAGTTTTCAAAAGACATTCCGGTATAGACAATGCCGAGCAAGATGCCAGACAAGTGGCGGTAGCTGCTTTTGTTCAGGGACTCTATCCATGATTGGGGGACCAATTAAAAATTGGCATTGTAGAATGAGAAGAAAAAAATCTAGATAAAATTTTAGCAGCTGCCCAACATTATCACTGCCATCTAAAACAAAAAAAAAAGGATGCCACGAAAACTAAATTAATGGCCCTCCAGGTCCAAAACATGCAGAAACCTCACAACAATCGCCCATTGTGGGGGAAAGGGCGGAGGCCAAATTGTAATTCCTTCTTCTGCCCGCCTTCCCAAAAACAAAGTAATAGCATGTGTCACTATTGCAAGCAAAAGGGCCACTGAAAAAATAATTGTCCCTACCAGCGTAAGCAATCCACTAATCCTGTCTTTCCACCATCATCCCCTTCCCCAGCCCCTTTACTCTATCAAAGCCGTTAGGATAGCCAGGAGACTGGTTACGTCATTGCTTTGCTTATTCCGTTGAACCAAATTGGACCATATGTAACCTGTGTAATTAATGGCACCCCTACCTCCTGCCTGCTAGATACCAGTGTTTCGCGGTCTACTCTCTGCACCAGCGACTTCCCCTTCATCCCTTAACATCTGAGATAGTGAATTCCGTAGGGGTGGCCAATACTCCTATTCCCAAACCCGTTTCTTCACCGCTGTCTGTTTCTATCAGTCCTCTGTCTAACCGTCATGCTTTCCTCCTCAGTCCTTACTCTCCGGTTAACCTTTTGGGAAAAAACTTTCTCTGTAAATTGAATTGTACCATCTATTGTACCCCAGGAGGCATGTATTTAGACGTGCCTAGTCCTAGTCATGATAAGGTCCTGGCAGTCTTACAGGTGGACACTAAAAAGGAGGAAACCGACCCCAGCCCTTCCTTGTTGCAACAAAAATTGCTGGCTAAGGTCCCTCCCTCCTTGTGGGCTAATCATGCCAACCAGATTAGGTATATTGGGTCTGCCCAACCGGTTAAAATTTGTCTAAACCCAGCAAAACCCCTTCCTAGGATGCAGTAGTACCACTCTCAAAACAGGCTGAGGAAGAAATTCAACCAGTAATCACCACCTTAATCAAGCAAGTGGTCATTATTCCTATGGTCAGCGTATATAACTCCCCCATTTTACCTGTAAAAAAGCCTTGCAAACAAGCTTGGCGTTTTGTCCAAAATCTCTGTGCTGTTAATGCTGCTGTTCTCCCTACCTTCCCCGTTGTCCCTAATCCTGCTACTATCCTTTCCTGCATTCCCCCTTCCACCGTTTACTTTATGGTTATTAACCTCTGTTCGGCTTTCTTCTCAATCCCTATTCATAAAAATAGCCAGTATCTGTTTGCCTTTACTTACCAAGGGCTTCAATATACTTGGACCAGGTTACCCCAGGGCTACACCAAATTGTCCACCTTGTTCTCCCAGATCCTCAAAAAGGATCTGGACAACATTAAATTCCCCATGGGGTCCACCCTGGTCCAGTATGTAAATAACCTGCTCCTGGCATCATCTTCACTAAAAGCTTCCAAAACCGATTCCCTTGTACTCTTGCAAGCTCTAGCCCAGAAGGGCCACAAAGCCTCCAAATCTAAACTACAGTTCTGTTTGCCAAGGGTCCATTATTTGGAACATAATATTTCAGCTGAAAAAAGGTATTTGTCCTCTTCGCAAGTACAAGACATTCTCCAGGTCCCTAAACCAACTACTGAAAAGAAAATGCGCGGCTTTTTAGGCATGGCCGGGTATTGCCAACAGTGAATCCTCGGGTATGCAGCCCTTGTCAAACCTCTGCAAAAACTAACTCTTAACAAGGTCCAAAAGCCCCTTCCATGGTTCTCTAAAGCCAAAAAAGCCTTTACTCAAATTAAAAAAGCCCTCACCAAATCCCCTGCCTTGGGCCTACTAAACTATCAAAAGCCCTTTACTCTCTACTGCCATGAAAAGGAGGGAATAGCCTTAGGGGTCCTTACTCAGACTCACAGTAATGCGCAACAACCCATTGCGTATTATAGCTCACCCTTGTACCCTGCGGCAGCTGGACTCCCTCCTTGTCTCCGGGCGGTAGCTGCAGCCGCTGCCCTTGTCAAAACTTCTGCTACTCTTGTTCTGAAATCCACTCTATGTGTTGCTGTCCCGCATGCTGTAACTGCCCTACTTCTAAAAGTAAAACCCAGCATCTCTCTAACTCCAGACTAAGTAAGTATAAAATGCTGCTTTTAAATGTTTCAAATGTAACTCTTACTCGCTGCCCTGTTCTTAACCTCACTTCTTTACTCCCCACTGCTGCCAATAAAATACCTCATAAACGTCTAGCCATAACAACAAAACTCTCCACTCCTAAAATTAATTTAAAAAACACCCCGCTCCATAATTCTAATCTGCTGTTCCATGTAAATGGGTCCTGTCTTACAAATCCTGCAGGCCTGCTTGTGGCCAGCTATGCTGTTTGTTCCCAACACGAGCCTGTGGAGGCCCACTCCCTCCCGAAAGCACACTCAGCCCAAGTTGCAGAACTTGTTGCCCTTACCCGTGCCTGTTCCTTGGCCAAAACCAAATCTGTTACCATCTACACAGACTCCCAATATGCCGTCAGGGTGTTCCTTAACTATGGGCAACTATAAAAACACAGAGGATTTATCACGTCGGGGCGGGGGGCGGGGGACATTTGTAATGGGCCTTATGTTAATGCTCTTCTCTCTGCTCTTCAGCTTCCCTCTGCCATTGCTGTTGTAAAATGTATTGCTCATCAAAAGCCTTATAATAATGTTACAAGAGGAAATGCTTTGGCAGATGCTACTGCCAGGCAGGCGGCCCTTTCCGGGTCTCTGGCTCCATTTAGCTCTATTTTCTTTATTTCACAGTCTCCCTCCATGCCTAATTTCCCCCCAAATTTAGCTCTTATGCAAAATTTAACCTCAAAGCATTAAAAAAAAATAAAAAAACGGAGGCAGAATAAATGTGCTTTACATCCCGATGCCTTGTGGTGCTCCCCAGACGGCCGCATGGTGGCGCCCAAGGTTTTGCTCCCCTATCTTGCTCGCGTGTCCCATAAAATGGCACACGTGAGCAAAGGGGGGATGATAGCATCAGTGCTGCAACATTGGTATGCCCCAAATTTTTCCATAATGGCGCAGCAGTACTGTAACTCTTGCCCTATCTGCCTAGCCCACAACAGTGGCAGACCAGTACAAACTAAACCAGCTGTGCACCCCACCCTGTGGGGATCCGTTGTAAATATCCAGATTGATTTTATCAATATGCCAAAATGTTGTTCTTATGAATATGTCCTTGTCTGTGTTTGTATGTACTCCAGATGGATAGAGGTCTACCTTTGTGCCAAGGCCGATTCCCTCACTGTGGCGAAAAGATTATTAAAAAACTTTATCCCCCGGTTTGGTCTACCTGTCTCTATCAACAGAGACTGAGGCACCCATTTCACAGGCCAAATCATGCAGCAGATTTGCAAGGCCCTCAACATCTGCATTGTGCTCACCACCCCCAAAAGTGCAGGGGTGGTCGAGTGGAAAAATGGGAAATTAAAGAACAAAATCTCTAAGATTTGTGCTGAAACTAGCCTAAAATGGCCTAATGCCCTACCCCTTGCCCTCATGTATATGAGGAGCACACCCACACACAAACATGGCCTATCCTCACACAAAATCCTTATGGCCAGACCTATAAGAATGCCAGTATCCCCTCCTCTGATCCTTTACAAATTGAATTTGCAACTAAATAATAACACTGTTATGGCATATTGCAAGACACTAATGCGGTGCGTTAGGTCTATTCACTCACAGGTACAAAGTGCCCTGCCTGAACCAGCTGACATGTTGTGCCACCCACTGCAGCCTGGAGATTGGGTCTACATTAAAGTACACCAAAAAAAACCCTTCCCTAAAGCCTCGTTGGTAAGGCCCCTACCAGGTCCTGTTAACCATCCACACAGCAGTCAAATGCAAGGGATTTGTCAGTTGAATCCACGCAGGGCCGGCTTTAGGAAGTGCGGGGCCCAATTCGAACATTTTTGGTGGGGGCCTGGCAGGGATGACTAAAAAAAAAAAGTGTAAAAAAAAGCCTTTCATTTCTTCCATGTATTATTTACTTTCCATAACTATATAAATAATAAAATTATATATTATGTACATTGCATCATATATGCTGTTGATTGGTTATTAATGACTGCCATTTCACATGTGTGGGTCCCTGCCACTCCCTGGGGGTGTGCACATGTGTGGGTCCCAGCTGCTCTCTGCCCCCCTCATTGAAGCCGGTGTGCAGGGTTACTGCCCTGGGAACTGCAGGGCAGCAGTGAACATGGGGCTGGTTGGAGGCAGAGCAGGGGCTGACTGGAGGTAGGGTCTGGCTGCAGGGAGGGCAAGGGGTGTGGGGCTGGCTGGAGACAGGGGTGTGTGGGGCGGGCTGGCTTCAGGCAGGGCCAGAGGGGGGTGCAGCAGGGGTTGGCAGGACTGGAGACAGAGGAGTGTGGGACTGCCTGGCTTCAGGCAGGGGGGTGCAGCAGGGGTTGGCTGGAGACAGGGCAGGGGGTGCAGGGCTGGGTGCAGGCAGGGCGGGCAGGGCAGGGGGTGCAGGGCTGGTGCAGGCAGGGCGGGCAGGGCAGGGGGTGCAGGGCTGGTGCAGGCAGGGCGGGCAGGGCAGGGGGTGCAGGGCTGGTGCAGGCAGGGCGGGCAGGGCAGGGGGTGCGGGGCTGGCTGGTGCAGGCAGGGGTGTGTGTGGGGCTGGCTGGCTTTGGGCAGGGCCACAGTGGGGTGTGGCAGGGGTTGGCTGAAGATAGGACAGGGGGTTTGGCAGGGGCTGGCTGTGGGCACGGGGTGCAGATCTGGCTGCAGGCAGGGGGGACAGGGCTGGTGCGGGCAGGGCAGGGGGTGCAGTAGAGGCAGCTGGAGCCCTGGCCCTTCAAATAGCCCTCAAGCCCCCCGCTATCCCAGGGCTCTGGGGCTATTTAAAGGGCCCGGGGCTCCCCTGCTTCTACCCCACCCCAGACCTTTTAAATAGCCACAGGAGCCCTGGGGAATGCATGGGGGCAGCAGGGCTCCGGTGGCTATTTAAAGGACCAGGGTGGCAGAGGCAGCTGGAGCCCCAGCCCTTTGAATAGCCCCCGGAGCTCCTCGCTACCCCAGGGCTGTGGGGGCTAGTTAAAGGGCCCGGAGCTCCAGCCGGGGCCGCGGGGCTTGCCGCGCTCCGGCCGGAGCTCCAGCTGAGAACGGGGCTGTGGGGCAGCCGCGCTCCAGCCGGCGCTTTGGTCAGGGGAGCGGGACCACGGAAGATCCTGGAGCAGACCGCAGCCGGGGTAAGTAAAAAAAATTAAAAAGGCGCCTAAGGCGCGGGGCCCTCTTAGGCGCGGGGCCTGATTCCCGGGAATCGGGCGAATCGGCCTAAAGCCGGCCCTGAATCCACGCCTCCCACTGCAAACAGACAACGCCGCCTTTAAACCCAGACACAAAAAATTCCATCCGGCAGACCCTGCTCTAGAAAGCGACCAGTGTAATAGTAACAGTAACCTCTCTCCAGGCCCCAAAAAGGAACCTAAATATAACCTCAGGAAACAAAATTAGACCTCAGCACCCCGATCTATCTGTCCGTGGCAATTGGAGCCACCTTAATCTCCTACACGCTGCCTTTCCAGCCAGCTGAAACTTCGGCCCACTGGCAAAGGGAAACAGGAGACACAAGGCCAGAATACTGCCTTAAAAAGCCCAGTGGAGAGCCTAGTGCCCACTGGCACCTAATTGCCATGGCCAACCCCACAGCCAAAATAAAAGAAACAGCCATGGTGCAAAAATGGCTCATGCCCTCAATTTGGTTCATGTGTATAGCTATACTCTTGCTGTTATTGTTAAACCTTCATAATACCTTTATGTTCTTTTGGATGCCCCAAACCACCAGCAATTCTACAATAAAATCCATCATCAAAGGATAAAATCCCATAAGGTCACTGGACCAGAATCTGGGTAATGTGCTAGTAACCTCTCCCCGGTATAATGCTAAACCACGACTGTTACAAAAAAAACCAACCAACCAACCAAACAAAAAAAAACCCATCCATTCACGCTGCTAAAACCCCCGGAGTCCAGAAATTCCTAATAACAAAGAAAATTAAAAGTTGGCCCTGGTGAAGAAAACAAAGTATTATATATTGGCAGGGTGGGAATTATCGGATCTATTCTTGAGAATGTGGTACTAATTGGGTTTTGGGGTTTATTCCTCAGGCTGCAACTTTTGTTTTTGGGCAAGTACCATGGGAATGTACTGCCCTCCCTAATTGGCTTCCAGAGGATAAATATCTTGCTGCCAAAAACATTTCCCCCACGATCCCCTCCATCTCTGCCACAACCCCTAACATTTACCCAAATACAGATAATATGGTATATTCTACTAAAATCCATTGGCCCAAACCTTCAGATCTTAGTAATTTACTAAAATTTTGTTCAGAAAAATTATTTTTCAAAGTCCAAAATAGTGCATATAAACAAACAATTAAATAAAAAACAAATGGGTTGGTGGAAATAAAAATATATAATATCACTACAAATAAGCCGCAGAAATCAGAAATTAAAACCAAGGAGTTCTATAAAGGGGTAAATATAATGGCTGTTCCTAAATTTTGCAGTATTCTGAATAAAAAAGGCCCTTATTGTTATTTGGTCATGCAATTAGTAAATAATCAAACTTATACCCAAAGGGTTTCTTCTGCCATGGAAAATTTTATCTTTATTAAAATAATTCCAGGAACTAATAACTTAACCTACACCATATTGCAGTATACCTCTTCCTATGCTATTAATGTCAATGCCTCTCAAAAGTACATAAAAGTGTATAGCCAACAGATGTGGTATAGTACTTCACCAAAAAGTTATGTGTTAGAATATCGCTGAATCCTAATTAATACTACTCTAAAAACTACAAAATTCACACTGCCCTTATCCAGCTTCCAAGTCACCTCTGCATACCCTAATTGCTCAAAAGGGCTGCCCTTAGGTTAGCACAGCAAAGGGCCTGGGTTTCCTCTTTAAAAAAAAAATTAAAAAAAAAAAATGGCCCAATACTTATGGAATGGTGCCAACAGTGCAGCTGAAATTTAAAATATGTATAGGGGCCAACAACATAAAAAAAATAGGACAATTAAAAAAGGCCACAGGTCTTATCACTGAAGCACAGTTAACTCAGGTGCAGGCTGAAGTTGGTGAATTACGTGTTATTTCTGCCCTTAGTTCAATAACAGGGGTGGCTTCAGGCACCAGCACGCCAAGCGCGTGCCTGGGGCGGCAAGCCACGGGGGGGGGCGCTCTGCTGGTTGCCGTGAGGGTGGCAGGCAGGTTGCCTTTGGTGGCATGCCTGCGGAGGGTCCACTGGTCCCGCAGCTTCGGCGGACCTCCTGCAGGTGTGCCGCTGAATCCGTGGGACCTGGGACCTCCCGCAGGCAAGTCGCCGAAGGCAGCCTGCCTGCCGTGCTTGGGGCGGCAAAATACCTAGAGCAGCTCCTGTTCAATAACCCAAAAACTGCTGACAACACTGGTGCTAAAAATCACTAAGGCTGAAAAGGCATTGTAGTGGAATCTGGCATGTTCAGAAATTCAGGATTTCCTGAATAACCAGCTAATGGCTATACAAAGTAATCTCATGCATCAGACTTGGCCCACTGCCCTTACAGATACTTCAGGAGTATCATTTAATCTATGGCCCTGAAAACATACTTGAAAATTTTCTGGGTAAAAGTGCAAACATTCGCAATGCTCCTTCCAAGCATACGGACTCATTAAAGGGGTGTGGGCTCCCTTATACTGAATCCTGCGAGGTCTGTGGGAAGGATGCATGTAGAATTGGGTAATTCACCAAGACATTTGGAAAATTAAAATACCTGGTTTGCTAACTGATTTATAGTTGGTGCTCCTAAAATAACACTTGACATTTGAATAGGGATAGGGAGCCAATAAACACTCTGGCCATTAAAATCCCCACAGCTCCAGTGTATACGCAAACGAAGGCCAGAGGAAGTTGTCACTGTTCATAACCAGGTTTGTTGGGAGAGTAAGGGACAAGAAACTACCCTAGCGGGACACCTGCTTTTCCAAGCAAATAATAGCTGTGTGTATGTTAAGGCCACAATTTTGCAAAATATACGTTTCAATCTCACCACTGCTGCTGGCAGTAATATTATTTATTAGCCTGTGAACAAAAATTTGCAAACAGCCCTTAAGTTTCAAATACCTTTTAACTGAACTGCCTTAGTACCTACTCGGTTCCAAAATTTGCTTTCACTCCTACCAGAAATCCAAAAAATTTCTAAATTAAAAAAAAAAAATTCATATGCTACAAAATACATATCGAATTAAAAAACATGCTTTTCATACAGCCTATAAAGTGTCTACTTTATGTACTACATATGATGTACTGAGTTTTGTAACTAAGGTTGTACAACAACCCCATCATATTATTACAATGGCAATGTTAATGCTTTTATTATTATTGTTTAGCCTAGGATTATGTTGTTGTTGTTGTTGTTGTAAAAGGCGTAATAATAATAGCACTTTCCATGTTGATACTAACCATGCATTGTTGTTGCCTTCAACCAAAACCCCAAAGGCTGAGCCATTGGGTTTAAAATCAAAAATACAAAATTTAATAACTATGAAAGTTTAGGCCAAGATGGTGCCAAAAAGGCACCAAAGGGGGCATTGTAAAGGAAAAATGAGTAGGCCTAAACTTTGGTCAAGAGAATTGTGTACGTGGTCAGGGGGAAAAAGGAAAGAGGAAAATTACTAACAAGACACAATTGCAACAGCTAATCTTGCTCAATGTAACTACAATAACTAGTGTTAGAAAAGCCGGTAACCGCAAAAGAACAACCTGTAAATAACGGGAAAAGCTTGTTTTTGCTGTATTCCTAATAAGGGAAAATATTAATAAGGAAGTAACTCAATGTGGTTTTGATCTATATAAGCTTGTGTTTTCCCTTTCTCGGGAGAGCAGCTAAACTGGCTGGCTCTCCCTGCATGTTTGTAATAAAGGAGCCTCAGGCTGTTCTGATCCAAACACAACGTTTGGTAATTTTTCCACAACATTGGCCAACATTTAGAATGGGTTCACCATCCAGTCAGGTTGTTCAGCAAGGAGAGATGACACCTGTAATTCTCTTTGATTAGTGACAGAAGCCCTGATTCAGCAATGTACCACTGACGTCAATGGGACTGCAAGCTTAAAGCTAGGTATGTTTTAAGTACCTTGCTGAATTGGGGCCAGACTGGCTAATGGGGAGAGCAGTGGAGATCCTGCAAAGAAGATTATAACTGAGTAGAGAAGAAGTTATAGAAGATCTAGATTATGTTGCCCTTATCTCATACACAACAGGCAAAACATGCAAGAGAATATTAGTGATAGGTATGGAAATGAAAAGCCACCTGCTCCTAAAGATAAGCATGAAAATATAAAAGGTGCTGAAGATGAGCTACTCTGAACATGAGTCACTATAGTCCTTGGAGCCAGGAGAGGAAACAATCATTCAGTGAAAAGAAAGTGAATAGCCTCCACCACCTTGGAGCTATTGTTTCTATCTCTGGCAGGGCTGCTCGGGATAACAAAGAAAGCACTAGTAATTATTAAGATGAAAAATTACGGAGAATAATATGTAGCAATCTAGTGTGCATACAGCGAGAAAGCTTAAGATAACCTAAAGCCGTTCTTGTTGCAAAGATCTAAAAGCTGAAAGAAGAATAAATAAATTGTACAATGGCTGTTTAAACATGAAATTTTAGCATGCAAAGCAATTCCTGTGTTGGAATTTGGAATAAGGCCACTGCTCAGACTGATGCATAAAACACATGACCATAAAGCAGCAGAGATTGTTTTTTTACCATGAAAGAACTGTAAATATGTCCTCCAGTGTTACGTCTATGGGATATTATTTTTAAAACCAACATTGAGTACCATTCCCTTTTACAGACTCTATTACAGTAAAACCTCATTCTCAAACACCTCAGGAATGGAGGTTGTTCATAACTCTAAACAAAACATTATGGTTGTTCTTTTAAAAGTTTACAACTGAACCTTAATACAGCTTTGAAACTTTACTATGCAGAAGAAAAATGCTGCTTTTAACAATCTTAATTCAAATGAAATAAGCACAGAAACAGTTTCCTTATCTTTTCATATCTTATATTAAAAAAACTTTCCCTTTATATTTTTAGTAGTTTATATTTAACACAGTACTATATTGTATTTGCTTTTTTTCTTTTCTTTTTTTTCCTGCTGCTGCTACCTGATTGTGTACTTCTGGTTCCAAATGAGATGTGTGGTTGATCAGTCAGTTCTTAACTCTGGTGTTTGTAACTCTGAGGTTCTACTGTATTTTAAACATTTTCCTTGTTTCTACTGTTAGCTTCAGTTACCACCTCACACCACCTGCATACCCTTTCACACGTTTTAAAAAATTTGTTTTCATTATTAGCCACAGACTAGTCCTTTAAATGTTTGTCTCTTTAGGTTTTATTTAATATGGTTAAAATAAATTTGTTATACATACAGCTTTTTATGGCAGCTATGTGCATTATATGTATAATCCTCTTCATCTCTACATTTGACAGATATCTATATAAAGGAAAACAAAACAAAGCAGAATAAGGAAAAAGGAATTATCCAATCAAAAACATTTTACATTGAAAACAATTAAGCTCAAATAAGAATATTTAATCATGTAGGGTAAATTTTACCCCTTGTGAAGAAGGCCCACATCCAGTCATTTCATTGTTCATGTGGACCTTTTACACAGGGGTGAATTTCACCCTTAAAGATTAGCGCTAATTTGGTCCTCTCCTAGGTTTCATAAACATGCACAGGGGAGCACTGATCTGGAAAACGGTGGAACTAAGGTTATTCCTAATGGAGGATTGAGCATGCATTGAAGGTGCTAAGTACCCAGATTTCATAGTGATTGCATTCATAATTCCAGTGTACTGAAAAATCCTAAGAGCATATGAAGTCAGTTTATTTTAATATGAACTTGATAGGTCTTAGGTTTTCCCAGAATCAGCCCTTATGTCTTCTTTTACTGGACAATTGAAACAACTAACCCTTTTCTAATGTAGTTGTTTTTATAGTTATTGGACAAATTCAGTTGGTGACAGTGGGTACAAGTCCACTAATGTCATTTGGATCCATACTATCTTTATGGCTGAACTGTTCTTTCTAACTTGGCTTTTTTGCACAAGATCTTTTGGATAAGATTTTTTTTTTAATTTGGAAGAGGAGTAAAAATTAATCTAAACTTGCACTAATGGAAAAATAATCAAAGCTGTAATAAAAGTACAACATTAATAGAGGGCTTTAACACCATATGTTTGAAATATGAATCTCACACTTTTATCACTAGGCTACATAATCTTTAATTAGCAGCTATAGGACTTCAGTGGAATCTTTTTGCCACTGGAGGATCTCCATATTTCCCCATGAACACAATAGAAATAGTCAGAATGTATAAAATAGCCAGACTAAAATACCAGTTAAAAATGAACATAAGAGAGGGTAGAAGGTTCAAGCAGTATGCTTTCTGTAACTATATTCTCAGTCTTGAAATGGTAACTACTTGCCCTCATCACACAGCTCCTCCATAGCTACCAACAGACTTCTTTTTGGCCTTGGCCTATAAAACATCACAAAAGCCCATAGCAGTGCCAGGAGCACAATGTAGGCCTGCCAGCCCCCTGTTCTTCTCCCTTGGCTGCCAAGTGTAGAACCTCCCCATGCACATGTCAGCGTATAAGGCCCAGCCATACCCACCATGCCCAACAACCCATGGGGTTGGGCAGCAGATGAGCTAGCCCCTCTACCCCAGAACCATGGTTGGTTCAAGGACAGTAAGGAAATTTCACTCCTGACTTCCTGCTGCCAGGATTCCTCTCACTGGAGGAGGGGTCTATGGCTCCAGATCAGAGGGTCATACCCCACTAAGTAGGGACATGGGATTGGTTAAAGGCCACCTGATTGACTCTGGGCCAATCAGCTGGCAGAAGGGTGATGCTGAGAGACGATTTGGGGCTTGGCAGGCTACGCTGGGAGAACAGATGTTATTGACATGTTAGTGGAGGGAGTATGCCTAAATGTAGGGTTAAGAGATTGGCCCAGGAAGCAGGCTGTGAGTATAGCCTAGGCAGAACAATCCATGGGTTTGGACATTTGGCCATGCAGCAGAAACTGGGATCTGTGATTCCAAGTTCACACTGAATCCAAGCATTAGTGAGCACAGCAATAGCCAGGAGTTATCCCAATTTGGGACAGGCCAGGGGGCCTTTGGACTCTCTTTTGAGTAATATAGCATTGTGACATGGCGAGATATGTCAGTATCAAATTGTGAACTCCATTTTATATTAACAGCTCAATTTTTTAATTGTGCATCTAAACTTGCCCAATGCAAGGTTACTGGATTGCATTCCAGGACAGAAGCCTAACACCTCGTTGAAGCCCCATCACAAAGAAGCCAGAAGAGACCAAACTGGGGCTATCAACTCTGAATGACTGTCATTTGTGCCAAGAAACAATGTTGTTGTTGTTCACCCCTTCTCTACAGCTTGGGCAAGCCTACCTGGGGCTGGGAGGTGGGGAGGCTGGAGCTCTCCAGCTGAGCACATGGCTAGAAAGAGACAGAGACTATACTTAAAAAGGGGTGCTGCTCTGAATGGAGGTGGGAAAAGCAAATGTCACCATATGGAAACAGGAAGTGCAGAAGAGAAGAGGGTATGAGAAACTCTACCTGGCCCACAACGCAGACATACACAGAAGGGGTATTCAGAAACTCAGATTAAGGGAGGGTGCACTTCAGGACTTTTATTATTTCTCAAAGATATGTAACTTTTTATGAGTCAAGTGACTGTGCTTAAGAAATTCCTTTGTTAAACCCGTGTTTCTTGCTTTCCTGCCATGTTGTCCCTGAAGGGATTTAACTAGAAGCCCAGAGCCCCCACAGCACAGATGTGGTTCTGGGGGAGAGTGTATAAGTGACGTGGGGGAAAGTGTGCTCTTGAGGTCTGAGGAACTGGTTTCATGGTCTAGTGTGGCTGGACTGCAGAGTCCCATGTCCCAAGGAAGGGCATCAGACAAGTGGTCTGAGCTTGGGAGTGTACCCTAGAAACAGAGACTGGACTACCCAGACTCATTTGGCTTGGCAACACAGGGGACCTAGTGGTTGACAGTGCTTATGACAGTGCTGACTGTACAGAATGGGACAGGGCCCCATTGTATAGGGGGTGAGGCCTCTGGCTGGGGGGGTGTGCTCTGGGGTGGGGCCAGGATGAGAGGTTTGGGGTGCAGCAGGGGGCTGGCTCAGGGATTTGTGGTGTTGCAGGCTCTGGAAGGGAATTAGGGTGCGGGAGGGAACTCTGGGCTGGGGCAGGGGGTTGGAGTGCAGGAGGGGGTGTGAGGTCCTGGCAGCACTTACCATGGCTCCCAGAAGTGGCCACCAGATCCCTGTATCCCCTAGACCAGGGGTCCCCAATGCGGTGCCCGTGGGCGCCATGGCGCCCACGGGGTCATCTTAATGCGCCCGCGTCCTGGCCCCCAGGAGAGCACCCGCCGAAATGCCGCGGTGGGGACGCCTCTCGATGACGACGCTTGTCGCCAACAAGTGACGTCATCAAGAGGCATTGCCCCCAAATTTCGGCGGGGATGCCTCTCGCTGATGCTGCTTGCCGTCGACAAGTGACGTCATCGAGAGGCGTCACCCCTGAATTTCGGTGGGGATGCCTCTCGCTGATGCTGCTTGCCGTCGACAAGTGACATCATCGAGAGGCATCGCCCCCCGAATTTCGGTGAGGATGCCTCTCGATGACATCGCTTGTCGACGGCAAGTGACATCATCGAGAGGCGTCGCCGTGGCGGCATTTCGGCGGGTGCTCTGCCGCCACTGTGGTCCTTCAGCTGGCTCCCGCTAGCCAAAAAGATTGGGGACCACTGCCCTAGACACATGGGTGGCCAGGGAGGATCCACGTGCTGCCCTAGTGCCTGCAGGCACCACCCATGCAGCTCCCATTGGTCATGGTTCCTGGCCAATGGGAGCTGTGGAGCTGGCCCTCGGGGTGGGAGCAGCACACGTAGCCTCCCTGGACACGCATGCGTCTAGGGGCTGCAGAGATCCTGGCAGCCACTTCCAGGAGCCCTGTGGAGCTAGAGCAGGCAGAAAGCCTGCCTTAGCCCCGGGCTCCGCAGCAGACTTTTAACGGCCTGGTCAGCGGTGCCAACTGGAGCTGCCAGGGTCTCTTTTCAACCGGGCATTTTCTGGTCAAAAACTGGATGCCTGGCAACCCTAGGGTGGAGAAGAGACCCTGCAGGATGCAGACTAGGAGGCAGCCCAGGGAGTAAGAAGCAAGGCTGGGGACTGAACAGACCTTGGCTGTGTGTTGTAGGATCCCTGGGCTGGAACCCAGAGTAGAGGACAGGCTTGGGTTCCCCTATCAGCCATCGCAGGAGTGGCCATGGGGCGGTGAAAGGGAAGACAGCCTGAGGTTGCTGGTGAGAAGGGACTTTGTGTAAGGGGACTGTTGACCCCTTACTGAAATTTAGTGGGATTTTTGGTTGGTCCTCTCCCAGTACCAAAAGAAAGGGAAAAGATGAGCAATCAAGACACTGAGACTGACAGTCCCCTGGACCAATGGGGAGAGGCCAATGCTCCAGGTCAGCCTGACTAACAGGGCAGACAGTCCAATGAGGGAGTCAGGAGCCTGGGGTCCCATTGTCCGTGTCAGCTGGAGCAGCCTGGGCCACAGCAAGGCCAAGCTCAGGAGAGAGCAGCAGCCAGAGCTACAGAGAACCAGAGAAGGAGCCCGGGGAGCTGAGCTGGAGGCAGAGCAGCAGCAGTGCTGAGGCAGAGTGAAGCTGGGGCTGGAGCTAGGGCTGGAGCAGTTTGGCACCGGGTGCAGTGAGCAGCTGGGGAGAGCAAGGGGGATCCTGGGCAGCAGGCCCAGTGCAGAGAGATGCCCCGAGCCAAGATGCCTTGTAGGCCAGACTTGGAGGGGGCTCGTAACCCCTACAGGGCGGGGGTGACACTGGGAAGAAGGATCCTGCCACCTACAGCCTGAGGGCGTCTGGCCACTGCCAGGGCAAGTGTCTGACCCGCAGCATCCTTGCAGCACAGCCAGGGCCTGGGCAGGAGGTCTGGAACATGAGGTACAGCCTGAACTTCCCTTACATTCCAGAGACAGCTGTTTGTGGTTCCCCCATGGCCACAGAGTGGGGTTACATGTTTTCCTTTAACCTTCCCCATTTTTTCCTTATTTTTTTAAATTGGGTGCTGTTTAATAAATTGTATTTGCTTGGAAGTGTATGTAATGATCAGTGGGTCAGGGAAGTGTGCAGTGGGGAGAGAGTACCCAGAGTGGGGACACCCTAGTCCCTGTTCTAAGTGACCATGACAGGACTGGGGGCTGGTGTTGGGCCCTCAGGAATCCTGGGCCGAACCTTGTCGGGGTTACAAGGACTGCGGCACAGGAGAGTGGAAAGGGAGCCCTCGATGTCAGGCGGGCCTCTGGGTAAAAGGAAGGGGGAGCAAGGATTCGGATCCTTTCGCTAGCCAATTCCACCGGGGTAGTATATAAGCCAGAAATGTTCCCCACAATGCCGGGGCCATTCCCCCGCTTACATCGTATACACCCCTGGAAGGGGAAACCATGTGGTGACCTGGCCAGAAGGATGAGTCACAAAGAGTAGGCTGCAGTTCCTGGAACAAGAGAGGAGCTGCAGAGAGCGAAAGAGATGGAGAGCGCGACCACCAGAAGGGGCATCAGCCTGGCAGAGCTAATCCCCTGAACTGTCAGGAGGCAGTGCTGTCCTGCAGTGAGTAGAGTGCCCCGTGACACTACCACACAGGATTTAGATTTATGGCAGCCATTTTACTGGCTCTATCAAACACTATATAGCAATGTTAATGCCTCAAAGTGAAACATTTAAAGCAATAAGTGAAGTAGATGTTTTCAAAAGGTAGTTAACTGAAATGACATTTGGCCAGTGCCTTTGGGGTAACAGCCCAGGCACCCTATGGTATATTTATTAACTAACAGTGGCTACGATCTCAGTTTTACATCTTGCACAACTCCTCCCTAATACCGCTCTGGTAAATGGATTCAGTTCTGACTTGGAAGGCAGAGGTGCTGCTAACATTCGGCCTTCAGGTAAGGATGAATTCATTCACTAGGGGTCCTATTTTTCCTCTCATGCTGCTTTCCCACTAATATAAACTCACTGATTTAGGTGGAGTTACTTATGATTTATGTAGGTTCAAATGAGGGGACACAGTCAGGCCCATTGAGACCCACAAAAAATAAGGTAGCTTCTGTCTAGTGTTGACTGAACTTAAATATCTTCAAACTTACTTTTGGAATTGCAAGATACAAAATGTAACATAACATGATGTGTGTATCTCATGGAAGCATTTTAAAAAAAGGTTAAGGGGCCCAATTTTACCCCCAGCTAAGTACATAGAACGTCCGTTGCTAGAAAAGGGCATTGTGCAGTTGTAGATAGGGGAGGAACTGAGTCCTGAGTGAAACCAAAGAACAAACACAAACTACTTTTTTTTATTGCTCCCTTTAATATAGGTTCCTTCACTAACAGAGCCACCTCATCAGCCACATAAGAATTGCTGTAAATTTGGACATTCCTTGATTCTCCCCACCCCCAGCCCCCATCAAGTACACTTCATTAGTGTGGAGGTGGCAGTTTTGATTGAATTTGATGATAATTCCTTTTATGATAGTCTCTCTCCAGTTATAATTCCAAGATTCCATCCTATTCAGAATGCAGTTGCTAGATTTAGAACTCTTTGTAATTTAGGCCCTCCACAGGTAGGATTGGGGGTGGGGGAGGAAGAGAGAGGGTGGTACTCTTTCAGGCTATGCCCACAACCCAAGTGCCACTTAGTTGTGACACCAAAATAGGCTGTCATTCACAATAGATTGCACTGATCGTCATATTATGGTTTTCACTTTTGTCTTGCAGCAATGAAGTATATCAACAATGAAATAATTGGTCATTAGGCTTCAGAATTATCATCCTTTTGAGATGCACGAGAGCAGTTCACACTTCTTAGAATTATTGTTTTTACTCAGGTTTCCCATCATCGCGGTATTAGTTTACACACACTTTTTTTTTTTAAACGTATCAGTTAGACTTGTTACAAAGTGAAATCCTGGACTCTGCAATAAAAGGTGGCACACATAGGAAAATGTACTAGTTTGAAGAATCAACTTGAACCTATCCATCTAGACCCCTCAATATGACACTAGGTTGTTAAGCAGCAAAAGTGGTATTCCCAAACTGGTCAACTTTCAGAAAGAAAATACATTAAACAACTTTCAGAAACTTGCAAACAAGCCTCTTTTCTCTATTATTTGTAGAGCTAGTTGGAACAGAATTTAATTGGAAAATGCCACTGTAAACTGATTTTCAGTGAAAGCACTGAAAGCAATTCCACTGAATTGTGGAAAGCTTCCTGATGGGCTGCTGAGGACCCCAGATCTCTGAGGGTCTGTGGCTTGAGGGCAGTCCTGCCACGTGGAATGCGCAGGGCCCTGGGACCTCAGGGCTTCCAGACTCATGGGCCAGCTGGCTCACCAGCCACCAGAACTATTAAGAGGTGAGCACCTGTGGCAGTGGCAAGAATCATATCAATTTCACTCAGCAGCTGTTGGATCCTGGAACTTTTGAAAACAACGTGGGTCAGTGTTCCTAATTTTCTCATTTCAGGAATCTCTGATTTGTGGAAAATTTTGAACCCAAACCAAATTTCAAAATGTTGGGGTTTCCTATATTCTAGAAATTCTGAGTCTTGACAGCTCTAATGATTTGTATTGAAGTAGCACTATAGACTCCAATCATAGGCCAGGGCCCCACTGTGCTAGCCCTGTACAAACACACACAAAAAGATTGCCCCTGCCCTAAGTAGCTTCCAGTCTAAATGAGGGCTTGTCTATACCAACAGTGCATGGCAAGATGGGTGCAAACCTACCTTGCACTAGTCTGCCACACAGTCACTGTCCATGTCGGCCCTGCTACTGCACACTAAAACTTCCCCATTGTGCTCGATTACAGGAATGGGTGAATGAGGTTCTGTGGCCTGCAGCTTGCAAGTGGTCAGACTAGATAATCATGATGGTCCCTTCTGGCCTTAAAGTCTGAGCCTGAGACCCACTCCAATTCCAAACAGGAGTAGATCAGAGCGCTTAAGGGAGCTTTCAACATGTGGCAGCAGGGGCCGCATGGGCAGTGAGTGTGAGACAGGCTAGTGCAGGGGTCGGCAACCTTTCAGAAGTGCTGTGCCGAGTCTTCATTTATTCACTCTAATTTAAGGTTTCGTGTGCCAGTAATACATTTTAATGTTTTTAGAAAGTCTCTTTCTATAAGTCTATTATATATAACTAAACTATTGTATGTAAAGTAAATAAGGTTTTAAAAATGTTTAAGAAGCTTAATTTTAAATTAAATTAAAATGCAGAGCCCCCCCGACTGGTGGCCAGGACTGAGGCAGCGTGAGTGCCACTGAAAATCAGCTTGCGTGCCGCCTTTGGCACACGTGCCATAGGTTGCCTACCCCTGGGCTAGTGGATGGTAGGTTTGCTCCCCAGCATGCCGTACATTAAGTGTTTGTACAGACAAGCCTCAGATATTTGTCAGAGCAGAGTGCTCTGCTTTATCTACTCCATGAGCTAATCTTGCATTGTTCTTCTATATGGATGTTCTGCTCTTAGTTCTCAGGCTTTTCTGATCACTTTGATGTGATGAAGCGGTACAAAAGTAGTACAGAGAAGAAAAAAGCAGATTGGCATTTTTGCTTTTAAATGGAGAGTCACTCTAGTTATTTTTGCTTTTAAATGGAGAGTCACTCTAGTTATTAAAGAACACTACTAAATTTAGACATAAGATCAGTGTTCACAGGCATGGCTTAAGTTACCTGTAACTCATTGGGGATTTAGGAATTTCCTAAAAATAAAAAAATACAGATAATTACTAGCTTCTCAGATAGCTAAGAGATAGCCAACATTTTGAAATACAAATTTTGCACTCTCATTTGAAAGGAAAGGGGTCTGCTCTTTCTGTTTTGTTGCTATAACTGTAGCTGTTAGCCAATTTACCTCAAACCTGGATCCTGTGTCAGGATTCTGGAAGAACAGAGTATTGAGGGAAGGTAGGGGTGCTTATAATGTTGCCCATATGTGTATATTTTGGATTTCAAATGGGAAGGCACCTTTATTCTAGTTTTAATTTAGCTTTAGGAAACTTATTAATCAAAAGTACTATTCTAATCCCAAACCTCTTATCTCTTCCACAGGTCATATGCTGCTGTATGCTTTTTCACTCACTTCTTCCTTCCTTCTCTTCCTGAATGCTGTCCTTATCTAGGAAATTCCCCCTTGCAAAGCCAGACTACAATGCTTTCAGCATGCCATGCATATCTTACATACTGTCCCAAGAGTCAGCTGCAGAATCGCCATTTGTCTGTTGTACAATCAATGAAAACAGATTTTCAGCCCTCCAAATATGAATAATATCAGTTCTTGAGCTGTGGTTGGCTTGATTAGCCTGTTCTGCATGTGCCAGGAGAAAACTGAGGGGATGGAGCTTCAAAAATATGGCTAAATAGTTTGCTGTTTTTATTAAACCAAATAAACCAGTTCTGAATCCACTCATGGATTTCAGAGGAAAGTTCTCTGCCACTGTTAAGCAAAGGCCAAAATGCTACAATTCGCTGATGTTTAACAGAATGTTCAGAAGACTGGCTGGATGGAGGCATTCTGAGACCTAGCAATTCTGGGTCTTTGATGAAAATATCCATGAAGTAGTTGATAACATTTCATACAACTTCCTCTATTCTTTCCTACTTTCTTTACTGTTCTACTTATTATAGCATGATGAGTGGCAGTCAGTGGCTCTGAGGATTGAGAAATTCTGGGAGAAGGCAGCAGAAACTTCCCTTCATTTGCTGCTGATGAGAAAATTGGCAATTCATTATAGTTTGCTTGTTGTGAAGTATCCTGGCTTTTAAAAACTGTTGCCTAATTTATAGAAAAAGTCAATAGTCATTCTCTGAAATGAAATTTGGTTCACTTTGTCATGCAGATATTCATGTTTAGCTAACTGTTGCTATTGTATTTATGTAAAGGTTATGCCAAGCCTGGAGGAGGGGAGAATGATATAAGGAATATGGATTGTAAGACAAACTAGTAGCATGATTATGCAAGATCAGTTGCTTAATTAAAGGCATGCTGAATCCAACAGCTGTTTTATATCTGTCACTGATATATAGTTCATGATGATCATATTGGTGTTGATGGTGGATTAATTCCACACTGACTAATCATCTCTCTCCTTGCTTTTTATCAGCATCTTCTGTGGCTGTTCCTCTTTGACTTTATTCGTTACTTGGCAGTGAACATTGTAGTGAAAATGTTGATATAGCTCTTGAGGTGCCTTTTCTGCATGTTGTAATTTCTGCACTCACCAGTAAAATAGCATCTGTAGGAAGCAAATATGCAGCCCAATGACAAAATGGTAACTGTAGTAGCAACCAACCAACCCCTGGACAACAACTCACAAGGCAACTGATGCTATGCATATTAGAGGAGCTTACTCTTACATTGTACAGATCAACTGTTTCCAGTAAGCAGCCCGTGAGGTCATCAGAGTTACACTGGGCAACAAAATGGCACCAGTAGGGGAACAGACATGGTTAGTCTTTATTGCATTCTTTCCTGGCTGCAAATATTTTATATAAGGTTCTTTTTCTTTGAGTTTATTTGCCTGGGATGATGCCTCAGAGTTTGATCTCACTCTTGCATATCCTGAAGAAAGATGATCTTTGTGAGCATTGTTTGGTGGTGGTGGGTGTTCACATGTCCTACTGCTTTTCCCCTCTTTTTAGTGTCAAAGTACCCATTCTAATGTCAGATAGGCCCCTCTATCTCAGTGACTGGGGCTGCATGTGTCAGGGACCCACAGCTGAAACCAGATCCAGCTCACAGGCCCCAGCTGATTCAGTTAATGAACCTAGCCTCCTGATTGGCTGAAGACTTCAGCAGACACATTCTTAAACCCTGTGGCAGGACTAGGTTCCTGGCTCCTCACTAGTGTTCTGAGGTTGTAGCTGTGTTGCTCTCAGTGTGCTCCTGGTCCTTCCCCCTGTCTCTGTTTCCTGCTCCTGACTACTGTCCCTGCCTCTGGCTCCAGCTCTTTGTTCCTACTTCTCGCTCTCAGTTCTTGGCTCCAGCTGATACTGTGGTTCTGAACTGACTGCTGGCTCACTCCCTGGACTTGGTATTCAGCTTCTGAGCCTGGGCTCCTGCTTCCTGGCTCGCTCCCTGGACTAAGTAACTCTGCTTCTGGTTTGGGTTCTGGCCACTAGGCCTGATCACTCCTGTTCCAACAACTAGATCAACTTCCTGTCCTAACTGTTAGTTAAGGCCTCCTACAGTCTGGTCCTTAATAATATGTTCTCAGAATCAGGGTATAAGACTGTCTACAGCACCTGTTGACAGACAGAGCAAGAGCCCTGTTCATGCTGCTCCCCAATGTGGGTCCCTGACCTCGCAACACAGGTTGCCAGTGGCAGCAATGAGTCAAGCTATTATGCCAAACTTGTCAAGAGCTGTCTCCCCTAAACTGATTCTGACAAAAATCACTTCATGTTCCTACTTACTATCTGATTTGTTTGATATTCCTATGGATAAAAGGAGTTTTGCATTTTTTTAAATATTAAAAAACATTTGTATCAGAATATATGGCTTTATGAAATCATTTTCAGCATATTGTATATGGTCAAACTACAGCCATATTTAGCAGTTAGTCATTAGTGGGGTAATTCAACTTGGAAGTTAAAATATTAACTTAATTCAGAGTTATGAGAGGCTTTGCTCCTTTCTGCTAAAGTCAATGGAAGTCTTGCTTTTTTTAAATGTGGAACAAAATGAGAGCCATAAAATGGGAGCTTATAGGCCTGAATCTTGAAGGGTAGAAAGCCGCCTTATCTACCACTGAGAGCAGATGGTGCTCGGCTCATTGTGGTGTTAGGTTACAAGTCCCAAAACACACACGAAGATCTTCCTTATTGGTCATATGATGTTGATTTTTTTCCAGCAAGTAAATGTTTATGAAGAGCATTTATCTGCTAGTAAAGGCTTTATGGTGTCTGCTGCACAAAATAGCTAGAGTGGGATAAATGATTCACAGCCACTGATGTATTGTGTGTATTTAGCTGCTTATTCTGCTCCTGACATGTTCATAAGCAGAATGTAATTTTTTCAAATTGATTTATTGTGCAAGTGTATTTAGGGCCAGATTCTTCCACCTGTATATCCAGTAGGACCTTACTCTGGCAGTCCCATTAAAGTCAGTGGGGGTACTTCTGGGCATAAATGTGGCAAAATCTGACCCTCAATGAATGTGTGCAATTTTGCTTCCCCTCTGTGGATTGATCATAAACAGTTCACTGTGGTAATTCAGTGCTCAATATTTAGTACTTGAGCCATGTTGTTTTGTTGTGTTTTGTCACATGGTGCTGTTTCTTTTATCATATAGCGCTCCAGTTGTCTGATGATCAGAAGGAGACCTGACTAATCACCTGGGGGCTTTGAATATCATGGTGAGGAAATGGATAAACAGGATTTAGAGTATTTTAGAAAATGTTAAACTCTTTCTTTTCTGGACCAGGCAGGCTTTGCCCAAGGCATAATTCACAGCAAAATAAGACCCCAGTAATATGTATTAGCTGGGTACAGTTTACGTTGCATTCACATAATGTAATTGTCTCTGTGGTCCTAGCTGATAAAATCATGGCTAGGTCCTTGTCTGGCTAACAATTCCCTCAGTCCCATGGTATTGGCCAGGGCTTTTGAGAATTCTGTCCCCATGTTGCATTAAGCAGCGGCTTAGTTGGAAAGTGGGATTTTCAGAAGTGCCTAAGTCACTTAGGAATACATATTCCATTGAAATTCAATGAAACTTGTACTCACTTATGACCATCCCACCCATGGTCCCTACATCAGATGCACTGTCTATGAGAACAAAAACATACCCATCTAAAGATTCTTATTTGACCCCTATTAGTACAGTATCTGAGCACCACAGTTTTTAATGTATTTAGCCTCACAACATCCCTGTGAAGAAGGAAACTATTGTCCACATTTTATACCTGGAGAACTGTGCCACAGAGACTAAGTGATTTGCCTGAAGTCTGTGGCTGAGCAGGGAGTTGAACCCAGGTCTCTCAAGTCAGCACCTTCACCACTGGCCCAACATTCCTCTTTACCTGCAAGGAAGAAGGATGAAATATATAAAATATATACTTTTACACATCTAGCTGTGCATTTTGTTTTCTAGTCTATGCTTTGGGCCACTATGCTTGAAATGGGAACTACATAAAAAGATACCAACTAGAGGAAAGCTGAGCACTCTAAGTTCATGCTTCCATGTGAAAGCTGCAGATCTGAGCCTTGAGCTCAGTCCCTCATATTTCAGGAGCAACACTGTGGTGTATGTCATGCTGCTGGGTAACCGAGAGAGTGATTTGTTTTTCTGCAGTAATGAACCCTGCTGACTCTCCCCTGGAGTGGAATTAGATTCCGGAGGAAGAGTTGGGCTGTGGATGTGCTGCTGAGCATTTGCTAAAATTTCCCATGGTTGCTACCCTCAGTTTAGCATTGTTGGGAGTGCTAGTGCAGATAGGTCTGCAAGAGGCTCCCAGCATTTTAAGTACTGTCATTTAACTCTGTTCAGATTAGATCTACACAGCACAGTACTTAAAATATTGTTGGTCCCTTCTCTACACTAGTGCTCTCACTATTGTTGTAGCTGATTGGAAATAAGACCTTGTCTACTTTTTTATCAAAAATCCCTTTCTTGTTCATGAGGGAGGGTGCCCTATATGGTGATGCAGAACCTATTTTAAATAAGGAACCATGGCACGCCTGTTGGATGTCTTTTGCTGTTCCATGTCAGGCTGCAGGAATAAGTGGGAAAAGGGCTGTACTATTTCTTTGTATTGCTATATATATATATATATAGTAAATCATTTACAAACACAGGAGAATGTGTGTAGCTTTCATGAATGAGCATGTGGATGAAGCTTTAGAACTGCTGGCAACATCCTAATTGGGTAAACTCTTGGGTTAATTTCACCATGTTGGGCAGGTCAAACGGAAGCCAGATAGCAGGCATGGGGGGTGGAGAGGAAATGGGGCTGCTTACCAGAGTCTAAAGATTGTTTAAGTGTCTAATTAAGATACTTTCAATTTCATTAAAAGCAGAAACCTGTTTTAATAAGGTTTTTGGGCTTTCTCGAGTCATGGGCGAAAGAAAAACTTACCATGGCCTCTATATGTTGTCCCCAATCTGCATGAGATTACACGCCATGATGTCCTGTCAATCATGCAATGTATGATTTGTGTTGCCAGAGGAATTGTTTGGTAGAGGGGAGATTTAATTAAAGAACAAAATTCCTCCAGGAAAAAAATGCTCTATATTAGTGTCAAACTGTCTCTTCCCAGCACTGCTAAGTATAGGATGTGAATTAAATATTTAATCTGATGGAACTGAGATTATTAAAATCATACAAAAGTAGAGCTATTTAAATTTTTGCCTTCAGGCCCTATGAATTTTGCTCTGTCCTATAATTGTATTTCCTCTATACATAATTCACTTCTCCCTGCTCCTCTCTTACTACCATCTGTTTCCTCCATCCCTCTGCGGGTTGGATCCTGCAAGCTCTCTCTTCCTCTCCTCCCTTCCCTGTTAACTTCAGTGGGAGTGCAGGATTGGGTCCTGGAAGCTGACATGCTAGGTGAAGACACTTAATTTCAAGCTCTAGCAAATACTGCTTAACAACTGGTGCAAACAGTTACTAAACCCCTACTTGTTGCACAGTGGCCCTGGATTCTCAAAAGCTGGTGCTAAAAAAAAGATGTATGGAATATGATCCTGTATGCCATCAACTCTCTAGGAGACTGCACGAGGGGCACAGGAGAACTCAAACATAAGTAGAGTGAGTCTCCTTGCAATGGTCATAGTTAACACATTTGTACAATAAAAAGGAGGTAATGAGAGAAAGCGGATATGCATGTTTGATGCTGATGGAATATGTGTGCCTATTTCATTGGCAATACTAGTCAAGAACGATTTGTCCATGGAAAAAGTGACAGTTGTAATGTAGCCAAGGCCTTTGCAAACTGGAGTGCCAGCTGTGTAGACCTGCCTGGGGCTCTAAGTGGACCATCTGAGCAAGTTGCAAGGAAATCTCTGTTTTACGAATATTAGGCGCTGTGTCTTCTGCCAGAACTCTTTCCATATCAACTGTCTGCTTTCTCATCAGAAATACTCTTTGTCCCTCTTCAGGCTGATGACCAACTTGTTAAAGATGGCAATATGGGGAGAAAATGTCAGCTATACTCAGCTAGGAAGTGTATTGAAATAGAACATTTTGGATTGTGCTGTGTTAAAGAGGCCTGGTTTTGTGAGTACATCATGTGGTTTAGTCACACTCAGTGAGTGATAGACTTTAAAAAGACTAACCCTTTGGTTTGGATAAGCACCAGGAGTTTGGATGTCTATCTGTCCAAAACTCATCCAAATCCAACCATCTTCTATTTCCTCTTTCTCATTTTTGTGACTGCATCCTATTCACCTCAATTTCCTGTAGTCCCTCCAGTTGTCCTCTCTTTCCATCCTCTTGAACACGATGATGATGACCTCCTGAGGTCCCTTCCAACCCTGATATTCTGTGATCCTCTCTCCAATCTTCTCTCTTCAGAATTTCCCCATTGGGCTTCAGGATCCCAGTAACATTTTACTTGCGTGTACATGTGCATTGCACAGCTGGACCCAGGCTCTCAGCAACCTCCTCCACAGCACTCTAGTTTTGTTGTGGCAGTCTCTCAGATAAGATATGGCTCCTTTTAATAAGTGTCCTGTACACAGAGAGGTGGGCTGTGTCATGGCATTGCAGATTGTGTTGTGCACTACTAGATTGGGTTGAGCATACTCAGACCACATCTGAGGGACTGCCACACTTACAACCATCGGCAATTTTATTAACAAAGGGTGGTGGTGAATGAGCTTTAAGGATGGTGGGTACTTGACTTAAGTGAACATTATTCTTCCTATTAAAAGACAGGCTGCTGAGTTGCTCACCAGAAAACCTTTGTGACTGCAATGGAAAGAGGGCAAGAAAGCAGAGACTTTTGAAATCATGTCAAGGATGTTTTATCAGCGTGCGTGCATCTAAAAACTGTATCAGTCACCCTCTAGCCCTTGAGGATTTGGGTTCCCTTTCAGCTGGAGGCATATACAAATACTGGTAATGTTAGAAATACTTCCAAGTTTGTTTAGATAGCAGGAACTTTTAAATTAATATTTTAACCCTCCCTGAAATCTGTGAACCATAATCAAAGGGGTAAGGTCCTGTAGGAAAAATACCTGAGAAGAAACACTGAAAGATTGTGGGATTTGTTTCATAGTCCAACAACTTTAATGTGTGTGGTAAGTAGCCAACAGCCGCTTCAGTTCAGCACTCTGTACTGTAATTAGCTTTAAAGAGCTCTGACAAGCTCAATAATTCACCCATTGATCTTTCACATCCATTATTTTATATCTCGGGGTGCCTAGAATCTAGAATTAATGAGCAAATTACCTAGACTGTGTCCCAAGAGATCATCAGTTCCTTTCTTAAAAGGAAGGCGAACATGTCTGTCTTGTTCAGGTTTTAGATAAGTTACTTGTCACCCAACAGGCTGCGGTTGGCAGGCACAAGCTACAGGGAAGTTCATGCCACACACTCATCACTATTAATTTTAGCCAGTAGTATGCTCTCTTTAGGCACTCACTGATCTGTATAAATCTCAAATGCTGACCTACTCTGTTCTCTGCTTAAAGGCTTTTGGCATGAATGTGTCTTTCTGAAAGCTTTGTTTGCTAGACAGTGCAGATGAATTGGGGGTGCATGGCAAGGGAGGAGGGGATGGCATATCAATGCTTAATCAGGTTAAGTGAAGGACAAAAGGTAGGTGGCAAATCAGACACAGACTTTTTCTGTGGGAGTCACAGCTGGCTCTCCACATGGCAGAGGGTGTAGCCATTGGGGGTTTGTTCACACATGGGCAAGTGCACTGCCTTCCATCCAGAGTATGTCCATAGTTTCCTAGACTAGAGTATTTGTGCCATTTCACAGAATCTGATCACCATCCCAGTAGCTACCATTAGGTATATAAATATCTAAGAGTGTGTTAATAAACGGCCGGCTGCAGAAGCCTGTCAGTTTGCCTTAAGGAACCTCAGCCCCCTAAACGAACTAGTGCACACCATGGTACATGCTCAGCATGCTTTTAAATATTTATAGGGCAGCCTCAGATATGGTATCAAGATGCCAATTATACAATACAATAAGAACTTACCCCAATAAAGAAGTGATTAATATTTCTCTTCTATACCAGCTCCTACCATCCAGCCTACCTCATGTCTTCCCTCAGCCTCCCCCACAAAACCTGAACTAGGGGAATAACCACCAAGAAGAAGAAAACACGAACACCTCTCTCCCTCCCTCCCCAGAAACACAGAGCCAACAACTAGGATTACTCAGGGCCAAATGCTAAATAAATACAAGCAGGCATACATGTCTGTAAACCAGAGGGAGTGAGTTTATCTTTAACTTGCACTCTGGAGTAGCACAATAGTGGATTGTAACAAGAAAAGCTATTACCAGGAGGGTATAAAATAACACAGGCCCCTTTTATCACCAGGGTCTACTCTTTTACACATACAGTTGGGTGCTTTTCTAGTTACAACTTCATCCTTCTGCCTCATCAATTACTAAAGTGCACTCTCTGGCCCTGATTCATGCTCACGGATGTAGGGTGGATGCAAACTTCCCATAGGGGGAATTTGTGGTAGGAGGGCAGTACTTTAAACTAACAAGAGGATATGTGCCAGGAAACTTATTTCCATTTCCTTCCCAGCCAACCCTGTCCACTTTCAGGCCTTTTGGGCTCCCTGACGGAATGGGATTTATAGATAGCTTGTGCTGCCATGCTGCAGGTGGACATTCTGCTGCTAAAGGCCCACAGTCTGGTTTCCACCAGCTTCTCTGGGCCATGTTGCAGTCAGTCATTTACCAGTGTCACCTTTGAATTTTTCACCCCCGCCCTTTGCACTTCACACTGGAGCTTAACGGCAGAAGCACTTGCCTGGTGCATCCTACACTTATGTCTAACAAAGGATGCTGGACAGGGTATTCATAGAAATCAAATGTCTGTTGTGGAATCTATGCTGAAAATTCTTCTCTGAGTTAAGTCACAAAGCTTAGTCTGAGAAACAGCTTCCTGATTTTGTTACAGAGATGACATCAGTCTATTGTCCACTTCAAGTTTTTCTTTATCCTATTCTTAGGACAACTGGTGAAGTGACATTTCAGTATCCGTTAATATAAGCCCACACAGGTAAAAATAATGTGTGATCACTTAGTATTGAAATAGTTCCTTAAAATGTTCATGTATCTCTTTTCTTATGAGGTGGAAAGACACTAGTTCTACCCTGTGAGGACTACTATAAAATATCAACAAAAATTTGTTGGAATTTTTCAATGAACTTAATTTGACTGCATTGGTGTCCCTTTTGTGCTCACTTTCAATAATTTTCTTACAAACCAATTCACTGGCAGCAATATTCACATGGGTGAACATAGAAGGACAGGATTTCTGAAAGGCTAATCTTGCAGGATACTTTCATGCAGCAAATTTCAAATTGATAATCACAAGTACTTGCACTGGAAACTTGATTCTCAGATCATGCAAAACTTGGGTTTGGAAGTTTTCTACCAAAAGCTACACAATCCCCTTGGTTTTACCTGAAAGTTGAGTCAGGTTCACCTACAGTCCAGTTAAAACTCCTCTGACTTTCAGCTAGGAGGGGAGATGTGACGTAGTGGGGATTTTCCCTTGTTATGTTGTATGTGAGTCTTACTGTTTTGCATGAATGCTGTGTGTGCCTCAGTTTCCCTTTGAATTGCACCAATGTCTAGGTGGTGGGAATAAGGGTGAGACTTTTGTGGGGCTGCTCCAGCTGCCTGCATGGATGCTATGGCTGCTCCTTCATAACCTGAGACCCAGGACGGGGATGCGACCAGGTGACTCTTGGCCTGGGAAGTGAGACAAAGGCTGGGCTCTGGGCTCCCCTCTCCCCTGCAAGATGGACTTTGCTGAAAGTCACTGATTTCTGTGCTAACAAGTTCTGTCCTACGCTGTGTTCCTGTTGACTAATAAACCTTCTGTTTTACTGGCTGGCTGAGAGTCACATCTGACTGCGGAATTGGGGTGCAGGGCCCTCTGGCTTCCCCAGGAGCCCCACCTGGGAGGACTCGCTGAGGGAAGCGCATGGTGTGGAAGGGGATGCTGAATGCTCCAAGGTCAGACCCAGGAAGGTCGAACTGTGTAAGCTTCTTGCCTTGGAGACACTATGCTTAGAGAGGAGGCATACTCCACCAGAGTCCTGGCTGGCTTCATATGGAGTAATTCCAGAGCATCGCCTTGGTGACTCCATGACAACTGTGGGATAAACTGCACCCCATGGACAGAGCATCCTGCAGTAAGTGACTGGGGAGCAGTAAAACAGAGGGGGATTAGTGAGAGATGGGTGTGCTGAAGGCTCCGAGAGGTGCAGTTCCAGGAGGTGGGGGAACCTATGGCTTAACCTTGAGAGAGGTGGACCCCCAAGAAGTACTGTCGCACTGAAGGGGTTCCTCCCAGAGGTCATGGGGAGCTGAGAGAGCACAGGCCTGTGAGTCCATGACCACTTGGGAACAGCATGGAGATAACCTATAACCATCTCCTTAAGAAGGACATTGTAGAGCTGTGCAGAGAGAGGGGCTGCTCATTGGAAAGTTCACTAAGGCACAGTTGATTGCTCAGTTGGAAGAGGAGGATCATTCTAAGGAGCTGGTTCCTGACCCAGCTAGGGCCGCGAGAGACCCTGGGAGCAGCCAGGCAGCCCCAGGGCCCGGATCGGATCCTGACCCAGCTGGGGTGCGAGAGGGGCTGGGAGCAGCTGGGTGTCCCAGAGACCCATGTCAGTGACCAGCAGGGGATCTCCACTGAGTTATCCATCGGTGGATCTGAGACGGATGGAATTGGAGCTGAGATTGAGGGAGTCAGAGGACCATGAGAGACAGGGAAGGCATGAAGCAGAACAGCAGGAGAGACACAGGGAACATGAACTGATGATGGCTGAGTTGAGAAGCAAAAGGACCTGTCCAGGGGTGAGTGGGGATGGACCATGGGGTACCAGTTCTGCAGGGAACCTCAACACTAAATTGCTGCCCCAGGTTAAGGAGGGGGAAGATATAGATGCCTGTCTTGCGGCCTTTGGGAAGGCTGGCAGATGGAACCAGGCTGGCCCTGCAGAGAGACACTGCATTTGTACCAACAGCTGTTTTCCAACTGGCCTGGGCTCACTAACCAAGCTGTCCACTGGGTGGAGACAGGAGCCAGACCTCCCATCTGGTGTTCCCCATTCAGAGTAACTGGGAACACAGCCCAGGCCCTGGAGGGAGAGGTCAGAGACATGCTGGTTTTAGGGGTGATCCAGCCATCCACCAGCCGGAGGGGCCTCTTCCATGGTGCTAGTCCCCAGGAAGGATGGGTCGATCCGATTCTGTGTGGCCTATCGGAAGATCAATGCCATCACCATGGCTGGTGCCTGCCCATGCCTAGGCCTGATGGGATCCTGGATGGGTTGGGAGGGACTCGGTACCCCATGACCAGGGATCTCACCAAAGGCTACTGGCAGGTGCTTTTGGATCCAGACGCCAGTTTGAAACCTGCTTTTGTCACCCCTATGGGGCTGTACAAATCTCAGGTCCTACCTTTTGACCTCAAGGAGGCGCCAGTCGCCTGCCAATGCCAGCGGGATCAGTTACTGAGGGGGAAGGAGAATTTTACCCTAGCGTACATTGATGATATTTGTGCCATTAGCCAAACCTGGGAGGACCATGTGTCCCAGGTGAAGTTGGGGAGAAGGGGCTGAGTTGCCTCCAGGATGCAGGGCTGACTGTAAAAGCTAGAACATGCAAGGTGGGGATGGCAGAGGTGTCGTATCTGGGCCACAAGGTGGGAAGCGGCTGCCTAAAGCCAGAGACAGCCAAGGTGGGCGTGATCAGAGACTGGCCTGCTCCCCAGAATAAGAAGCAGGCCTAGGCTTGCTACCAGAGGCTTGTGCCCCACTTTAGCTCTGTGTCAGCTCCCATCACTGAGCTATGCAAGAAGGGTGAGCCAGACAAGCTGGTCTGGACTGGGCTGTGCCAGAGGACTCTCTGCACGCTGAAGGAGGATCTGGTCAAGTGCCTGGTGCTGGGAAACCCAGACTTTGACAAGTCCTTTATGGGATTCACTGATGCCCCAGACACAGGGCTTGACATGGTGCTGAGGCAGGCCAATGCAAAGGGTGAAAAACACCCCATCATGTACCTGAGCAGGAAGCTGCTGCTGCTGCAGGGCTATGTGGCCACAGAGAAGGAATGCCTGGCCATGGAATGGGCTCTTAAACGGCTGCAGCCAGATCTATTTGGGCACTATTTCACTGTGTACATGGACCACTCATCCTGCTGTGGCTGCACCAGATGAGAGGGGCCAATGCCAAGCTCCTGAAGTGGAGTCTGTTTTTCTTGGATAATGAGATGGAGGTGGTCCGCATTAAGGGGAGTACAAATGTTATAGCTGATGCTTTGTCCCAGAGAGGGAGGTCTGAACTTCCCAGGTCACTGGCTAAAGTGACCCCGCTCAATTCGGTCTCGCAGGGGGGAAGAGATGTGATGTAGTGGGGATTTTCCCTTGTTATGTTGTATGTGAGCCTATGTGAGTCTTACTGTTTTGCATGAATGCTGTGCGTGCCTCAGTTTCCCTTTGTATTGCACCATTGTCTAGGTGGTGGGAATAAGGGTGTGTGACTTCTGTGGGGGCATCTTGGCCCGGGAAGTGAGACAAAGGCCGGAGGAGGAGCAAGTGGCAGGGCAGGGGCCAGGCAGTTGGAAGCAAGTCTCTCTCAGCTGGCTTGGGGTGCTGGGGGAGGGCCAGTGCCCTGGCTCTGGGCTCCCTTCCCCTCATGGTGGATTTGGCTGAAAGTCACCGATTTCTGTGCTAACGCTATATTTCTGTCGACTAATAAATCTTCTGTTTTACCCAGGACCAGGTCCAGGTTTTTTCTGCCCCATGCAAAAAAAAAAAAAGGGCCAGAGTGCCGCCTCTTTAAAAGTGCTGCCCCAAGCACATGCTTGGGACGCTGGTGCCTAGAGCCGGCCCTGGTTTTACCGGCTGGCTGAGATCACATCTTACTGCAGAGTTGGGGAGAAGGGCCCTCGAACTTCCCCAGGAGCCCCACCTGGGTCGACTCACTGTGGGAAGCGCACAGTGTGGAAGGGGATGATGAATGCTCAGAGGTCAGTCCCAGGAAGGTCAAACTGTGTAAGCTTCTTGCCTGGGAGACAGTATGCTCAGAGAGAGGAGACAAGTTCCCCTAGAGTCCTGGCTGGCTTCGTATGGAGTAGTTCCAGAGCATCACCCTCGTGACAGGAAATAATTGTGATGCTCCTTGTTTTGAGTCCAAAATATCCCCTTCTCTCCCTTCATACAACCTGGCAGTTCCACTGGCCGGTATATGAGGGATGGAGCCATGGATCTGTCTACTGCTTGCCTCTCCCCTACCCATTCATGCCCTGTGCACAAAACATATGCTCCTCCCAGCACTCAGTGCAAAAATCTGGGTAGCCTTATTGCTGCTGTGCCAGGGGTAGGAATCCTTAGTCCTCACTTCTCTCCAATGCTACTGCTTTAAGACTAGTCATAACCTATCCCGTGGTTTAAGTGCAATGATGAATCGTTATGACTAAACTTGTGGCCAGCTACATTTGAATGCCACTAGATCCAGAATGGACAGATATTTCACCAGTCTCTTACATACTCGTGGTCCTGTGACAGTTCATTGTATCACATTGCTACATAGTAGTAGATAAGCAGTATGCAAAATAGGGTCTTAGAACTGCCCTTAGAGATAAAATTGAATCTCCAGTTCGATAGTGGTTAATGAGAAATTGTTCATTATCGATATTAGAATAAACTATTTTAATGGGACTAGGAAAATAAATCCTCCATCT
Organism: Mauremys mutica; assembly: GCF_020497125.1. Lineage (NCBI taxonomy): Eukaryota > Metazoa > Chordata > Testudines > Geoemydidae > Mauremys > Mauremys mutica. The sequence continues at coordinate 58,637,027 of NC_059073.1, read as the reverse complement.
TACAGACAATGAGAGAGAAGATTTACAGTGACATGTTTAAGCCATTATTTGTGCTATGTGGGGGGTGGGAGTAATTTGGCAGGAACACCTGCAGTTCAAGGATGATTTTTAGAATGTTTAAGCATGAAATGACAGAAAGGCCTTGAAGCTAGTAACCTGTGACTGGGCTGAATTCTGGGAAATAATGTTTATTTTCTAGCCACTGTTTTCTACAGGAAACAGCAGCAAGAAACTTAGGGTAACAGTCTAATCTATAGTGGCTGGCTCTCCCTGGGTGTAGCTTAAGTCTTTCAGGAAATAAAGCACAGGTTTCACAGAAGTAAATAAAACTTGGCTTCTGTCCAAACACATGACCACAGTTGTATGAAGTTTAGAGAAGGAAAAAAGTAACAGGGTTAATTCACTCAGCTGTTTGTATTTTGTGCAATGAAAAAGCAAATATTTAAAATATTCTACCTCATTAAATACACATGGGAAGTTATGCCAGGTGTATTTAGGGCAGGGGTGGGAAACTTTCAGTGTAAGGGCCACATCTGGGCTTAGAAATTGTATGGCAGGCCATGAATGCTCACAAAATTGAGGGTTGAGGTGCAGGAGGGGGTGAGGGCTCTGGCTGGGGGTAAAAGCTGTGGGGTGGGGTTGGGGATGAGGGGCTTGGGGTGCAGGAGGGGGCTCCAGGCTGGGGCAGGTGATTGGGGTACAGGGGAGTGAGGGCTCCAGCTGGGGGTGAGAGGTCTGGGGTGGAGAGGGCTCTGGGCTGGGATCAAGGGGTTTGGAGGGCAGGAGAGGGATCAGACCTGGAGCAGTAGGGTGCAGGCTCTGGGCAGCACTTACCTCAAACAGCTCCCAGAAGCAGCAGCACATCCCCCCACTCCAGCTCCTACTCGGAGGTGCGGTGCTGGCCAGGCAGCTCCTTTTGACCATTGTTCCTGGCCAATGGGAGCTGCAGAGCCAGCACTTGGGGCGGGGGTAGCATGCAGAGCCCCCTGGCTGCCCCTACACATAGAAGCCAGAGGGGGGACATGCTACTGCTTCCGGGAGCCATGTGGAGCTATGGCACATACGGCATGGGACAAGCCCCCAACCCTGCTCCCTGGTGGGAGCTCAAGGACCGGATTAAAAGGTCTGATGGGCCAGATGCGGTCCATGGGCCATAGTTTGCCCACCTCTGATTTAGGGCCAACAGTTAGACATTACAAAACCTAATATGAGAGGAGGTGCTTCTATGACTCTTTTAAATGCTGCTTAAACAGTTTGTGGTTTATCTCAAAACATTCCCTTGCGGTGTATATAAGCTCAACATTGTGCTGCCACATGAGAGACAGCAAAACTGAGAAAGATAAAAAAGCGAAACTGAATTACCTGAGTTGAATGAAACATGAAAAGGAAACAAAGGCATGAATCAGATGATTAGATTTTAAAATGCTTTCATTACTAATTAACTAAGGTGCTCTAAATGCAGGTAATTTAGAGCATTTTATACTCCTCCCAACAGTCTGTCTGTTGTCTCTTGTCTTACACTTAGACTGTAAACTCTGAGATAGGGACAATCTCTTATTCTCCATCTTTACAGCATCTAGCACAATGGGGTCCTGGTCCGTGACTGGGCTACTGGGCATTATAGTAATACTACTATTAATAAATGTACCCAACACTGTATGAAATGTGTATTCAGAAAGACAAAGTCCCTTCCTTATAAGAGCTACTTACAGAATCACTCAGATTACCATGGTATCTGAGACAGCAGTTCAAACAATAAGGGGCAGAGACAATTTCAGTGGTGAGGTCAGTGCTGGAAATCTTTGCAGAAGAAGTGTGTTTTAAGGAAGGCTATGTGTAACCAGGTGGCTTGCCCCATTGGCTGGAGAGCCTGGCCTGAGCCAACCTGATTACAAAACGAGCATCACCTGAAGGGAATCAGGCAATTCTCCATGAAGAGCAGAAGGTGGCTGCAGTAAAGGGGGGAAAAGCCAAGTTTATGTGGTGATAAAGCAGGGAAAAGAGTGTGAGTGCCCAGCAGAAAGCTGAGAGAATAAGGAAAAGCTCTCCAGGCAGGGAGGCTCAAGAGATCCTGATGGAAACAACAAAGAAACTGAGACCTAGAGAAGAGCTTAAGAGGCCGGGTAGGAAGTGGCCCAGGGAAAACTGAAGTACAGGTAAAGGAGCAGACCTAGCTGTTCACTACAGGGCTCTGGGCCAGGAATCAGAGTAGAGGGTGGAATGGGGCTTCCCTACTGGCCCCAAGGAAAGAGGTGTACAAGTCTATCACAAGGGTTATTGAGCCTAGCAAGGGAGTGACAGACTGAATAAAAGCCCCAGAGAGGGGGAAGAATTCTTTTAAAGACATTTTTGGGACTTTTAGTTTGGACAATTGTGACCCTGAAGGGGGTGGACTCCAGAGGGTGACCCAGCTAGAAGGACAAGTCCCTGGAAGAGAGGACATCACACTGTCAGAGGGACCATTGGTGGGTGATGCCTGAGAACCAAGAACTAATATGCCATGTGTGGCCATGAGGGGGTGCCTAGCAATGAGCTGACTTTTACACTATGATAGAAGGGGGTGGGGAGAGGTAACACATGTCACATAGAAGTGGGAGGTTACTTGCAAAAGGAGCATTGTAGAAGGAGGTGCAAAGTCAGGGCTAACTAATGACATGGAAGAGAGGGAGTGGTTGTGAGAGAGGCTATGATGGCACACACAATGTGAGGGGATGTAGGAAGAAATAAGTGCATAGATTGAGGTGAGGGTATATATTGTATGTAGAGCATGTGGTCTTGACACTGAGAATTGGGGAGCTTGAACTCGATGCAGAAGGAAAGGGGAACCAGTGAAGGGATTTGAGGAAGGTGATCTTAGCAGCAATATTTGGGAGCAACTGGGTAGGAGAAGTATATTGGGGGTATTCCAGAGAGCTGAAATGGATGATGACCAAGGCATGCGGCACAAAATAATGTTGTAAAGTCATAAAGAATCAGTAATGTACAAATCTGATTTCCTTGTGCTTAGGTGTATGACCCACACTGGCAAAGAAGGAGTTTACTGAAGCCAGAAAGTAGTTAGTACATCTGGAGGGTGGGCCAGGACCAACTGTGTGGTTGAATTAAGGATGAATTCTCACTGAGAGGAATGGGAGTGACTACTAAAGGAAGGCATTCAGTGCACAGAAGAGAGGCAAGAGGCCCAGGGGACAGTAGGCTTGGGGATAGTTTCCCAAGAAAGGAGCTCTGGTAAAGGGCCAGGAGAAATCCTGGGAAAAGGGCCGGAGTGGAGTGAGCTTCTGCAGTGGAGCCTTGACAAAGAGACAGCCTGAGGGTTGGGGTTTTGGGAAGGAGAAATGTATAGACAGACAGTTAGTCAGCCTTGGGAGTGGCAGAAAAGGAGCCAGACAGCCACGGAGAAAACTCTTGCATGTGTCTCTCTTTACAAGAACGGGCAAGAGTTCTGCAGAGCCCAGGGGAAGGACTGAAGAGTCTACAGATGAATGAGCCCAGGCAGGGACTGGGGAAAAGGGCTTAGAGACACGCCAAAGTAGGAAGTAGTCCAGGGAGCCCCAAGAGTCTGAGGGGAGCACACCTTAGCTTCTTGTTATAGAGGGTCCCTGGACTGGAGTGCAGAACAAAGGGAGGGCCTGGTTTCCCCTACCTACCCTTGAGGAAGTTGGTGTGAAAGCCCTTTGATAAGGGGGCAGAGACCATTAAGCCCAAGTCATGATGATGACATGATGTAAGATCATGGGACTCTGTTACCCTGGAAGGGGTCGGATTGAATGTTACATGGCCTGAGTCATGAAAAGAAGCAGGTGGGTGCTGGGCTGGAGTAGCTGTTGGCAGGGGATGCAAGAGGAGGACAGCCTAGACATAAGGGGGCATGCTGGCTGGTGAGTCACTCATATGCCATGACATAATAAATATAGAGCCACCTGGGACTTTCATGGCTGTCACTGGCACTGAAATACCACTCAGATGGGTACTTTAGAAATACTGAGAGAGGCTATAATTTATACTGTGGGCACTTGGAACTTCATGGGAAGAGTTTGCATAGAACTGACTCTTCTATGCCAAAAACTCCAGTGTTAGTAAAGGAGCCAGATCCTCAGCTGGTATAATTGGGCAAAACTCTACTGAAGTCAGTGGAGCTGTATCCATTTACACAAGGTGAGAATCTCTGTTACCTGTTAGGAGTATAGGGCCTAGAACAATGGTTCTCAAACTAGGGCCACTGCTTGTTCAGGGAAAGCCCCTGGCAGGCTGGGTAGGTTTGTTTACCTGCCACGTCTGCAAGTTAGGCTCCCACTGGCTGCGGTTTGCCGCTCCAGGTCAATGGGGGCCTCAGGAAGCGGCGTGGGCCGAGGGACATGCTGGCTGCCCTTCCTGCAGCCCCCATTGACCTGGAGCAGCAAACCGCGACCAGTGGGAGCTGCGATTGGCTGAACCTGCAGACATGGCAGGTAAACAAACTGACCCGGCCCACCAGGGGCTTTCCCTGAACAAGTGGTGACCCTAGTTTTGAGAACCACAGGCCTAGAACACACAGTTATAATAGATCTGGTTTTATCCAATAGAGGGCAGTACTACACAGGCACACTAGCCTCCTTACATTGCTGTTGACTCTGTCTTGTTAGAAATGGAGACACTAATACACTTAGTTAGCTTCAGGTTTTAAAAAGCATATATATTTTTTAAATTTAGCCCACTTATTTTCTGCTTCACTGGTAAAAGCAAACAGCAGGAGACTTTTTTTTTTTTTTTTTTTGGGTGATGATTAAGGCTGGCCTCATCCAGACATCCTGTCTTTCTTAAAATAACTACTGCAGTACCTCGGTTAAGGAAGTTTACCTTGTTCAGATTCTGTCACATTCTGTTCTGTGTAACCAAACCCACAAACATATAATATTACGCTTTACCAAATATGGGTTATGTTTTTTAAAACTGTACTATTGTCTGTATTATTTAATTTCCAAAAATATGAATTATAACTTGATATCAAGAGCCACCATAGTAACTAAAGCCAACAAGCACTGTAAATGAGAAAATGATGAACAAACTGATAGAAATGTCAGGTATTTCAGACCTCTTAGCAAGATCCATTTAAATTCCAATAACTTGTCAGTGAAACAGTTCCTCTACATCACTGAAACATACAGCTTCAACTTTCTACTTTAGAATGCTTAGGTAGTAATAAAATATTGTAGACTTCAGAAGTAAAAACCATCTGTTAGATACAGTAATTTTTCAGGGGTCAGAGTTAAGGTTGTGTTTCAGTGTGATTGGGAGGGACTGATGTGTACATTTGGGTAGACTTGACAGAATTTGGTTTTTCTTATAATTTTGAAGAGAAATCAGTATTTGTGTGGGGTTTTTTTTTTTGTTTAAATTATCACTTTACAGTTTCACAGTTGTGGGAAAGTATGGAGGGTCATGATAATTTAATGACAGCATATGTTAAGATTAAAAAAGTTAAAGCTTTGTAACTGTTAAAACACAATCAACATCACATGTAAAAAATATACAAAGTAAATATCCTTAAATTGAACTCTTTAAGTTCTCAAGCAGCATTTTAATGTCGCTATCTGTAAATGTTGATTATTGAGGGAAACACTTTTTGTTTTGAGTGTATTGTAAAATTGAAATTTACTGACATTTACCAGTTTAAAAAAAAATCTAATGCTTTCGAGCCTAATGATGATGGGTGGCTGTATGTTGGGAATGAAAGGGAATTGTGGTGCTGAGGAGTCTCTGAGTATGTTTGGGGATTATGGTATTTGGGTGGCATGGGATATGAACTGAGGTTCGCAGGGATGTTAGTCACCTTAGCTGGTTATCTTTGGTGTGATAGTGGTATGTTCTTTTGTTTTTTAAATTGCATTGATAGGAAAGATACTTGAGCAACATAAACTCTAAAATAATGAAGTTTTTCATATGGGCTAAGAAAGCAAATTCTTCTTCATGTACTCTTACTTTCATGTATGAACATGATCTAACAGCATAAACTGATTATTAGAGCGGTTCATAATCTGTCCGTGAAAAGTACATGTAGTATAGTAGCAAAGCTGCCCAACAGAGGTAGTGTTGTTTAGTGGCTAGAGCAAGGGCCTTGGAATCAGTTTATAGTCTTGGTTTTGCCACAGATTTAGTGTACCTTTGGCAAGTCTACGTTTCAGTTCACCACTTAGCTAATGCTAAGTATACTCATTTTACAATCTAATGGACTTGTTACGTGAGACATATAAATCAGACATATAAATCAGTTCCTCTGTAAATAGAAGGTGGTATTAACAAAATGACAAATCAAACCATCAGGATTTCCTTCAATATAGATCATTTGGGGGTCTTTATTTATATATATATATATATATTTTGACTTCTTACTATGGAATTTAGAAGACCCCTTAAAAAGGGAACAGAGTAAAAGACAACTTCGGAGCATTTCTTTCCCTTTTTCCAGACTATGAGGATACAAACCTATACTGGGAAATGTTGTACTTTCCAAAAGATCAGCTCCAATTAGCATGTAAATATTTATTTGCTTCAGTGGTAAGTCATAATGATTTGGAGGGATCACTCTGGTTTGTTTACTGTACCATAGTAACTAGTAGAACATTATTCAGTTTGTTTCTCAGTTAAGTGACAAAAAATTCACCTACATAGAATCTGACTGTTTTCAAATGGTAAACTTAGTCCTCATCAAACCCCTGAGTTTCTTTCAAGGCAAACTGAAGGCACATTTATTCAAAAAGAGTCAATAGAATAACAGTAGCATACATGGAAGGACTCTACATCTAAATGGCTGTTTGCTTGCATGTTTTATACTGAAGGAAACTTACTTCATGTAGCTGTCATGGTACATTCTGGTCAATCACTATACCCAGGCACTCCCAGTTGTGCTTCCTGAGAAAGGAAAAAATAATTCTGCTAGTTTTATACACTATACATCACTTGCTTATTTAGCCTAAAGCTTCATTCCTTACCATCTGGGAGGCTGCATATGTCTAAGGTCATGTAGGGGAACTCTGTTCCTTATTAATGAAAACTGTGTCTTAAAATAAGCCCCAAGTGAGTGAGTGATTCAAGCAAGGCTATAAAATGTTGAAATGGGTATTCATCCTTTTCTCACAGGAAAACCTCTTATAAATAAGCTTTTCCTCATGGCATTTTAGACATCAAAGCATAAACACCTCAATTAAGTCCACACTCCGCTGTATAGGTAAATAGCTGTATCTTCAAATGACGTACATCACCAAGCAACTAAGCACTCTCCAGATTTAATTCTGACTGGCAAGAACAGGTGGATGCCATGCAGCTTAAACTTGGAAAGATGACCCCAAATGACTATTAACTTACATCTGATGGTTGTAAGATAAGGTAAGGGTTAATTAAGGATTTTCCAGAAGGGACATAAGATGTTCAAGTGAAAGGTAAAGGGAAGAACGTGCTGACACAGAAACAGGTCAGATGCTTTTTCTAAGGCTAAAAAATTATGTTAAACTCAGTATACAGTGAAGAGCACTCCACTACTCTTAACATGAGAATGTGGGTCTTCATCTCTAATAAATTAAAATAACACTCTATGGCTGATGTGCTAGTGTAAATCTGCATATTGCTTCATCCATGCAGAGCTGGGATAGTGTTAGGTAGTCACTGTATATGAGAGATGGCTTACCCAGTGTCAAACTTGAAATAAAGTGTCCTTCAAACATCAGGAATTCTATAGAAGAAGGATGGGACAAACAACAATTTAAAATTACGGCTGTCAAGCGATTAAAAAAATTAATCGTGCTATTAATCAGACTGTTAAACATAATAGAATACCCTTTATTTAAATATTTGTGGGTCTTTCTACATTTTTTAATATATTGATTACAATTACAACACAGAATTCAAAGGGTATGGTACTCACTTTATATTTTTGATTACAAATATTTGCACTGTAAAAAGAAACAAAAGAAATTAGTATTTTTCAACTCACCTAATACAAGTACGGAAGTGGAATCTCTTTATCATGAAAGTTGAACTTACAAATGTAGAATTACAAAAATAAACTGCATTCAAAAATAAAACAATGTAAAACTTTAGCACCTGTAAATGTAAACAAACTTGTTTGTCTTAGCGATTTGGCTGAACAAGAAGTAGGACTGAGTGGACTTGTAGCCTCAAAAGTTTTAAAAATTTGTTTTTGAGTGTAGTTATTTAACAAAGAAATACATTCATAAATTGCACTTTCACAATAAAGAGTTGCCCTACAGTACTTGTATGAGATGAACTGCAAAATACTGTTTCTTCTTTACAGTGTAAATATTTGTAATAAAATAATGTAAAGTGAGCACTGTACACTTTGTATTCTGTGTTGTAATTGAAATTAATATATTTGAAAATGTAGAAAAACATCCAAAACATTTAATTTTCAATTGATATTCTATTGTTTAGCAGTGTGATTAATCACAATTATTATTATTTTTTTAAATGATTGGGTTTTTTTTGTTAATCGTGTGAGTTAACTGTGATTGACAGCCCTATTTAAGACCTTTATTTCCCTCACATGTATTATTTCCTGTCTTGACTCTCCATGTGTCAGTAAAAGTGGCAGAGTTCTGTGGCACCTTATAGACTAACAAACGTAGTGGAGCATGAGCTTTCGTGGGTGAATACCCACTTCGTCGGATGGATGTGTCAGTAGTCATCCATAGATCTTTCCTTGTACCAGACTCTTACAAGGTCAAATAATGGAACTTTCTTCCCTGAACAACCTTTCATAACTGCCCTTCAGAGGAAATGGTGCATTTATCGCCAAGCTCACAGCCCTGAGCTGTCGGCACACAACTTAAACTGGGCCTGATCAAGCAAGGTGTGGAGCTCCACTCCCATTCACAACACCTACTTGGCAGTGCTCAGCACCTTGAAGAACCAGGCCCTTAGGAACAGGGCCATCCTTAGGCATATGCAGTGGCGTAGGGCACCATGAAATTTGGGCCACCAAATTGCCCCAAATTTCATGGTGCCCTAGGCAGCTGCATGCTGCATACACGGCAGCACCAGCCCTGGTGACCAGTCCTATCCCTTGGCTGGCCCCCCCTGCAAGGGGCAGGACCATCCCTAGTGGGGTATGGGGCCCTGGACAGTTTGCTCTGCCCTGCCTCTTACCCTTCCCCCCCCACACACTCTGCCCCCACCCCGCCCCCTTTCCACCTCTTCCCCCAGCAATCCCACACTCACCGGCAGCAGCACGAAATGGAGCAACCCGGCCTCAACCCGCTGTAATCCGCCAGCTCCCAGCCACGGCGCTCCACTTCCCGCCACCAGTGAGTGCAGGGAAAGGATTGCCCCCTGCACTCACCAGTGGTGGGAAGCAGAGAGATGTGGCCCACTCCGCTTCTCTTGGCCTGGCCCAGCCATGTCTCTCGGGTTGGGGAAAAGACCACCCCCAGTGCTCACCAGCGACGGGAAGCGGAGCACCACATCTGGTTGCTGGTGGAGTAGAGTGGGCTGGGGCTGGACTGCTCCACTTCCCGCTGCTGCCAGTGGGGGTGGTGGGGAAATCTCTTCCTCCAAGCCCTCTCCCCTGAGCGACATGACTGGGGCCGGGGCGAGGGAAGCGGAGCAGGCTGCTCCCAGCCCGTTGCTAATCCCCTGGGCCACTCTGGGCCTGTGGGCCCCCAAAAGTGGCCCCCCACAGCTCCTGCCTCTCAGACCCGGGGGGGGGGGAAGGCCTGGGGCCCCACACAGCCCCCCTTCTCCCCCATGGGGGCACTGCATAGGGCACCCAAATGGCTAGGCATGGCCCTGCTTAGGAACCAATGTGAAGGCTTTGGCCTAAATGCTGGGGTAGAACAGAGAGAGGATTTGTTCCACAATTTATCTAATCTTACTGTCTGTCGAGAGGCTGTAGGTGAGATTCTCCTCTTGGCTACATAGATGTCATTCCATTCCAGTCAGTGGGATTGAATCAATATATCTGAGAGGTGAACTCTTAAACCTAGTACTAGTATTTCAAATCCTTTTCAAAGGTGCATCAGTATTCACTGTGGAAAAAAACAGGATAATCTACTTGCATTTTCTGGTAAACTCATCCTCATATTTATAATTTGGTGTCAAACTAAAGAAGAAACTATCATCTGGTGGACCAGAGTGCTAAAGGAAAGAAGTAAAAATTAGATTTACACACTTGGAACGAAGGGACTAGCATTTGCTGTAGGTGCTGTGCTATGTAACTGATACTCCCTAGTTAGAGCCCTTCATTTTCAGTTTTTTATTTTATTTAATTTTTTCCTGGGAATTTCAGTGTTTGTTTATCACAACAACACCAGTGAAAATCCATGCAAAAACTATAGATAATTTTTCTGGGTAAATATTGGGGTTTATTTTGGTGGATGGAAAGACCAGGGGAATATATTCAATCGATCGATGAATAGAATTCAAAGCATTAATGTAGCTTTCTGTAGAACTAAAACAGAACTCAAAACACAATGCTACCTCTGAGTTTAAGAAAGCAATATAGCTCTAATCCCCAAATAAAACTTTTCATTTGAATAAACAGTTTACTGTTGTAGACTGATGATAATGGGGGGGGGGGGGGATGGCGGGAAGCTCCCTTTTATGGACACCCAGCCAGCTAGTTAGCTATAAAATCCCTGTTAGTAGCTGTTCTCTACTTGCTTTACCTGTAAAGGGTTAAGTAGTCCACAGGTAAAAGGAAGGGAGTGGGCACCTGACCAAAAGAGCCAATGGGAAGGCTAGAACTTCTTAAAATTTTGGGGGAAAAGCTTTCCTTTTGTCTGTCTGTTTTCCGGAGAGAAGAGACACATAGCAGCAATGCTATAAGAAGCTTTAAGGGGCAGGTGTGGAAAATCATCAGATCATACCTAGACCTACTTACTTGAAACCCCAGGTATGTAAGTAGATCAGGAAGTGTCTAGAAAGACACAATTAGGTTTATCTCTGTTTATTTCTTATTGGCTTGTGGACTCCTCTGTGCTAACCCCAAATGCTTTTGTTTTGCTTGTAACCTTTAAGCTGGACTTCAAGAAGGTTATTCTTGATGTTTAATTTTTGTAAGTGGGTTTTTTAAAATGTATTTTTATATTTTTTTAATAAAATTCACCTTTTTTAAGAATAGGATTGGATTTTTGTGTCCCTAAGAGGTTTGTGCCTATGATGTTTAATTAGCTTCCCATTTTAGAGTGTCAGATCTTTAAACCATTATCTGCTAACAGCTAGAAATGTGTACATGGTGGGCCTGAGATTCATCAGTACATTCAGATGTGCACACACTTCAGAGCTTGTGTCTGTGTGTTTTTGCCAGTATCTTCTAGACTAATACATAGTCTTACTTCAACAGGCAGCTTTGCATATACACACAGACTAATGTATTATCATAATACATTGCATGAGACTGTTATTTTTTATTTATTATACAAAGAAAGGTGAAAATCAGAAAAAATGAACAATACTTTTTGTAAAAATTGATTTTAAACTAAAAACAAAGGGGCTTATCCACAGTGAATTCCTTTCATATTTAGGAAGCAGTATTATCTAATGTGTGGAGACTTGAGTTCTGTGTTTTAACTCTTCTGCTGACTTTGTGGTCTTTAAGTCATTTACTGCCCTTCCTGTATTGGTCTTTCAATCTGGAAAAATATTATAGTAGCCCCATCTGTACAGTACTTTGATGAAGACCACTGTTCAGTCCTGAGGAAAAAAGATTGAGGGGGAACCTGACAAGTCTTCAGATAAGTTAAGGGCTGTTATAAAAAAGATGGTGATCGATTGTTCTCCATGTCCGTTGAAGGTAGGTCAAGAAATAATGGCCTTAATCTGCAGCAAGGAGACTTAGGTTAAATATTAGGAAAAACTTTTTAATATAAGGATAGTTAAGCACTGGCATAGTCATACAAAGAAACTTGTCAGGGATTCCATATTGGAGGTTTTTAGGAACAGGTTAGACAAGCACCTCTTTGGGTTGGTCTATATATACTTGTTCCTGCCTCTGCACAAGGGGCTGGGTTAGATGATTTGTTGAGGTCCCTTCCAGCCTACGTTTCTATGATAGAAGTCTCCTGAGTATTCCTGTAGCTGTGCAGGATAACAACTTACATGCTGGTTCAACCTGAAAGAACAGATATTTTGATAGTACATTCTGTTGTCAATTATAATACTTGCAAGAAAAGCGATCTCAGATTTCAAATCCTTTACCAAGGTATTATCCTTATTTTGCAGATGGAGAAACTGAAGCACAGAGGAATTAGTGACTTGTTCAACATCAAACACTGAGTCTGTGGCAGAGCCACACAAACACACACAATCTACTCCTCTGACCCTCTATTAATTTTGTCATTTTAGACTACAAGATCTTGGAGGCAGTGTGACGTTATTGATATAAACTGGGACCATATAGAACATGGTTTGCAACCAAGGTCCTGTAGTGGCACCAAATCTTATGTAAAAAGGGGTCATATAAGGGGTCTAAGACCAGGTTATGGGTTGCTGGTTATGATTATGCTGTCTATATGTATGTATCCTTTTGTAGTTGAAGTTATGAGTATTGAATCTATACTGTCTGTATTTCAAATTTGTGCTGTGTTTTTGGAAACATTCCAGACAAGTTGGTATTAGCTCTGACTAGCCTGCTTGATGGCCCATTAAGGACCATCAGCTACACAATTAACCCATGGAGAGAAGGCAGATACGCCTTGTAACTCAGCAAATATGCAGGGACTTGCCCATGTGACTCCAGACTCCATTTTGCTGTAATTTTCCACAGTAAGAACAAAGAGGTTCTTACACCTGAAAAAGCCCATATGAGGCTAATGCCTCATCTCCATCTTGTCTTCAATCCTGCTTCTTACCTCTGGAGGGACTTTGCTACAAGCTGAAGCTCTACACAAGGGACTGATGACCCATCCCACCTGGGGATGTATTCCAGAGACTTAATTTGAACCTGCAGTTTATTCCATCACTGCTACAAGCCTTAACTAAGAACTTTGCCTTTACTGTATGTAATTGATTCCATTTAACCAATTCTAGCTCTCATCTCTATCTTTTTCCCTTTATGAATAAACCTTTAGATTTTAGATTCTAAAGGATTGGCAACAGCGTGATTTGTGGGTAAGATCTAATGTATATATTGACCTGGGTCTGGGGCTTGATTCTTTGGGATCGAGAGAATCTTTTTCTTTTATTGGGGTGTTGGTTTTCATAACCATTCATCCCCAGGACGAGTGGGACTGGTGGTGATACTGGGAGACTGGAGTGTCTAAGGAAATTGCTTGTGTGACTTGTGGTTAGCCAGTGGGGTGAAACCAAAATCATTTTTGTCTGGCTGGTTTGGTTTGCCTTAGAGGTGGAAAAACCCCAGCCTTGGGCTGTGACTGCCCTGTTTGAGCAATTGGTCCTGAATTGGCACTCTCAGTTGGGTCTCGCCAGAACCGCATCGTCACAGGCAGAAATTGTTTTGCATGTTTTTTCACAGTGCCCATTACAGTGGGGCCCTGATCCTGATTGGGGGGTGGGTGCTATTGTAATAGAAATACTTAACTTCCCCAAAGTTTGTTTGTGCTCAGAACCTAGGGTGACCAGACGTCCCGATTTTATCGGGACTGTCCCGATATTTGCTTGTTTGTCCCGCGTCCCGACCAATGTTAGGTCGGGACACTGGACAAACAAGCAAAGGCTCCGGAGCCCGAAGGGCTCGCGCCCTCCCCTGCCCCGACTCCGCCCCCTCCTTCCCCCATTGGATCCTTCCCCAAATCCTCGCCCCCATCCCCGCCCCCTCACTGCCCCATTGTCTCCCTCCCCAAATCCCCGCCTCTTTCCAAGCATGCCATGTCCAGGAGACTCAGGGGAGTGTGGGGCCGGGGTGAGTGTGAGTCTGGCCTGGCCCCGAGCAGGCAGGACTCGGGCACGGTACCTGGAGGGAGAGTAGGGGGGCGGCCCATGGGGCTAGGTGGCGGCTGTTCTCCCCACCTGGGCAGGGGACTCGGGAGCAGCCGCTGCTGCAGCTCCCACTGCTGTGGGGGGAGGAAGTGGCCAAGCACGTGGCGCTCGGCGGCTGTGGCTTTGGTGCCTGGGCCCGAACCCCCCGGGCCTGCTGCGGGGCAGCGCGCACACTGCGCTCAGCCCCTGGCCAGTCGCGTCTGGGCTGGCTGCCCAGCTGGTGCAATCCTGTGGCGGAGGCATCGGCAGCCCAGTCCTGTTCGTTCCCCTGCAGGACCCGAGCGGGATGCGGGGGGCTGGGGCCTGCTGCCCCCACTCCGAGGCCGCCCGCAGGATTGCACCAGCTGGGCAGCCAGCCCAGACGCACTGGCCAGGGGCTGGGTATGCGCAGCGTGCACGCTGGGTCCCTGCAGCAGGCCCGGGCTCGGGGGGTTCGTGGGCGCCAGAGCCGCAGCTGCCGAGCTTGGCCAGCGGCCGCTTCCTCCCCCCGCGGCAGTGGGAGCTGCAGCAGCGGCTGCTCCCGAGTCCTGCTGCCCAGGTGGGGAGAACAGCCGCTGCCTGGCCCCGCAGGCCACCCCGTACTCTTCCTCCAGATACCGTGCCTGAGTCCTGCCTGCTCGGGGCCAGGCTGGACTCTCACTCACCCCGGCCCCGTGCTCCCCTGAGTCTCCCGGGCCTCCCTCCAGCGCTTGCGGAGGGAGGAGGAATCGGGGGTGGGGGATTTTTTTTTCTCTGCCACCATTTTTTCCCCCGCTGCCCCCGCCCCGCCCCCCCGCGTCCCGATATTTGACCTGGGTGATCTGGTCACCCTATCAGAACCAGTGTAACTGCTTTGGTAGTTCTGTAGTAATAGGTCTTAGTTGTGAAGTTCAGATCTAAATCTAGATCCAGATTCAGGGGATTCCAACTTGTATGCTGGTTTGGGCCCGTCTCTATTTCTAGCCCAGTTCACACACCCAAGAAGCTTGGAGGGGCTCTGGATAAACATCTGAACTTCTGGGTGTCTGTCTGCATCAAATTGGCACTAACTTTATTAGTATGAACATTTTTTGTTACTAGGGTTTACGGCTAATTTGCTGATAGCAGTGATAATGCAAGTGTGTGAACTGTTACCCCACCCGTTAAAAGAACCTTAAGGCAATAGAATGCTGCCTGTGCAAGGGGATTTTGGTGACTCAGTACTAGTCATTCATTAACAGAAACTCAGTGGTGTGTGCACTGGAACAATTCCATAGTCAATTACAAAGTCAAACAACTTTATTCACGTAAGCCTTTATTGTAAACTAGACTGAAACTTTTTGTGCATTTGCATTGCTGGTAAATCTTCAATTTATCCGTTGGCTTGTGACAGCCTGTGAGGAAAACTCTTCACCTACCCTAGTCAAATCATTTTTGAACATCAGTAGTGTTAAATCTTGAACAGTAATTGAGCTGTGAAAGAAGAGGGCTGTGAAAATAAGCTGTGTTTTCCATCAGGATTTTGAACAGAATTATCTTCAGAACTTTGAACTTCACCTTTTCAGATTGACAGAAGGGGACATGCTTCTATGTTCTTTAGTTTATTCTTGAAATGCTCTGGATCTGGAATGCAAGGTGGAAAAGGCCACGAAGAATGGGAATAGAGAGAGAGTCTTCATTAGTTCAAACTCAGCCAGTTTGGTAGCGACATTGGCAAGGGACTATATTATGAGTCTGAGGAACAACTCTGCCATTGTAAATCTAGAGCAGGGGTTGCTAAACTTACTGACCCTCTGAGCCACATATGACAATACGTGGGAGGCACCTGCCGGGGCCCTGCCCCTGCTGAAGCCCTGAGCCCTGGAGACACACTCAGTGTGGCTGAAGCCCCAAGACCCTCCTCCCTGCTGGGCAGAAGCTTCTACCCCACCCCCCTGCTGCAAGGCAGAGGTCCCAAGCTCCCCAGCCTGATAGGTGGTGAAAGGGGAGGGCAATTTTTCCCTCATTGTATTTTCTCTGTTTGCATGCATCTCAGTTCTGTACACTGGCACTGTAAACATGGTGATACATATTAATGGAAGTAAGAGATACTACCATAGTTACCAGGTGAACTGTGCTTTATACCCTTCTTGTCCCTCTCAAATACACAAGCCTGGCTTCCTTCATCTTTCTCAAAGGTGGAACCTACAGTCCAACTGCTCTGGGGCTGGATCTCTGTGTGGCATTCTCTCCCCCCCCCACATCTCCCAAGCCTGTTAACGTGACAGTCCAGCTGTGCTTGACATCTGAAAGTCCTTTTCCTCTGGGGCCTGTTACTGGAGCTTAATTAAAATGACTCAAACATCATCTTCAGCACAAAGCATTGTTTATGTATGCAGGGTCTGAATGAGCTCTTCCTTGACATCTTGTGATGAATCGGGGTGAGGGGGAAGGGGAGATTTCAGGAACAGATGATATTTGCATAAACACCTACATTGCCTTGGCAAAGCAGCTCCATCATGCTGCACACCTAAGTGATGAATTTTGGTTGGTGTTGAGTTACAAATCATTTTGGTATTCAGTGCAGGAATAATGAAATATTTTTCCTTTTTGTAAGGGCACCAGAACTGTACGTAGCCTGCCATGATTGAGGGAGTCACCCTAATTTGAGCCTCATTGTCTAAGCAGGGGACAAGAATGCCAAAGCCTAGGAGAGGGAGGAGAATGACAGGTGTTCCTACCTGGTGGTGTGAGCTCTGCCTAAGGAGTCCTAGATACCGTCTGACCTGATCCTCCCCTCTCCACTGTTTTAAAGACAGAGCTGATTAGACTCAATCGAGAGTCCTTGTTTCACTCAGTGATCACTAGAGCTGAAATCACTGATAACCAGGTGCTGAGCCTTGGCCCTGTTGTGGGACAGTGTTGCAGTGGAAAGACTGCACAGCCTGCACTAGCAGTGAGGTTCCTATCCACCTGCTGAAATCACTCACAGCTGATGTAAGTGGTGGAGCCAGGGCCAGCTCCAGCTTTTTTGCCGCCCTAAGTGGCGGAGCAAAAAAAAAAAAAAAAGATAAAGCTGCGATTGGTGGCAATTCGGTGGCAGCTCTACCGCGCCGCTTCATTCTTTGGCGGCAATTCAGTGGTGGGTCCTTCATTCTGAGAGGGAGTGAGAGACCCACTGCCGAATTGCCGCCGAAGACCCGATATATTTTTTTTTTTTATTTTTTTTTTGTGGTGGGACCACATGGTAGCATGGAGCAGAACTTTCAGAAGGGAGTAGGGCTGAGGGCACAATGAATAATGCTGAGGTCTGAGGCCTCCATTCATATGTTTCTCCTTCTGGTAGGTGCCTGGAGATTGATATTAATTTTGGAATATCTGCTGTATAAAGCACTGAAACAGTTTCACATTCCATGGGTCTAGTCCTGGCCTCCCATTTGACAGGCTCATTGACTTTTCACTCTTCAAGCTTCCTCCCTCAGTATTTCCTAGCCCTTCTACAAGGAAACATGCATGGGGATAGCATGAGGAGCATAATTGCATCTGAACATGGATCAATATTGAGGAAGCTTACACCAAGACTCTCTTTTAATCATAAAGCTTGCTGATTAATTTCTAGTAGGTTTTCTTTTGTGAATCAGGAGAAATAAATCCAGCTGTGAAAGAGAATTTAACTCGGGGCTATGAAAATGTGAGTGAACAAAGTGTCAGGCCTGCAGATAATTAAAATAAAAACCTGTCCTGGAAGATTAAACTCATCCTGCAGCAAATGAAATGAAGCAAATATACCTGAGATACCTGGAGAATAAGTTCAAAAATATATCTGGGAAATACTATTTTTGAATGAATACTGGATGCTTGGAAAAAAGTTACGAGCATGTTCAGTATTACTGTGCCATCAGCTAGCTTTTTCATTGAGTGCTAATATTTGAAGAACTTGGTTCCTATCTTAGAATTTCACACTTTAGTCCTAGGTTTCAAACTAATTTAATTTTGAAACAGTCAGTGTTGGTCTAGCTGAATCTATATGGTACCTTTTAAAACCTTAGAAAAGAGATGCAAAATTCAAGATTAGAAGGTTTAAAATCTTCTAATGTAGGATAAGGCATAACCATTTAAAGCCCATTCTACTAATTGAGGTCCCAGTTCAGCAAAGCAGTTATGTAAACGTTTAAGTCCCCCTGTAGTCAGTAAAGCAGTGAGGCACCTGGTTATCTTTAAGAATGTGTCTAAAGCTGAGAGTTTTGCTGTAGAGGGATGGACTGCTGAATTGGTGCCTTAATTTCTCCAAATGAATACGATACTGATAATGCTGAAAATAGAAAATCATTTTTTCCTCTTGGAAATGATAGCAATCTGGATAATATAAAACACACACACACACACACAGTAAATTGGAGAAAGAACACTTATTTTGACAAAGGCTGTAAGAATCTTTGTAAATTATTTTTAACTTAGTTTATGCTGCACCTAGAAAACTTGGCCAACTCCTCTAGTGAAATTCATTAAAGATTTAAAATAGGCAGTTAGTTAAACATGAAAAGATAATAGTCCCAATCCTGCATTCCCTATACACCCAAACTCCCTCTGAAATAATTGACTTGAGCCTGAATTCCTTACACACCATTGGTCAGCATGGAATATCACACAGTATGTTTTAATTGAATTGTGAGAGCCAGAGGTTCCAAACATAGGAAGAGAGACAGACTTATCCCTAGACTAAATTTGACATAAAATAAAGCAGGGAGAATTCTAGACATCTGCCTGGCAAGCAAGCTCTCCTAATTTTTTACTTTTATCAGATTTGTGAAAGGAGGGGATTGAAGTGGTTGAATGTCCAGCTACCCCTGAAGCCAATAAATTCCATGAGTTTAGTGGGCTCTTGGCACCTTACAGGGTCAGGTCACAAGAGTGTAATGAAAGCCAGCACAGACTTTATGGGGAGGGAAGAGAATTAAGGCATCAAAATGTATTACTACAGTAAGAGTGGATCATTACAAAGCAGCCTAGGAGAAGCCCGAGGGAGCTGATGTGAGTGATTATTGATTCCAGGGAAAGGATATCTCAAGGGCAGGGGTTGTCATGTGGGAGCTGTAGTGAAGTAACAATGCACCCCCTCTCCCCCTGGCAAATGAATCATAGCTGTAGAGAGTACGATATGCTTAACTAGACACTTGCAACTTGATATTATTGGCTACTGTGTTATTCCCTCTGGTCCCTAAGTCAGCCGGAGTCATCATTTTCCTTACCAGAATAAATAGTGGTTTTATACTGATGACCTTGGCAGCCCCCTACCTTTCTCTCTTAATTTTCCACCACACTATATTCAGTACTGCCCCTCAAGAGTTCAAAAATCAGGAGTGCCCCAGAATCATGAGACTGAAAAATGTATCTTGATATTTTTTTTAAATGTCTTTTGACTTCACTCTACTCTGCTTCCAAGGTGTTTGATAATTTACGATTGAAAAGCCAGCTTTTAATGTACACAAACACATGCCTCTCCCTGAGTGCTTATAGGGAGACTACCCTACCCTTTCCTCACCCCTTAGATAGGGGAACTGCCATCCCTTGCCTATTACTGTCTTGACTCTCTCCCCTCCTAGTTCAATTCCTTTGATTAAAGAAGAGTTATATAGTAAATAGTCTGAGAACCTCTCCCCTAATTAATACGTCGTGATTCACACTATCACATTTGAACGGATACTTTTTCGAGTGGGTAAATTACAGATATATCCATTAAAGGACTTTACACTAACTCCTGCTTTCTGAATTTAGCTGAACAGAGTGCAGAGGAATATATCAGGACAGGGGGTCACAGACAAAAATGAGTATTGTACATTATAAGCAACAGCAAAAAGAAATGTTTATCATTACCTATGGGTACATTTCATATGTTTATGTAGCACCGCAATAAAAGAGATGACCTCTTCACAAATAAGTATGAAATAACTAATCTGTGTCAGTTAATGGGTAGCTAACCAATAATTAGCATCCTTGGAGAATACAGTTATATAATCGCCATTCATTAAATATATTTTTTTTAAAATTAGTGTTGAAAATATTTGTAATACTCCAAAAACAATCCTGTAGTGACTGATGTAATTTTTTTTTGCATAGAAACACTAAAATTCATAAGTGACAATGTTGCAGTTAAAATATGGGATTGATTTAACCTTTTGCAAGAAGCAGCACTTCCCTGATTCCCTCTACCCTTCTCTGCCCGAGACTGGGTCACACTTCCTTGTCCTCTGCCTCCTGGCTGCTCCTCAACCCCTGCTCCACTCTCCTCTGCTGCAACCCCTAAATCTGCCTCCTGCTCCCCCTCATCCTTCCCATTCACCTTTTCCAGTATCTCTGCTGCTCCTCACAGTCCCTGTGACCTGTCCAGCCCCCTGAGCCATAGAGTGGCAGCCTGTGGACATGTCTTCAATCTCAGCTGAAAACAGTGGGAGGTGGCCACCAACTTTATTAATGGCAGCCTCCCTTTTCACATGCAAATAGCCACCATTCCCCCGCACCAGCCCTCTTGCTGGCTTAACCCCGTGGACAGTAATAAGAGATGGTGGACATTTTGAATAAGGGAAAACTTGTGAGTTGGCAGCTTTTTGTCATGTTTTCACCTCTCTCATGAAAACAATACCTCAAAATCACTAGAGTTGTGATTAAAATCATAAGAGTTGGCCATACTGGATGTTCATCTACCCCTGAACACACAGACACCCACAGACACATGCACGCACACTCAATTCAGTTTATTTTAAGCCAGTTCAGTGGTACGTTATTTGAATAAGAAACCATACAAATGTTGCCACAGTGTGGAGAAACCCAGCACATTCAGGTGTCTGGCAGAAGTAGTTACAGTCTGAGGCACAGATTACCTATGTAATCTTTCACTTTGTTGCATTTGCAAACATTCTTAGGGAATCTGGTTACTACATTAGCAAGAGTATGTGATGTTTGAAACCAGAGTAAGTCATATGAGAGTAAACCCTGCTTTCTATCAGTGAAGTGTGTTTATGCTGGAGGTTTGCACTGGTGTACCTATAATCAGGTTAGGCCATTTTTGAAGGATGTTAATTCCATTCTTGTACCCTCTTAGAGAAAGAAGATGGTCCAGTGGTCAGAGCAGGGCCGGCTCCAGACCCCAGCGCGCCAAGCGCGCGCTTGGGGCAGCATTTTGGCGGCAGGCGGCTCCGGCGGACCTTCCGCAGTCATGCCTGCGGGAGGTCCGCCGGAGCCGCCTGCCGCCCTCCCAGCGCACCCTCCGCAGGCGCGTCTGCATGAGGTCCCCTGGAGCCGTGGGACCGGCAGCGCACTCCCTGCGGCATGCCGCCCTGCTTGGGGCGGCCAAATTCCTAGAGCCGCCCCTGGGTCAGAGCATTTGCCTAGGACAGGGGTCGGCAACCTTTCAGAAGTGCTGTGCCGAGTCTTCATTTATTCACCCTTATTTAAGGTTTCGCATGCCAGTAATACATTTTAACCTTTTTAGAAGGTCTCTTTCTAGAAGTCTATAATATATAACTAAACTATTGTTGTATGGAAAGTTAATAGGGTTTCAAAATATTTAAGAAGCTTCATTTAAAATTAAATTTAAAATGCAGAGCCCCCCCCGGACTGGTGGCCAGGACCTGGGCAGTGTGAGTGCCACTGAAAATCAGCTCGTGTGCCGCCTTCGGCACCTGTGCCATAGGTTGCCTACCCCTGGCCTAGGACTTGGAAGATCTTGTTTCTAGTCCTTGCTCCACTACAAACTTCCCCTGTGACGGGCAAGTCATTTAGTCTTTCCATGTCAGTAAAATGGGAATAGCACTTACAAAGGTATGGTGATAAATAACTAAGATTGTAAGGGGATCGGACCTAAGAGAGAGATCTCATAACTTCATATGGTATGTAAAAGACAGTTACATCCAAGTAAAGGATACATCAGAAAACTGTCCATATATATACACATATAGTTACACAAAATAATTGCTGAAACTGGAAGAAAAATATCAGAAGCCCCTGGGTAATTATAGAAAAGAATCAAAATACAAAAATAACAGGATTTAAATGAACCTTTATAGATAACTTTAGATTAAGTGACTTGCCGAAGGTCCCATAATGAGTCACTGGCCTCTTGATGCATGTGCGTTTGTAGAGGAGCTCTCGGAACTATGCACCTGCACTGAGAGGAAACATCTAGTCTAAACTAAGTCAATTTTAAGAGTCTGATCTCTACAGGAACATTATTTCCATGATTTCTCCCCATCCACCTGTGTTCATTTAACTTTGTGTTAACTAGTTCAAGCTCGTTGCTTAGCTCAGTGAAAATTTTGGTTGCTAGTTGTAACTTAATCAAGTTTAGTGCGCCTTCTCAATGTAAACTCTTGGCAAGAACTGCAGATGAGTCTGATGTAGAACCATGGGCTCTTGATTGAATAAATAGGTCTGAGAGTGTTGCAGGTGAGCTTTCACCCATTTTCAAGAGCAGCAGGTCAGACCTAGCTTCCAAAAAATAAATGTGGAGCTGGTCTATGGATGGAGAATGGGGAAATATGTGTGAGAGAGAGCTCAATGAGAAAGGCACAAATAATTTGCTATATAAAAATCTAAAATGAATCCATCTGGTCCAGGGATCTTGCCAATCAATTGCTGTAGCTGGACCTGAGAAGCTCTATTTGCTTTTTTTGTGCTTAGATTTTTAGGAGAGAATTGTTGGTAACATCTCTGAGGGAGATTTTGGAAAAGAGATTCGTATTCATATTTTTGGGAGGATTGCTCATGAATTGTTTGATTTCCTAGAAGGGGATTAAAAATCACTGATTGCCCTCAGTTTTTCAGAGGGACAAGGGGGTTGAGATAATCTTTTATTGGCCCAACTTCTGTTGGTGAGAGAGACAAGTTTTCAAGCTACACAGATATCTTCCTCAGATATCACCTCACCCACCTTTTCTTTTTAATATCCATACCCTTTATGGATATTATCATTCATCATCCACACAGGAGCTTTCTGAACCTATTGGAAACATGTTATTCAGCATATAGGCTTGTTCCTGGAGCCATCTAACACCTCTGAGCTGATGGAGGATCTGGAGAGTCAATCTTGCAGGAGTCATGCCCTCTGTCCTAGTGTATGTCCTCCAGGAAGAGCAGAGATGCCACCTTTTGGTTTCTTGGGACACACTTCTTATTGAGGCAGAAACAAAGCAGCCCAGGATAGGGCAGTGGCAAGCTGCAGCTGCACAAAATAGCAGGAAGTTTTGTTGTCTCATTTCTGTACATAGTCACTGTTCGTAACAGAGTTTCTCTTGACACCAGTTTGCTCATCAGTAAGATACTACAACCACTGCATAAGCCAGTATTGCTTTTTCAAAGGCTTGACTTCTCAAAGAAACAAGTGCCATCTCTGCAATGAAGACTTCTTCAATGCCATGAAGCTTGTTTGGGGTGAGCTGATCAGTATGCCTTTTGTCTATGGTCAGGTTGTGAGACTTAGTGCTGCTATTTTCCCTTTAGATTGTTGGGTGACTGTTTTGTGGTTTCTCCTCCAGAGAAATCCACCAACCTTATTTACATACATATATATAAACTTGTCTTATTTTATGTAAAAATATCAACATGAGATTTCATGACATACTGTGAAAGCTCATTATTGTAGTAATTCAAATAATAGAGCCTAGGAGCTCCAGTCATGGATGAGGACCCCATTGTGCTAGGTGCTGTACAAATACAGAACAAGACTGTCCCTGCCCCAAAGAGCTTACAGTCCAAGGATGACAGATTGACACGGCAGTACAAGACAAAAATGAAACCATACTGGTCAGCATGATGGGCAGTGGTCTCAGCACGTTATCTGTGTTTCTTACAGTTGTGCTGCACGCCATCTTCCATTTTTACAAATAAACTTCCTTTTAACGACCCCCTCTGTAGCTGTTCTTGAAGAATAGGGAGATTTGAATGACCTTGCTTTGGGGATCCAACTAAATCTTACCTAGTTATGCATCCCACTTGAACCAGAATAAAAGGTGCTGTCATTTCATTAGAGGTGTTAATGCAGTGCCTTACTTCATATAATTTACTTCTATTAAATATAGAAACAAAGGGAATACAACAAACACAATGTGAAATGACAGAAATAGCAAACAGGGCAAAATGCATCAGAGTAATTTAGGTCCCTGTGCTTACCTCCACTGTGTGGCACAGAGGGGAGTAAAAGCATATTAATCATGCTGCTATCATGCTTGGGAGACCACATTGGTGAGAGGTGGCTAACAGGCATGCTCCTGTCCTTGCAGCCCCTTTGTTTGAGCAATGCATGTTTGGAGTATGTATAACTACATGTGGAGTCGTAGCTAGCTAGAAGTGGTAGTGCAGATAGGAAGCAGTCTCCTGATAAAAACGCGCTTCTATCAGACCACAGCACCAATATCATGACTAATTTTTCCAAGCTAATGACCACTAAGTCAGTATCATCATACATGGAACTGGTGTCACCGTGTGCTTTTGGATGATATCAGAGCTGTTTTAGCAGCTCGTGATACCTATATGATGCTGTTGCCACTAATCTCATTGACTGGAGCTGGGACAGGAAAGGAGGGGCCTAGAATAATGCCAACTTGATTAGGTGCCTCAGTTCCCCATCATGCACTGTGCTTGACAGTTATAGTAGTTAATGTGTTAGCTGACACCTGTTAAACCATGACTCAACGTTAGTGTGGACATATCCTTTGTGAGCCTGGATGAAGGGATTTATATTCATGGAAAATAGTAGATTACATACTTAAAGTACAAACACAATCCAGGGTTAGAACTCCCATTATATTAAAATGTGCTATGGAGCTAGCCTCAAAAAATGTCCCTTGGATACAGAAAACATTCTAAATTGTCAGTTCTGGCTTCATTTTATTTATGTATTTATTTGAAGCTTTTTTAAAAAGAGTACTGAAAGAGAAGATGCTTATATGTTTTCTGGTAAAATTGCTTAGAAAAAAGAGATTAAAAAAATCACAATCAAAGTATGTAGCTGGTACGCTTTTGTCACTGTATTTATATATAAACAGGCTATTCTTGTTCTATTTGTAACTAGTTTTAGTCCTCATCAGTAAAAAGCTATTTTTAAAAAAAAATGTACAAAAAACCCTAAAACCAAAATGTGTCCAGATTGGATTAATATTTAACAAATTTATCTTTCCACAATGACCCTTTAATTCCTGTATTTCGGAATTAAATAATTACTGGTATGTCCAGGATTTGAGGGTTGCAGCTACATTGGGAAAGCTCTAGAAGATGCATAAAGTCAAGTTTACTAAAAAACCTACTGAACGTGATTCTGGCCATCGTTCATTTGTCATTCCATTTGCTGGCAGCAAATAGAGATGAGAGGGGAAACAGTTATCTCTTCGCCCAGCAACTGTTCTCAAGTAAAGGACCCTGCAAGCTGCATATTCATAGGAAGTTTGTTGTGACTAATGCAAACTGATAGTCCTAGCAATGTGATGTCGAAAGCCCAGAGGCACTTAGAGTCCTGTTGTTTCAAGTGAGCATGTGGAAGGCAACATGGATCATGAAGGTCTGTTAATATTCCCCCGCTGGAGAGGAAATGTGTGCTGGCATTAATGTGTGTGGAAAAATTCTGACACTGTTCGTATATTTAAAACCCATAATTCAAGGCTGAAAACAATAACTTTTTTTTCTTCTTTTGTTGAATGTGTTTTTTTTTAGAGTAATTAACTAAATCCTCAGTAAAGCCAAAGAACTGCACCAGAATTACTGTAAAAGACATGCAGTAAATTCATTGATCCTAGCACTTAAAAAGGAAGCTAAAATAAAAAGTAAACACTTGTATTTTGTGGCTGTACTGTATCTTTTTAATTGTGCAACATATCAAGCAATTGGAAATGAAGATACTATTGATTTATCTATTCCATTCTCCATAGGTGAGCTCCATCTCTACCTTTGCTTTGTCTCTGATTTTCATTATAACATTATATTTTTGTCTTCCCTGATGATGTGCTTCACAAGAAGCCAATAATGTGTCAAACAACCCAATAGCAAATGTATTTCTTCCTTACTAATTAATGACCTTTTCATTAGTTTCTGCCCTGTTTTAATGCCTTTGCTCTGACTTGTTTTGAGCATTGTCCTGAGATCCATGTCAAAGAATAGAGAAATGAGTCTGTAGAACAAACAGTCCTCAAGCGATAACTGTGATTACCCAGTCTTTGGGGTGTGTTGGAAGAGCTTTTTGCAATGGTCTTGGTTATGCTGAAGAATAAAAAATGATAATATAGCCAAGTTTTATATGTCCACAGAAGTGATCAGGCTTTCAGCTTAGATTGCAAACAGCAATAGTAAATCTTTACTATGAATGATGAGGTTGTTGCTGCAAAGCAGCCAGGAAATCTCCAATGTTCCTAGAGGGCCAGTATGACCTCAGAAGTCCTCTGACAGTGAAATATTTTGACAGCAATGTGAGGCTCAGTTTTTATTAGCCTAAAATATTCTTGTTGGAAAATGTGTATATAAGATTGGGGAGATGAGGGCGGAAAGGCTTATGCCCAAGTGGCTGCTCTTAATAGGGCTTAGAATTTTTTTTTTATTAATGGGAACAGTCAATAAAAACTTTTTATAAAGAGGCTTTCAGTGGGGTGGGGAAAGTGTATGTACCTGTGAGATCTCATGTTTAACTGCTCATGGTTTAGAGCTATGTTGCTGTAACAGAAGTGGCAATAAATATACAAAGATGATACTAGCAAGGAGAGGTTGTATAAAAAGATCATAATAGAAGGCCCTCTTAATAACCAAGAGCTCAGTGCTATAGATAACGAGTCCTTGTGGAAGAAGGAAAATCCCTTGGTTCAAATGGCTTTTCTGTTTGTATTGAAAATCAACTGTACAAGGAAAGGAAGGCAACATCCAGGATCACTTGGCCTTGCATCAAAGACAAAAATACGTTGTATGGAGGCAGAGGGGTGGTTTGTAGATGGTGGGGTCTAAACAGCAATTGGGGCAGTATATGGATAGCAGTGCCAGAGAAGTACATTTGAATCTGGAACTTGAACTCTGAGTTGCACGTTGCTGGTGCTCTGGAAGGGGAATTATTTGTGGGTAGCTGTGCTGTTGCTACAACCATCTTTGTTCAAGTCTATAAGTAACTGTGAATAAAAGAGGCTAGGAATTCAGCCCAAAATTTTATGACATGGTGTCCAATTAGGTTCCTAAATCTATATTGAGCATCTCCATATATTTATTTGGATAGAAATAAAAATAAGATGCCCATACCAAAAATTCTAGTTTCGAGAAATTAATTAGACTTACAATCAGAATGACTACTGAGCAGCAGGAGAGTCATATACAAACAATGGATTAATTCAGCCAGCCACAGCAGTAGCAAAACAGACCCTTTTATACCTTCAGGAACGTACTTCCAACCTTCCTCAAACCCCTCACAAAACTATGTAAATTGATTTTTCAGAAGAGCTGAGCACCCACAAATTTTGTTGAAATCAATGGGACATAAAGGTACTCCAACACCTTTTGAAAATCCACTGATTTTTATATAATAGCTTAGAGTGTATAGGTTTATATAGCTTATTTTCTTTTGTTTCCTTTGTTGTTCAGCATATCTTTTAGTCTGGATGATGTGAGGAATCCTGAATCACACAGGTATCGACCTCTGCGTCAGGGGACGGGTTGATGCTTGAGACATGTTCGAATCTTTTCATAATTGCAAGGTTTTCAAAACTACAATAAGGAGTGGTTTTGGGATAAGTTGATAAACTGGAGACTAGAAGCACATGAGACAGACTAATCTAAATTATGTATGATTTTTTTGTAATGCAGTTGTGGCTGCTAACGTGGCTTAGGTGATCTTGAAGACACGCTCAGGGTTTGGAATATTTATATCTGGAATGGAGAAGTGACCCCGACCTTATTTTAAAGTTATACTGGAAATGTAATTTAGTGAGTGAGCGGTCATGTTGTTAGGATGTGATACTCTTGTAATTGAGTGAATTACAAAATGTGGATTTTTTTTTTAAGAACTTTATTTTGGTGAAAGGGAGTAATGCCTTTATTCTGTGTTTATCACATGGGATTGACTGGAGCAGCCGTAGCAAAAAGGAGTCTCTCAACTCTGGCAAGTGATTAAGGGTAGAAACTAGAGATGGTGGGAAAATGGATGCTTTTTCTTTGTTGTTCACTTTTTGTATGGAAAACTTAGAATTCCCCCGTCCCCCCCCCAAAAAAACCAAACCAAACCAAAACACAACTTATGCCTAAACATTAACCTTAATTTGGAAAGGCTGCCAAGGTGCCTCATGGGAGCTCTAGCTTGGGTTCTTCATGCCCCATTCTTTGCTATGGGCTGTGCTCCCTGGCTAGACCACGTCTCTCATGATGGGTCACAGTCGCCTCCTTGTTGAGCCCCCATGCTACATCAAAGAAGTCCTTTTTCTGTGGTTCCTGGAAGGTGGAATCTGATTGGGGAATCTGGCTCAGAGAGGCGAATGGGGGCATAAGGCACCCAAATTACAACTCTCCCATGAGCCACCACAGTGGCATTTCCAAATAACATTTTTTTTTTGGCTGAAATTTTTTTGGTTTCTGGATGCAAATCAAGAATTCTTTGGTTTTCAAGTGTTTTGGCTTTTCACTGAAAAGTCAATTTTCTGTGGAAAGTGCACACTTTTCTTGAAAAACATTAATTTTAATTTTCTGTCAATATACAGTTTAGACAGAATTTTCCACCAGCCCTATTTTAAAAACCTCTCCTACAAAGAGGGCTCGGTTAGCAACCAGTGGAAATTTTTCAGAACTGTTTACTGGGGATGTGACGGGGCGGAGGGAAGAGCCAGAGGCCTATGTCTAGTATCAAGTAGAGTCCTGATCTGGCTTGAGAGGGTAATGGAATTTTCTATATTTTTGTAATTTTTTTTTAACTTTTAACCTTTTATAAATGAAGCAGTTTTTATATTCAATCTTTCACATGTATAATACTGTTGTAATTTCCAACATCTTACCTGCCCAGTAGATTACAGACACAGGCAGACTGTTGCAGTAGACACATCACATTTCCTTGTAATCAGGATTCCAGCAGCTGTATCTTAATAAATTGAGATAGAGAGAAACAATTAACACATAGACCACCTCATCTTTATACAGGGCCGGCACCAGCGCAGGAAGCAGGTGCTTAGGGCAACAAATAGAAAGGGGCGGCATGCCCGGGTCTTCGGCAGCGGGTCCCTCGGTCCCTCTCAGAGGGAAGGACCGGCCGCTGAATTGCCACCGAAGAATGAAGCGGCACGGTAGAGCAGCCACCGAAGTGCCGCCGACCACTGGAGCCGTCCCTGTCTTTATATCCTTGAAGAAAGAAGTACAAGAGAAAAAATACTATGTGTAGGGATAGAGATACATATACAAATATCAGTAAATGTAAGTCATGATTGCATGTTACCATTCACCAACATTAAAGTTGGATTCAAACTTTTGAACTGATGGTATTAAAATGGGTCTGAAGTTAAGCAAAATGAGTTAAGCCTTCACTAATTTGGCTATGATGGCTATTGTAGAGGGTACTATGTTACCTTTCTACCTCTGTGACTAGTAGCCATTTTTCTACGATCATTTTTTTTTTATAAAACTCTTTGGCATTTAGTTAACATATAGTACTAGCCACGCTAAATCTAGGTCCCATTTTGGATCATTCTGATTTACACAGTTTCTCCACAGTCATTTTAGTTTGAATGATAAGCATTGTGGTAAAATAGTATCAATTATACAGATGCTAAGAAAAAATATGTAAAGCAGTATGAGCTACCATGCTAACATCCTATAAATGTCTCCACTTAATGAACCATAGACATCTGTTTCTAAACTGTTACGATCATTTTATGCAGTGACTCTGATTCTCGTGTTTCTATCCCATTTTTTTAGTGTTTTTGTGCTGTATGTATTTTGGGGGGATTGAGGAAAGTTAGGATAAAGCTGACTTTGAAGGGCAAAATTTGAATCTGAATGAATTTGTAGATCATCATCTCCTATTCCTAACTTGTATTACACATGGTCTGAGGACTGGGAGCCAGGAACACTTCAATTCAAGTATCAGCTCTGACACTGACTTCTATTGGAGCCTTGAAGTTGCTTAACCTCTCTCTCTCTCTTCCTCAGTATTCGTGTCTGTAAAATGGCAATCTTAACATCTACCTAGTTAAGTATTGTTTAAGGCAAGATCATAGTCCATTCTTTGCACTGGTTACTTCTGCTGCTTCAGTGCAGAAGGGGAGAGTAGGCTTCATATACTGCTAAACTTCTCCCATAGGCAGGAGGGGATGGAAAAGGCAGAGACTTTGCTCCTCTCTCCCTCAGTGTGCTAGGCAGCAAAACTGTACTGGCACACTGGGTGATGTGAACTGTACCAGGTACAGACCTAGTGCAGTTTATTCCTTTCTTGGAGCAGCAGGAAAACTGGGAGGGAAATCGTGACTCCAAGAATCAGTCTCCCTTTGGCGCAGAAGAACAATAAGCTACTTTTTACTCTAGGCTTGTGGCAAAGCCATAACTGAGTACTCTGAAACGAAAAAAGATATATAACACTACTTGCTGTGAATTTTCCTTGTCTGCCATCTCTTGTATTAGTGTAGTTGTAGCTGTGTCGGTCCCAGGATATTAGAGAGACAAGGTGGATGAGGTCATATCTTTTATTGGACCAACTTCTGCTGCTGAGAGAGACACTTTTGAGCTTACACAGAGCTCTTCTTCAGGTCTGGGAAATGTACTTGGAGCCCAGCTAAATGAAAAGGGGAACAGATTAGCATAAGTAGTTAGCTAAACAATCTGTTCCACTTTGCATTTAGCTGTGACACTTGGGATTTCCCAAACTTGAGGCTCTGTGTGGCTCAAAAGCTTGTCTCTTTCACCAACAGAAGTTGGTCCAATAAAATATATTATATCACTCACCTTGTATCTCTTGTATTATCATTTTCCATGCTCCAGAGCACACCAGCACTTTGGAAATAGATTGGCCCAAGTAACACACAGCATTGGGTAGTGAGGTGCTGAGTACCCAAAACTCCCTCTTTGCTGAGTGGCAGTAAATTTTGGACAAGGCTCTGCTGGCCAGCTTGTCAGCTGCTCGACTTCACTGGAGCTATTCTGACTTAAACCAGTTGAAGACTGGATCCTCTCTTGATGTAAGTCAACATCACTCCATTGACTTTAATGGAGCTATATTGATTTAAATCAGCTGAAGATTTTACCTCCAGTCCTCTGTTTAATCCTGTTTCACCAATTATAAATAAAATTGGCTCATCACATGATCATAACATTCATTATCTTCTTTGTCATAAAATTCTGGGTGCTCAGCACCTTATAGGATTGGGCCTTTTACCTTATGGAGTGGAAAACTGCCTTTTGAAATAAAGACTCTGGAGACTGAATGTACCATTCATGCAATGAGGCTGGTGATCATGGTGTCATATTCATGCAAATTAAGGAGTACCAAATATGGGTGACTGAGTTGATTTGAACCCTTATTGGTCACAGAGGCTCATCTGTCCGAAAGCTGGAAGAACTGCTTGTTTGGGAACTCAGAATTAGCTCTGGTTGACTTGTGCGTGGGGGTGGATGGAATGTGATGGACTTGCTCATATAACAGGGCTCTTTACCAGCTCAAGGAGCAGAATAGCAGCCTTGTTCCTGTCATGTCATGCTGCATTCTCATCTTGCTTGTGATGCTTGCTGTGCAGGGCAGGTTAGCAATCACACTGCCGTTCCATATGTGTAAGACATAATTTTGCAAAATGTCAACTCCTAAGTTGGAGAGTTCTCCAGGGACAACAGTTTTAATACTCTAGGATGAGTGAAATGCTGATTGTCATGGATAAAGTTTTGAAAGCACTGAGTTTAGTTCTTTGGTTAAATCAAGCCTGCTTTTCTTGAATGTACAGATTTAGACCTTCAGGAAACACTTTTCTCCTAAACTTAAAGCATAAAGGACAGTGGCCTCCTTTCTTCAGATACAGACATGTTTGTTAGAGTCCTAATTTATATACAGTTCCTTAATTTCCAATCCTGTGAGTCATATGATGAAATCAAATTCCCCTGGAATAAGCAAACTGGAGAGCACATCCTTTCCTTCTACCACACTCTCTATCTCCAGGCAATAGAAATATGCTGAGGTAGCTGAGAGTGAAACAAACATAAGGGTAAGCCCCACTGTGAGAGGGGAGGAAGTCAAGCATATCACAGCTCAACTGGGAGGCCAAGAGACAACTTAATTGAACAATTTATGTTATGTGAATGACAAAACTATCAATTATTTTTTTAAAAAAATACATGGTATTTCTTGTAGCAGCAACAGCACATAGCAATTAGGGGTTGGGTTTTGTTGCCTTCACAGCTCAGGAAAGGACACTAATTTATGCTGTGTCAACTGGAATTAATTGTATTTCTCATAGCATAGATTTAGAATTGTTCTTTGCATCTTACATTTCACCTTATATTTCCCATATGCTACAAAGAGCAACTTAGAAAATTGACTCAGTTTCAGATTAACCAAACGACACTCTTAATTTTAATCTCTTTGCTCTCTTTTTTTTCTGCCCCCCTCTTCCCCCCCCAATCCGCCCAGTAACCATGTTCATATATTTGTCATTTGATGATATGTGTTGTGGCTTGTATGCAGGTTGCCAACGATCTAGATATAAAGTCTCCTACCGAGTGAACACGAAGCCATGTAGGAATGGCTACAAGAGAGATGTCTCTAGGAGTCTTGTTCCACCTTGAACAACATTTGTCTCTCTCCCAGAAGCTTAATCAGACTTTCCACTTATTCTCTTCTATAACTAGCCAAGACTAATGTCCTCTAGACTGTAGCATATCTTGGGTGTAAGGAATATCTACCAGCTGAGACAAAGTATGAGTTTCTACTAGTTCACTAAAGAGGTGGGGAATCCTTTTGGTTCATTTTTTAAGTGTAGTCTTTTGGGCCATGTAGAGCCTGGCCTGAGGAAACATGCATGATACATGAATTTAGGGCTCAATTTTCAAAGAATATATTGTAACGAATGGAAGGATTTCTGATTACTTTGATAGGAGCTAGATCAAGCCCCAAGTATGTAGTGAACTGCAGTTTCATGCACAATGATGATATTTTTATACGCTCAGTTGAAATAGTGTAAAGAGACTTAAGGATGTTTTGTAGATACAGTTGGATGTGGAACATGAGATGTTTAAAGTGCTTAGATAATATCGTAGTGAGCATGGCATAAATACCTAAGGGTGAATATAAATCTACACTCCTTTCCTCAGTCACCTTCCTCCTAGTTGCACCCTAGTTTGAGCTACGTAAATGACCCTTAACCACTCTTATCCCTTCATTTGAACAACCAATGACTTCAAGTACCTAATAAAAAGCCACGGCATTTTCTATGCGGTTGTGAGCTCATGCTTGATATCTGTAAAGTGCTGAGAAATAGAGGAGCAGCTTTCAAGGCTGGAAGGTCTAATATTTAACCTCTAGTGCAGTGGTTCTCAGCCTCTTTCATAGTGTGATCCCATGTTACAAATGAAAAATTTCAAAGTCTCTTTCTCATGGCTCCATAAAGATAGGGAGGATTGTCATATTCCTGCTCCCACGCCCACTTGTTCAAAATTCCCAATGTCAATACATATGTAAGCTAATTAACCAGAAGAATAGCACTATTGCTTTGCAGGCCTGCCTCACTCTGGCCTTCTGTTCTGCTTGCCTCTTCTGTTTTTGTGAGCAGGCAGAGTATTAACATTGACAAAAATCTGCTCTTCTATAGTAAGATTTTTGTAAGTTTTGATACTTTACCAATGCACAAAAAAGAACAGAGCAGGTAGACTGATGCAAGGGGCCACATGACTTTCATATGTGCACTGGCTATAGCAAATAAGTCAATACCTAGATATGGTCTGGGTAGATAAGCAATTGGATATTGGTTTTTCATTACTTGGGCAGCAACGTGACTAATAGTTTTTCCAGGATTAAACTTTAAAGATATGATTTATAGGGAAGTCCCAGTTTTGATTCTGTTATTCTAAGGCATGTCCCTTTAAGTAGTGAACAAAAAGGTAATTTATTAAAGGGAACAAAGATATTGTATGGTGCTTGAAAATTAAAAAAAGAGCCATAAATCTTTAAAGAGTCTGGGCATGCAGAGATATCATGCCCTGGTATGCTGGCATGCTGTGTAATGCTATCTGTTCATGAACTGTGGGAGAGGGTGTGATGTAGCATCCCTATGTCAAGCTCAAGGAGTTTTCAAAAGTGAAGACTTGGGCAGGGAATGTTTCAGGGGCAGAGCAGGTTGGGGCTTTATCTTCTATAAAATACTACCCAACTTTGTTTGAATCAGTCCCATTGCCAGAGTCAGACTCTACTCAGGAAGGCAGGCTTGTTCTCAGTATGTAGGTGTAAGCAGAGTCAGGATGAGCTCTACCCTGACATCTGGTGGTAGATTATGGGGAGTGCAGAGTGGAAGTTTTCAAGTATTCGCATTAGCATTTCAGTTATTTGCATGGGCACTCCCACCCCACTTAGCATACCGCAAAGCAGCATGGGATGGTTATTTTCACAGCTGTGGGAGCCCCAATTTCATTGTTATTGGGGAAGGAGGAATGAAATGTTGTCACCCTGATTGGGTAAATGGGGAACTACAAAATTGTCTTGTGATGGGGGGTTTCATTGTCAGCTGGATAGCGCTTGCTAGATGGGGCACATGGGTTCCAAAACCCATTGAAAGGAGAGAGGCTGGGGACAGATATCTGTACTGGGTGGTGCAGGCTTCTTGTGTGAGCCAGAAGCACCAAATCCACCTGTGCCTCTCTCCACTGTGGAATGTCAGAGTTAAATTTTGGTTCCCTTTAGAATCTAGATACAGGTTACTGAGCGGAACTTGCTGGCACTGGGGCTCCCCTACTATAAGCTGGAATCACTAAAGAGCTGAAATCACTGAAGAGCTGGACTTGCTGAGCTGAGAGCACTGAGTACTGTGCTTATGAGTGGGGGAGCCTGAAGCAATACCATGGAGCAGAGCAGCTGGCAGAGCGGAGTGGAGCAGTTTGTGCAGCCCTGGGTAAGTGGAGCCAAGCAGCTCGCGAGGACGGCCGGCGCAGATCACAGGACAGCTGGTGGACCAGAGCAGCTGGCAGAGCGGAGCAGCCCACAGAGCCAACGGAGCTGAGCGTTTGCGGGGGACGGCTAGTGGAAGCAGAACCCCATGAAGAGGCAGGGCAGTTGGCCCTGAAACCACGTAAGGTGCCCCTTTCTACCCAGGCTGGGGAGGGGGACCTTTGCAGAGAGACTCTTGAGCTCTGGGGCTGCACTGACCCGGGACTGAGACTTTGGGATTGTGGGACTTTTGGGACTGTGGGTGATTTGGGGGTTGCTGGATTCAAGGGCCCCGAGAGAAGGACATGGCCCAATTTGCTGGAGTGGGTCTTTGCTCATGGTTTGACCTATGAACTGTAGCTGAGGTATTTTCCCAATTTAATGCTTGTTGTTTGTCATGTATTAAACCTTTTCTGCTACACCAAGACTCTGTGCTTGCGAGAGGGGAAGTATTGCCTCTTCGAGGCGCCCAGGGGTGTGTGTAAGATTTTCCCAGGTCACTGGGTGGGGGCTCGAGCTGGTTTTGCATTATGTTGTGGGGAAGGGACTCCTATGTATTGAACCCGGCCCTTGCTGCTATCGTCTCGGCCCGGCAGAAGGGTTACATAGGTGTTACTTTTATTGGGCAGCATAACTCCAATTTTTATCTCCTGGGATGCTAGTCAACTTTAAGTCAATTGTATCTTCAGTATCCCAGGAGTTATTCAAATCATATGACTCAAGTGCAATTTTATTTTGTTTGTCCTTAAGTGTTTCTAGTAACGTAATTGTGATAAGTTTTTGGATCTGGAAGAAAGTTAGGAACAAAGATTGGTTAACTTTGGCCATTTCCAGATTGAAGTAAATCTGTATTTAATGTTTGGAGAAAGTGTGCTTGCTTTCTTTTCATTCTCCAAAGAAATAAATAAAAAAATTGAGTATCTTTTTGTATGTTAAAAGAGAAACTAAACCTTGCTCTGAATTTTTGACAATCCTGAAACAATATTTGACTATTGGACCAAAACTTGAAGCCCTTTCTCAGACTTTACTTGGGAAACGTCTACTGAAGTCAATTGGAATTATGCTTCAGAACTAAAAATTCAGACCAGTGGGAGTTTTGTCTAAGTAAAGAACTGACTGAAAAGTGAGTAAGGGCTTCAGCATTTTGCCCACTGATGATCAAATTTAGCTCTGGGTTGCAATCCCCGTTGTCTATATGAAATCTGCGCCGGCATGAAAGCAGAATTAGGCCTGAAATATAACCATTTTAAAAAAATTGCATTAAATGTGCTTTTTAATGGACTGCTCATGGTTTTCTCTCAGATGTGCACACTAATGGTCTGAATCTAGATTTGGAAGATAGAATTGCCATTCCCAAGCATTCAAAAATCATGAGTCCTTCCTCCAAAATCATGATTTACAAAAGAAAATTACCAACAGTCAGGGGCGGCTCTAGTCATTTCGCCGCCCCAAGCACGGCGGCACGCTGCGGGGGGGCGCTCTGCCAGTAGCCGGTCCCGCGGCTCCGGTGGACCTCCCGCACATGTGCCTGCGGATGCTCCACTGAAGCCACGGGACCAGCGGACCCTCCGCAGGCACGCCTGCCGGAGGTCCACCGGAGCCACCTGCCGCCCTCCCGGCGACCAGCAGAGCGCCCCCCGCGGCATGCCGCCACAAGCCCGCGCTTGGTGTGCTGGGGCCTGGAGCCGCCCCTGCCAACAGTTATTTGTTTCCTGTTCTTTTGAGCCTTGATATGTCCTTTTTCCAGCATTTCTCTGCAACCACAAGGGCTAGAGACAATTTGATTCTTAACATAATCGTGGGACTGCAGGAGCTGGGGTTTTAAGGAAAAAACGTGAAATATTGGGACAGTATTTGGTCCTGCTAGTGAAGGCAGAGGACTGGACTTGATGACCTTTCAGGGTCCCTTCCAATTCTATGAGATAGGTATAGCTCCATATATTATTGCAAGACTTGCAATAAGATCATGTCTTGGCGTCCTCCCAGAGGGTTGGAATTTAGTTTGAATGACGTTCCCCTGTCCACCTGCACAAAGCCCAAATAAACAGGCCATGTGTAGGGCTAATGGAGGCTTTGGTGGCTGGAATTTGCCTCAAATCAAAAGACAGAGCAGTGCACAGCAGGCTCTTAGATCTTCTGGCAGCTAGTTCAGTCTCTGGGCTAGACTAGTAGCCCTAATCCTTGCATATCCCCTATGTGGCCACAGGCTCCCCATGTATATTCCTTATTAGAAGCAGAGACATGTCACTCTTGTCTGTAAGAGCTGTACAGTAACTCCTCACTTAAAGTCATCCTGATTAACGTTGTTTCATTGTTACGTTGCTGATCAATTAGGGAACATGCTAATTTAAAGTTGTGCAATGCTCCCTTCTAACGTCGTTTGGCAGCTGCCTGCTTTGTCCACTGCTTACAGGAAGAGCAGCCCGTTGCAGCTAGATGGTGGGGGCTTGGAGCCAGGGTGGACCGGCAGCCCCCCGTCAGCTCCCCACTCCCCTATGTTCCCTGTGCTGCAGCCGCCCAGCAGGCTATCAGTTGGCAGTTCAGTTGTCCCTCCTCCCACTGCCATGTGCTGCTCCTGCCCTCTGCCTTGGAGCTGCT
This sequence comes from Mauremys mutica, assembly GCF_020497125.1. NCBI lineage: Eukaryota > Metazoa > Chordata > Testudines > Geoemydidae > Mauremys > Mauremys mutica. The sequence continues at coordinate 58,599,454 of NC_059073.1, read as the reverse complement.
CCCAGAGATTTCTGCTTGCTGTGCATAGGGGAAAGGGGGGGGGCTAATGTCAGGTGTCCCCCTCCTCCTGCACACTGCTTAGCCCTTCTCTATATAGAGCAGGGAGGGGACACGGATGGAGAGAGACAGAGGAAAGCTTGGGGCAGCAGCTGCTGTCTCAACTTCCTGATCCACTTAAAAAGACAATGCACTTAAGAGTGGGTCAGCTTACTTAAAGGGGCAGTGTGCATCTCTCTCTCTCTCTCTCCCACACACAAGGTATGTGTCTCTGTCTGCTGTGCTGTCTCCCCTCCCTCATGTTTGTGCTGCCTTGTGTGAGAGGCTACATTAATAACAATGTGTTAACCCTTGAGGGCTCAGCCGAGTGCTAGTTCAACATTTAGCAGTAAGGCATTCCCTGCGAAATATCCCACTCTCTCCCACCCTCTGACTTCACCACCTCAACCAAGCATCACAATCATCTTAGCTGTGAACTGTATTAAATTGTTTGTTTAAAACGTATACTGTGTGTATATCTATATAATATATAGTTTTTTGTCTGGTGAAAAAAATTTCCCTGGAACCTAACCCTGCCCCCCCATTTACATTAATTCTTATGGGGAAATTGGATTCGCTTAACATCATTTTGCTTAAAGTCGCATTTTTCAGGAACATAATTACAACGTTAAGCGAGGAGTTACAGTACACGCTTACTGCGATGTAAGCACATGCTCCCCAGCCTCCCACTTGTGTGCAGAACAAGCCCAGTGGTCACACTGCGTTGCAGCCATTCCAAGGCCCATATGCTGCTGTATGAATTTCACAAATAATGAACAGGACTGGGATCGCTGCTATTAATACAGTTTAAAAATGCTCTTAAATGCTCAGGTAAGAGGCAATAGGCAGAGTTCACTATGGTCCATTTATGCAAACCATAATCACTGTATTTTTTTGCTCAGGTATTACAGTGATAGGTGCCCTAACTTCCCTAAATAGGACAACTACACTCTAAATTGGAAAGCTACAACACAGATGGGTAAAGGATATGCAGTGAGGGTACGAACTGGGAAAAAGTTCAGTTACTGTTGTCCCAATTATGTCTACTCTCCACCTGGGCAGTTTCTTGGGTTCCCAGGTCCGAATGTGCTAGGAGATGCACATAGTATATTATTATCATGATGTTCTGACTCTTGGGATTAGCTTGAGTGTGCGCTTAGGTTCCTACTGAAATATACTTCTATCTCATTGCTTTCTGGAAGGCCCTCAACTGAGCATCACTGGTACTTGATCTCTCTCCTATTGAGCAGACCTTCAGTCGTGATTTGGAAACCAGAAAGAAGGAAGGAGGAGAAACCCTTTGGATTTTAAAAGTAATTATAAAATTGAACTTCTACTGCTTGAACTGTCCATCATAAATCTTAATCACCCTGCCAGTCATAAATCTTAATCACAGTTGTTGGTAAGGTCACTCTTATCAAAGAACTGTAAATATCTAAATATATCAAGAAAATTGACATTGTGTATCTAGAAATCATCTTGACACCAGAATGCTTTTTCCTAGTATAATTAAACTGAATTTGCTTCTATGTCCATCCTCGGGAGAACACTATATTTGGAGCATCTCTCTTGAATGAAGCCTTCAAATAACACTACAGCCAGATTCTTAGCTGGAGTAAATCTGACTAGCTCCAAGGAGTCACTGACTTATGCCAACTGAGCATCTGGCGCTGTACCATGAAGAGGAGCTACATGTCTCATCAGTGCTATAAAACGGCAGCGTTTTTATAAAGCAACCCACTCTGGTTTCCAATTTCATTATGCTGTAAATTTCTCTTAGTGACCACTGAGGGTCTGAAAAATGGGTTGCTTAATAGATGTGGTTTTCTAATAAAAGTGGATCAGAACTGTATTCCTGGGCTATTTTTGGGTGGTATCTTAAAACAGGCTGTTTAATAAGAGATGTCTTTGTACAGGTTTCATGTTAAATTTCTAGCTAAAGATATGCAGCTCAGAATGGAATGGAAAAGTGAATGGCCCACATGAGCTGCCTTATTTGGAGTGTCTGTGTGTGTGCTGTAAGTTATCAGAGAGAGGTATATTAATGCCCTATTATTAAAACAAATAGTACTACCAAAGAGAGGTTTAGGAAAAAAAGATTCAGTGTAAATACCTGAGGCCAGTTAGCAATGCTGATATTAGATCAGTTTCTCTGGTGCAATTTTGAGCACCAAAGCACCAGATTTGCAATACTGAGGTTTTGATTCCACTTACTTTATTTGTTTAACAATTTATGCACCCTGGCCCCCAGAACATCTGGGGCCATGTATTTTCATACAGATCAATTATAAAGAAAGCTACAGGATTATGTGAATCCCATATCTGTCAGTTGGAAATATGAAGAACAATTCATCTTGGGCAATCCACTGTTGAAATTTCCCATTTTTCTGTCTATCCTTTCTTCATACCATTTAAGTACGCCCACCTTTAGAATGAAACACAGCAACAGTTTGAAAGCTTTCAGCAGCCAACAGAACAGTTTATGCCAGGAAGTAAAGAATACCATATTGACATGAAACTGCAGTGGGAATATAATTAATATTATCCATAGAGGAATTTGGCTAAGACAGTGGAATTAACACCCTTACTCTTGTGAACAGTGTCATAGGATCTTTATTGACCACAGTTGGTCAGATTTCAGTTAGAAGTGATCCTGGACTCAAGGCCTGGACCTTTATCTGTTTTTCCCCCTTTATCCTCTGTCCTATTTTTCATTTTGAATCAGATACAAATGTTTTAAATATTTTATTGAGCATTTGAATTTTATTTTGTAAGAGTACTTATTAATGGTAACATTTAAAATACCTTTGTTCAGCTCTTCAGAGAGAAAGTTAACTTTTCAAAGGACAATCCCAACAGAGACTCCAAAGCTGCATATTATCAGTTCATTCAAAGCTAGCTAATATGGCAAGAGTGTACTCAGTGTTACTCACAACATACAATGTGAGTATTCTTTGAGAGATTTACAATAAAAGTAGATACAATGCAATCCATGGGGGGAAAAAATCATCCCAAGCAATGTCCACTCAACCTGTTTTATTAGAGGTCTCCTTAGTAAGGATATTTTTAATCTTTGATTTCATGTTGGTTTGGTGTATGTATGAATGTAGACCATTTAAAAAGTATGTGAATTAATTGAACACTGATTTCTTGGAAGCATGAATTTAAAGTAATCACTTGGAAAGTGATCTGACACTTATGCAGATCACTACAGAATGCTATGGAATGACAGCATCACTTGGGTTTGACAGCATGATTTTGAAATTTGCAAATGGATGCTCAGTGCTCAGATGAGCACTCCTGGCAGGGTGTTCTGGAAGGAACCTTCATTTTGAGTTTATAGAAGGATATGAGTGAAAAAAGAAAACTTGGATTGAAATGTATGATTCTGTTATGTTCATGGCATAAGCACAGATAAGTTAGATACTCTTGCTGAAGGTTGCATTGCAACACTACTTTTATTTTTAGAATCCAGACTAATACATAGTAACTAAAAACAGAGAGAGACAAAGTAGGCTGCTCCATAAGGCACAGAGGCACAACTCATCCCACCTTGTTTTAGTCTGGTTCTTTCCAGGCTCTCCTGATTGCATACTTCACTACGGAGTCCCCTAGCGTGCAAGCAAAAACAGGCAATCCCACCCCCCCTGCAATCCCTACACTGTTGAATTGATTGCTTGCAATTCCAATACAGTCCTCAGTATACCACAGATTCTACTCTATGGCAGAGTGCAAACAACAAAACCCACAGTCCTTCAAGGTTAATCCCATTTTGGGATGCGCTAGAAAGGGCATGATGGAACACATGCAAATCAGCAGATGCTGCTGCTCCAGTATTCCAGGAGAAATTAGAATGAAAATCCACTCATGAAGAGCTGGTCATCTGTACACCTGGCATTTTTTTTGCTTTGATCTGTATATCCAATGTGTTCATCACAGGTAACTTCAGATACTCAATAAGAAGGGATTTGTAATGTATAGTATGTCAGGTGTATTTTGAGCAAAGACTGCAAGAGCACTTCACTCCAAATTACATTAGGACCATATAACTAGCTCTGGTCAAGAAGAGACCACTGAAAACTGCTATGGATGAATATTAGCATATATTTGATGAAACTGTCACCCTCAAAATGATGAGACTTCTTACATTTATGAATTATTTAAATACACTTTGTGAATCATTGTGAGCACATGGATTAAACACAAATTGTAATAGTTTTGCTCCTCTTCAAGACTTGCGTTGCCCAATAGTTGTTAAATAGCTATTCTTTGTAATCCTTATTTTTTCTAGTGTAATCTGTTAAATATGACTCGCTTTCATCAATTTTATCTCTTCCCTCATCTCCCCTACTAGCAACTCAGAGTGAGATGTATACTTATTTCCTGACAGGGGAAATCAGCTTTGCTTAATACATATGTGAGGTTGTTTATGCATTTCTCATTAAATTATGCTGATATTTCACATCCATATAACACGATGGACAGCAGACAATGGGACTTACTATGCAGCCGTTTGGAATTATTATTGCTGGGTTAGGGACTTTTCAAAATATGCATTACCTGTTCAGGAAATGTTTAAAACATGACCTGTAATAGAAAATTTGGTTTTGGACAATTATCCTACTCCTTAAAAGCTATTTTTCTTTTTAGGGGCTTGTGTGATTTTGGAGTTCTTACAATCAATTTTGTAAACCCCTAACATAGGACTTATCATAGATAGTTGGGGACTTGTTAGGAGACTTTTGATTCCTTCATATCAGGATTCTAGAAAGAACGGACCATGATAACAGCTGATGATCTAGTTTCTCATCTGAGTGACACCGAGGCAACTTCACTGAAGTCAGTGGTCTTACCTTGAAATGAGAATTTGGCCCATATGACAACTTAGCCACCACCATTTTTGCATAGACAGTTTCCCATATAAACTAGGATCTGAGGGCAGCTAATGGTCAGCAGATGTGTTAATGTTGATTTTACCTTGACAGCAATAGTGATTTTAACTCGTATTGCAATTTTAACCTTTCCAGGCTTCCTGGGATTTTTATGCATGCACTTGGTCATCAAATCAAAATTACTGTTGTAGTAGCAGCCTACCACAAGGACAAAAAGGCCTGAACAAGTGGCCAGCATCTTACTGTGCACTGATCCACTTTTTGGTTTCAGGAAGTACCACCGATTAATGACTGACAAAATCATGAAGAGTGGATCTAAAACTCTGAGCCAAACAATTATCCCAATTAGGGGTCTGATCTCAAGTGGTAGGTACTGACTACTTACAATGGCCATTGATTGATTGTAGTTCAGTGCTTGTATTCTTTGTATTATGTTTCCATTTTCCCTCTTTTTGGTGAGATCCTCATTGCCTACAGATTCTACTTAAAAGTGTGCTTTATTCTATAAAAATGGCATTGTCCAGTTCTGCATGTCTTGTGGCCCTGGTTCCTGAATTTTATTTGTTTGAAAGTGTTTTGTTTAAAACAAACAAACAAACCGCCAAATCCCTGTGCTTATAACCTGATTCTTGCAATCTCACCCTGGGATCTGAAAGTCAAGCTGATGCATAGATAACTTTCAATTATAGATAACATCTCTGTTTGAGGGTATGCAACAGAGTAGAATGTGTGTGTGTGTCTTTCTCTTTTTCTGCCACAGCTGTATTGGCTCTAACATGAGTAAAAATAGTAAAAACTCACTGTTGCTAAAGTAAGCAGAAATGACTGAATATACATAGTGAGTATCAGTTGAGTAAAAAGCTGCTATTTTTATGCATTCACTTCTCTAAGCATAACTTGTGATGATAAAATCTCTTCTGATTCCTTGCATTATTACTTCTAAAAGTTTTGAATAATCACTTCCATTAAATACAAGCAAATATGACTTTTTTGCCTTCAGTTGTCAATTCAGGTAACTGTACAGAGACCTGTGAAGTTTCAGTTGCTCTGTTTATTCTACTGTTAATCATATCAGGATACTAAGCATATTAAATTGTCCTAAAAATTGACAAATCAAACAATAAAATCAAATATTCTCTTAGCAATTAACAATTTCCTTATGCAACAGTTCAGGCACACATAATACATATTTATGTTGAATTGCTATTGCAATAATAATAAGGTAGTATCTGCAAAAATATGCAAATAGGAAAATGTCACAAAGTAAACAACATTTATGGCAAATTTAACAGAGCTGTCCCTTTTTACAAACTCCACATCTAGCCAGCTTGGTTTTTGGTTATGGATAGGGCAGGACCGCCCGCAGGGCCCCCAGACCCTGCAGGGGCCCCCACGAGAGTTTTTTTTTGGTTCCCTGGAGCAGGGTCCTTCACTTGCTCCGGGAGCCCCAGAAAACTCTCGTGGGACCCAGGCCCCCGGAGCTTCTTCCGTGGCAATTTGGCGACAGGGGGGGTCCTTGTGCTCTGGGACCTGCTGCCGAAGTGCTGGGTCTTTGGTGGCAATTCAGTGGCGGAAGCCCCCGCTGCCGAAGACCCCAGATCCCCTGAATCCTCTGGGCAGCCCTGGGCTAGGGTCGCATCAAATTCATGGTCCATTTTGGTCAATTTCATGGTCATAGGATTTTAAAAATCATAATTTTCATTATTTCAGCTATTTAAATCTGAAATTCCATGGTAACTGTAGGGATCCTGACACCGAAGGAGGTAGTGGGGGCATTGCAAAATTATTGTAGGGGGGTTGTGGTATTGCCACCCTTACTTCTGTGCTGCTTCTGGTGGCAGTGATGTCTTCAGAGCTGGGCAGCTGGAGAGTGGTAGCTGCTGGCCGAGAGCCCAGCTCTGAAGGCAGCGCCACCGCCAGCAGCAGCACAAGTAAGGGTGGCATTGCTACTCTTACTTCTGTGCTGATGCCTTCAGAGCTGGGCCCTCAGCCAGCAGCCACCACTGTCCAGCTGCCCATTGCCACCCTTGCTTCTGCGGGTGGTGCTGCCTTCAGAGCTGGGCACCTGCTAGCAGCCACCGCTTTCCAGCCACCCAGCTCTGAAGGCAGCACAGAAGTAAGGGGGCAATACCATGACCCCCCTACAATATCTTTGCAACCCTGCCACAACACTCTTTTGGGTTGGAACACCCAGTGTGAGAAATGCTAGTGTCCCTGACCCCTGTGAAATCGGTATAGCATAGGGCAAAAGTACACAAAAGACCAGATTCCATGGTGGAGACCAGATTTCATGGTCCATGATGCATTTTTAATGGCTGTGAATTTGGTAGGGCCCTAGGTATGGCCCAGGCAGGGAGTTGCAGTTCCTGGGTCTCTGCAGCACAGCATGCTGGTAAGGGTGGAGTAGGCTATATAAGCAGTTCCCTGTAGGAATAGGTCAGTCACTTGAAACAGGATAAATAACTCCACAGTTCTAGAGACAGTTAGTGGGACTATGGACCTGGGGAAAGAGGCTTTTAGCATTTACTGGTGGTGTAACTTTTGTTGACTGTTAAGAGTTTGTGTTAGGAGCCCGGAGTGGGAGGAAGGCTTGGAATAAGATGATGGAAGTGGCCTGCAGTAAAAGGGCAATGAGGCTGTAAAGTCCAAAGCAGACATCTATTCCCCTTTTAGGGGCACAAGGTGGAATCTCCCACCCACGCCCAAATGGGAGCTGACTGCAGACTCCCAGCGACTTGCTTGCACCCAAGGCAAGACTGGAGAAGACTTGGCCTTGACTTATCCTTGGCTACAATGGATGGAGTTTGAGTTTAGCTGAAGGGCTAAATTAACAGCAGGATCATTATAGTGCTTCTGAAATGAAATATGCTTCCCAGGAGCCTGGAAACCCTGTGAGTCCTGGCTCTGTGGCAGCCTGTCAGGAGAGCTGCTAAGGAAGGAGATAAACAAGCATGCCAGTTGGCAGGGAACCGGTTTCAGTTGACAGTTCCCGCGGGACACTTGATTTTGATGAATCAATATGTTCCGATGGAAAAATGGTCTGTCAAAAAATTTTCAACCAGCTCTAATTAATATACTGACAAGAGAAACTGAGGAAGTGGGTTTATTACCACAGCTAACAGGTGAGACCCCTCTCAGTAAATAAGCATGAGATTTCTTTAATACCAAGGAATTCAGATATTTACTACTGTATTCATGCTAAAAGAAATGGTTTATGAAAGGGTTTGAAAACAGCAGAGCATGTTTGCTAAGCTTACAAACTCCGAACTGCCCCTCTGTCATTGTCCTACGGTTATATCTGTTTCCTTAATTTCTTTCCCTTGCAGATTACTAGACTTGTTCCCACAATCCTACTTGGAGAAAGCTTCCTGAGATGTTTTTTTCTAGACTTAATCCTGGCTTTCTTTCCCTGGCATAGCTTTGTAGCATTGCAGATTTCAGAACAGTTTTCTGACCTCTTTGCTGCTGGATCCTTTTCTTAGCCAGGAACTGCCAGTCTAGTTTTGCTTGACATTACAGGTACGTTAGTTCTTAGCATAAATGTAGTTCTCTTTTCTAGTCATGTTAAGAAAATGTACCTTCTTGATGGCTGATCCCCAACAGATGAGCAATTCTTACTTCCCTTTAGTCCTTTACAAAAGAGAAAATATACTCTACGTTGGGCCTTCAGAGGTGTGGAGAGTTAGGGCTTGGCTACACTTACAAGTTGCAGCGCTGGTGGAGGCTTTCCAGCGCTGCAATTACACCCCGTCCACACTTGCAGGGCACAACCAGCGCTGCAACTCCCTGGCTGCAGCGCTGGCTGAAAACCCATCCCGGCAGGGGTATAAGGAGTGCAGCGCTGGTGATCCAGCGCTGCTCAGCAGGTGTGGACACTCACCAGCGCTTTAAGTGTCCTCCAGGGAATAAGGAGTTATCCCAGAATTCCTGTTCAGCCACTCTGCTCATCAGTTTGCACTCTACTGCTCTTGCCTCAGGTGACCCGCCCTTTAAATGCCCCGGGAATTTTAAAAATCTCCTTCCTGTTTGCTGCAGCCAGGTGTGTGTGGAGTGCAATCAGTTAATCTTTCCAGGTGACCATGCCTCCACGCGGCAAACGAGCCCCAGCATGGAGCAATGGTGAGCTCATGGACCTCATCAGTGTTTGGGGGGAGGAATCTGTGCAGGCACAGCTGCGCTCCAGCCGTAGGAATTACGATATCTTTGAGCAGGTATCAAGGTCCTTGCTGGATAGGGGCCATGATCGGGACGCGCTGCAATGCAGGGTGAAAGTTAAAGAGCTGCGGAGTACCTATTATAAAGCCCGCGAGGGCAATCGCCGATCCGGAGCTGCCCCCACGACCTGCCGTTTTTACAGGGAGATGGACGCGATACTTTGGGGTGACCCCACTGCCAATCCCAGGACAACGATGGACACTTCTGAGCAGGCTGGGGGACAGGAGGAGGAGGAGGCGGAGGCGGCGGGGGGGGAGGAAACCGCGAGTGAAGCTCCTGGGATGGGGGAAGACACCCCAGAGTGGGCATGCAGCCAGGAGCTCTTCTCAAGCCAGGAGGAAAGTACCCAATCGCAGCAGCCAGCAGTTGCAGAAGGACAAGCAGAGGAGCGGGTTACCGGTAAGCGGCTTTTATTTTCTGCGTGGAAATGTTTCTGGAGAGGAAGGGGGGTTATGGCTGCATGTATGCCAGACTAGAATAGCCCGTTGATGTGGTCTATCACGTCGCGGTAATCTGCTTCAGTTATCTCAGCAAAAGTTTCAGCCAGAGCGTGGGCAATATGCCTGCGCAGGTTTATAGGCAGAGCCACTGTGTTCCTTGTCCCAGTCACGCTGACGCGTCCGCGCCACTGTGCTGCGAGTGGGGGGGGACCATTTCTGAACACAGGCAAGCCGCATAGGGTCCCGGGCGGAATCCACATTGCTGTAAAAGAGCCTCCCGCTGTTCCCTAGTGACTCGCAGCAGGGAGACATCTTCCAGGATTAACTCCTGTGAAAAATGTTGGGAGACTCTTTAGTGAAGAGATAGGGAGATAGTGAAGATCACCCCTGCAGCTGCATCTTCACTCAACCCCTCTGTCACTCCAGATTACCCGAAGCAACCAGCTCCCCTCTATCAATCAAGCCCCACTTCTCCCTCTATAAGCACCCCTCACTCACCATTTCGTGGCTTCTGTCGTGTTATGCGTGTGGGAAAAGAATGCTAAAGTGAGAACTCCCTCAGTGTAACAATTCATGTCTGGAGATAGTGGATACAATGCTGCCCCTGTTAAATGTTGTCATTTCTGGGTTTCTACAGTGACCTTGACTACTGGACTGAGCAGATGTTCCACAGCACAGAGGCTTCAAAATTTGAGAAAAAATCCCCGAAAGAGCAAAGAGGACATGCTGAAAACTGTTCTTCATCACTCTGCTACAGAGAGAAAGGAATTGAAGGAGTGGAGAGAGAAGGAAAGCAGAATCCACAAGAGAAATGCAGTGGCCAAGAGGAAAAGCACAGAGCGGCTGCTAAGCATCCTGTCGCGCCAAGCGGACTCTATAGAGTCACTCGTTGCCATGCAAGCAGAGCACTACCGTGCTACTCCACCCCCCCCATCCCAAAGCTTTTTGCCTTGTGCCCCAATGCCAGCTCAAACCACCTTTCCCCAGCATCCAGGTTCTTACCACCACCAGCTGCCTCCAACACCTGTACGTTCACCAACCAGCCCTGATACCTACCACCCTTGCCCTCTGCACTCAACCCCCATCACCATGCAGTACATGCACCCTGAAGTGCAGGATTCATTAAACAGCACTCCAGACAGGACATATGCAAACTTGTGACTGTACAGTTCATCAACCCACACCCCTGCCCTCTTGTGTTCATGAAATGTTGTGTGTCTGTCTGTCAAGGAAGTTTTTTTTCTTTTCAATAAAACAATTCTTGGCTTTGAAAACAGTCTTTATTATAGCAGATAGTGAAAGATTCCTTAGCCCAGTAAAGAAAGAGGCACTGCAAATCATTTTAGGGATAATAGAATAACAGTGTAAACAGTGCAATTCACTCCCATGCAAGGCAGCAAACATTACTGTTGGCTTTCAGCCTCAAATTCTTCCCTCAAGGCATCCCTAATCCTTGAAGCCCTGTGCTGGGCCTCTCTATTAGCCCTGCTCTCTGGCTGTGCATATTCAGCCTCCAGGACTTGAACCTCGGTGGTCCATGCCTGACTGAATGTTTCACCCTTCCCTTCACAAATATTATGGAGGGTACAGCAAGCGCATATAACCGCGGGGATGCTGCTTTCCCCCAAGTCTAGCTTCCCATAGAGACATCTCCAGCGAGCTTTTAAACGCCCAAAAGCACACTCCACAGTCATTCGGCACCGGCTCAGCCTGTAGTTGAACCGGTCCTTGCTCCTGTCAAGCTTCCCTGTATAGGGTTTCATGAGCCAAGGCAGTAACGGGTAAGCGGGGTCTCCAAGGATCACAATGGGCATTTCGACGTCCCCTACTGTGATCTTCCTGTCTGGGAAAAAAAGTCCCTGCCTGCATCTTCCTGAACAGGCCACTGTTCCGAAAGATGCGTGCATCATGCACCTTTCCAGGCCAGCCTGTGTAAATGTCAATGAAACGCCCGCGGTGATCCACAAGCGCCTGGAGAACCATAGAGAAATACCCCTTACGATTAACGTACTCTGATGCCAGGTGGGGGGGGCCAGAATAGGAATATGCGTCCCATCTATCGCCCCTCCACAGTTAGGGAAACCCATCTGTGCAAAGCCATCCACAATGTCCTGCATGCTCCCCAGAGTCACGGTCTTTCTTAGCAGGATGCGATTAATTGCCTTGCAAACTTGCATCAAAACGATTCCAACGGTCGACTTTCCCACTCCAAACTGGTTCCCGACCGACCGGTAGCTGTCTGGAGTTGCCAGCTTCCAGATTGCAATAGCCACCCGCTTTTCCACCGTCAGGGCAGCTCTCAATCTTGTGTCCTTGCGCCGAAGAGTGGGGGCGAGCTCAGCACACAGTCCCATGAAAGTGGCTTTTCTCATACGAAAGTTCTGCAGCCACTGCTCGTCATCCCAGACTTCCATGACAATGTGATCCCACCACTCAGTGCTTGTTTCCCGAGCCCAAAAGCGGCGTTCAACGGTGCTGAGCATTTCCGTGAATGCCACAAGCACTTTAGTGTCACACGCGGCAGGAGAATCGATATCGATATCATCGTCAGACTCCTCACTGTCACTTTGGAGCTGAAGGAATAGCTCGACTGCCAAACGTGTTGTGCTGGCGACACTCATCAGCACAGTCCTCAGCAGCTCGGGCTCCATTTCCCACAGAAATCGCGATTCACACACAGAGCAGAAAGACACTCACAATGGCGCCAAACGTTGCCAGAAAGACAGAATGCTGGGATGTGAAGCGATGCACCACGGGGCGTTGGAACAGGAAGCGGAATGACCCACACACTTCCTTCCCCTTCCCACAATACTCAGCGCCAAAACGGCGCCAAAACGGGACAAGGTGCTCTGTGGGATAGCTGCCCACAATGCACCTCTCAATACAGCGCTGGAAAGTGCTGCAAGTGTGGCCACACTGCAGCGCTGGTAGCTGTCAGTGTGGCCACACTCCAGCGCTGGCCCTACACAGCTGCATGACCAGCGCTGTAACTCCCAGCGCTGCAACTTGTAAGTGTAGCCAAGCCCTTAGTTTCCTGGCTGAAATCTTCAACTATGCCAGGATTCTGAGTCTTGTTTGTTTTGCACTAGTACCTAGAGGCCCCAGCTGAGATCAGGACCCCACTGTGTAGGTGCTGTTCAAACACAGAATGAATCAGATCCTGCTGTGACCCTAGACATCCCTGTATTTATACCCTACATGCTAATGCTGTGATTTTTTTTTGTACAAAAATGCCTGGTGAGGTATCATCTGAAAACTAATAATATACCAGTCAACAATTTCATTGTAAAATATATACATAACAATGCTTTATGTGAAATTATGGATACTCACTGATATTATGCTATTAAAGTCAATGACAAAAAGGTGTTTAAACTAGGCATGTCAGGGGAGTTGATTAAATGGGCTTCTCCAGACACAAGAAGGAGGTGGACACCTCAGACCATGTGTGGCCAAATTCAATTGGCTTTTCATGTGTACCAGACATTTCAGCAGGAAGAGATCATTTACATAGTAGCAACCACTGGTGGGGGAGGAGCCAGCATGGAGCCTTATCCTCTAGATCTCCTGGCTCCTTTACTCAGCATGAACTAATGGGATAGCTCAGAGGCTTGAGCATTGACCTGCTAAACCCAGGGTTGTGAGCTCAGTCCTTGAGGGGGCCCTTTAGGGAACTGGGGGGGAAAAAAAAGGGTTGGGAAGGAATTTTCTTCTAGGGCAGATTGGCAGAGGCCCTGGAGGTTTTTTGCCTTCCTTTGCAGCATGGGGCACGGGTCACTTGCTGGAGGATTCTCTGCAGCTTGAGGTCTTCAAACCACAATTTGAGGACTTCAATAACTCAGACATAGGTTAGGGGTTTGTTACAGGAGTGGGTGGGTGAGATTCTGTGGCCTGAATTGTGCAGGAGGTCAGACTAGATGATCATAATGGTCCCTTCTGACCTTAAAGTCTATGAATGCTCTCTGGGGGTACCCTCCAGATGAATACATTTCAAAAGTTCACTGAACTACAGAGAGAGCAGGAGTGAACCCTTAAGTGACCCTTCATCTGAAGGAGACCAACAAACCAAATGTTTTGGTCTCTGTGATGGGTGCTGGCCAGTAAAGGTTAGAAAGGAGACTTTGGTTGAGAGAAACCATCTTGAACAAAGCCTGAGCCTTGCTAGATTAAGCTTTAGACTTTTTAGATGCATGTCTTCACTTTTATTTGCTTGTAACCATCTCTATCTTTATCTCTTTTACCAGGTATCCCTGAAGCCATGCTCTTTTGCTAATACACTTGTGTTTTCATTATAAATCAACAGTGATGAGTAAGTTCAGTAAAGTGTGTGCTTCTAGGAAGCTGACAGGTTGACATGTTACACTGAGTGTATAGAGGCAGCGACCCGGATACTCTTTTTGTGAGGGTCCAGTGAGAGGATCTAGTCCCCACAGCAGGATGATTATGGGCTGAATTTGGGGCTGGCAGGTACTAAGGTCAGCCTTCAAGGAGTAACCAAAGTGGGCAAAGGCAGGGTGAGGCTTGTGGGCTGCTGGCTGGCTGCTGGAGTCAAAGCTCTGAACCAAAGCAGTACAGCCACGAGACATCCAGGGTTACAAGGCAGCCATTGACTGAACTCCTTACTGACCTAGGTGAAGCCCAAAACATTATACCTGCCCCCAAAAGCTTCTAATCTAAATAGATGAGGTGAGCAAAGGGTGGGAGAAGAACAGAGAGTTGGGGTGACCAAGGCCACACAGCAGGCCAGGGGTAGAAGTGGGTATAGAACCCAAGTCTGTTCAGTCTCAGTCTGGGGCCCTTTGACCATGCTGACTCTCGCTACCTTTGAAAACATATCTGGGAGAATAGGAGGGTATCCTAGCTCAAAGACCTGCTTACAGGACCAGATTTAGTTCTCCGTCACACTAGTGTAAATTGTGAGCAAGACCATTTAAGTCAATTGAGTTACTCTGGATTTTCACCTGTGTAACCAAAAGCAGATTTTGGCCCACCTTCGCTTGGTGGTTTTTGCCTTGTTGCCTTTCTATAATTTGCCTTTTGTCCTCTTTTTACAATTTGATAAAAAACATTGTTTCTGGTTTTGAGAGTTTGTATTTCAAGGTTTGGTGCAGGATAGCTTTTTAATTTTGAAAGCAGGAGGGAGAGAACTGACAGATCAGTGCAATGTGCTGTGTGGTGATGGGTAAAATAAATATTAAATCTGAAAGGAAAAAGGAGCAGAGAAGCATTTTCAAACAGACACCTAACCTTTGTTCACAAGTAACTAAATATTATGTGCTTGCTAAGCACCAACAGTGATTTTTACAGTACCAGATAAAAGTATGAAGACTGTTCCATACCAGAGAACTAAGACTGTGTTACTGCTTAGCTTATATGACTACTAAGAATGGATCTCCATGGGAGTAAGAGTGGCAGAATCTAGCCCCTTATTACCATGTATAAATCATCAATTTGTACATGTTGCATGTGCCAGCTGCTGGCTAACTGTGCACGCACCACAGTCCTCTAGTACATGGAATATTAGATCTGCTCAAGCCTGTGTGAGCAATATATTACCTATTTGCTGATGACCTGAAGATGAGAGAGCGCCAGATTTCACTGCACCTAAAATAGATTCTGTGTTTTGGAAGCAGAAGCTCCTGTGCTCTTTTCTTCTTGCTCAATAGGATGTCTGTGTCTGTGTGTAGCCACTGACTCATTACACAAGCAAAAGGACCCTTTCATGCTGGTAGTTATCCATTTTCCACACAGTTCCTGCCTGCACATAAATGCATATTCTGCATGTGAAATTTAGGTAACTATATTTCAAAACCTAGTTCTTATTCTCAATGGGAGTTAAACACAAAATGAGAGGAAATTTATACTCCTCAGTGTTCACCCTCCCACTTTTTAAAAATTCCCTTTATGGCAACTCAAGGATAAAAATTGGCACTTGTTTTAATGGTGGTTGGTAACAGCTGGTCAAACTTTATTTATTTTAGGTTTCCCATCGTTACTATAATAACCCTGATCAAAATACATTCATCAAGTGCTCCCATCTTACATTCTTTAACTGGAATTTCATTGTAATTCAGCAAAATAGATGCATTCATTTGAGACAAAGTACTGATAATACCGGGGTTAAACAAAGTGACTCTCTGTATGTCTCTGCTGTGGGATATTAGCTGTATCATTTGCCTCAAAGTTGTACAGTTCCAAAGTAAATACTCAAAAATGTTAAAGAACTTCAAAGGATCATAACACTCAAGCAATCCAACAAGCATTAACAGTCTCCCTGCCCTGAAAAGAGAAGCATTTACATAACTAATTAGTTTACCATAGTAAATAATCCCCTGACATTTACAGTAAGTATCCATATTGGAGGTTGAAGTAAATATTATGTTGCATGCAAAACTATAAATAGTAAGAATTTTGATGCCAGGCACAGTTTTAAAATACTATGGAAAATAGGAGAGCACTGGCTGTGTTGAAATGAGTCTGCATGTCCATGGTGCATAGTTCAAAAGCTCACGGTTCCCATATACTAAAGAGACAGGACTCAAAAGACAGTGGTGTGTTTTTGTTAACTCAAAGATCTTCAACACAACAGTGTGTGGTGCATCCTTGTCCAGCTGGCCAGAAGAAAAGGGGCTTTTGCCCTTTAAGGGCTCCCTGTGCAACTGATGGTAGAGGAAAAAGAAGTTTCCCCAGAGGGAGTGGGTAGTCCCTAAATATATGACCCTGTGGAGTCCCTAAGCAGCCCTCTCACCTTCACACCCATGAAATCTGAAGAAGTTCCTTCAGGATTTGTGCTGGGCATCATGCTAGTGACCCCTTTATTGCTTTTGGAGGGGGTGAGTTTTTTTCCCGTCCCCACAGCTGGTTTGTGACCCAGTAAGGGAGATAGAGTGGTTAGGTTATAATGTCAAAACGGATTACATAAAACCTGTGGCAGATGTCCAGTGCAGGTACTTGTTAGGGAAGGGTATTTGGATAAAATGGATTGGAAAAGGATTTAGAGGAAAGCATCCCTTAAAGGAACTGAGTTGGGGGGACTTGGAGAGCCTCAGTCTAGTACAGCAGGGAGCCAATTGTCCTCCTTTTATGGCACCCTGCACTCTCCTATGAGGGGAAAGTTGTGAAGTCCCAGAGACAGGATGGCTGAGACCAGTTTGGGGATTATGTGAAAATAATTAAAGAAAGGATGATGACCTGCTGAGCAACCCAGATATTTTAAGTGAATAAAGTTGCAGCCTAATTAAACCACATCTATTGCTTCCTATCATTTCCCCAGCATGATTGAACAATGAGGTTATGAGATACACTTCACTTCTGCTCAGACTATCTTAAAAACCACAGAAGGTTGGGAGGGAGCATAGTGGTTAAAGCACTGGGCCAGAAGCCAATGATTAATGGTTCTCAGTTCTGTTCCCAGCTTTGCCAATGAACTTTATGAAAGTCATATGACCACTTTGGTGAAACTGAGATACAGTTTAGAAAGTGAGATAACACTGTACTTTGCAAGAGTGATGTGAAGCTTAATGAATTACAAGTTGTAAAGCAATTTGAGGGGATTGGTGCCAGAGAAGTGCCAAAAATTATTTTATGATGGCTAACGCTGAAGGCTGAGAACATGCATGGAAAATGAAAAATATAGAGCTCTAGGCATGCAGCTATAGAGGATTATGCATTAGTGAGGGTTCTGCTCAGTCAATAACCTTTTTTCCAGCACACACCTACAGCCTTCCTTGACTTTGCTGCGACTCCCAATTCCAACTGACTTTTGTGAGCTCAGTTAGGGGAACCAAATCTTTCTGGATCCCCAGTAATGAGCATTGTTTTCCCCACCTCTCAGAACAAGCCCACTTGATGTCCCTCATACATAATAATACCAATTGCTGCAATTGCCCCCCGGAAGCAGAAACTCCATAGAATCCTTTGTTGGTTTCTGTTGGAGGAACAGAAACAAGTAGACCAGTAGCTGTACTTCTGCATTCCAGAACCTTATTATCAAATGTAACCAGCTACACATTTTTAACTGGAACATCATCTAAAATTATATGCTGTTGGGGAACGTCTCCACTTAGGTCTCTATGCATTTTACTTTACTTAGGTTCTGCAAATCATGCCTCTGTATTGAGGATGTTTATAAACCAATGAGTAAGAATCAGAAAGCATAATCTATTTTCATTTTCAAAAAGCCTTGGACAAAGTTCTCAGTCTTCACACATCAGAAACTGGCTAAGAGCCAAACATAGATTAGGAATAAATTTTATCAATTTTCATCGTGACAAAAGGTTAAGAATTGGGTGCCCCAATGTTTTATGCTTGGATCAGTGTTGATTAATAGATTCACTAGTGATGTGATGAAGGGCTGAACCAGCAAGGTGACCAAACTTGCAGATAGTCTTGAGTAATCATATCATTGTACTAAAGTCTGGGGAACTCCCAGAGGACCCTAACAAAGCTAAGTAAACTGGTAGCCCAACATGAGCTGAACTGCAATATTGAAAATGTGAGATAATGCACAGTGGGAGAAAAAATTAGAAGTACTCCTATGCAATGTTCAGCAGTGGTCAAAAAAGTAAAGAAAATGATAGAATGCATAAGGAATGTGATGAAGAATAATAGTGAAAATATTACAAAGGTATTATATAAAGAAATGGCGTTCAGAAGTGGAGTTCCCATCTCAAAAAAGGATATTGGAGAAGTAGAGGGAGTTAGAGAATGGAAATGATTAGAGGCATGGAAAATCGCATGAAGAGATTGAAAGGACTAAGACGGTTTTGCATAGAGAGCAGAGTAAGAGGGGAATGTGTCAGAGGTATCCCAAATAATGAGTGGAGGGGAAGGTAACTGGGGCACTCCGGTTTACCCTCTGACATAATACAAAAGCAAGGGGACAAAGAGCAAGGGAATGTTCCAGCTGTCTAAGCTGCTGACAGGCAGCTCTAAACAAAATGAAACAAGTTGTTGCACAATATCTGAAAATATACAATGGATAATTAATAAGGCTGAGATTCAGCAATGTACTTAAGTATGTGTATAACTTTAAGCATGTGAGTAGATCTATTGAAGTGAGACTTAAGTACCTGTCTGAATAGGGGCGACATTAAAAAAAAATAAAAAAAAATGGAAGGCCGCTCAAAGTTGGAGCAAAGTGGTGCTCCAAATAACATGGGAACACTAGTATTTAATTCCTCCACTTTCTATTCCAGCTCCTTTTCCTAGGACCATTCCTAGTTTGACCATTTCTTGCAGCGTGTATGTCAGTTGACTGCTTAGGCGATTCACTTGATGTGAATGTCTCTCGACTGCTGTATTAATTATGCATAATGCTTGTAATCAGTTGGGGTGTGAAGATATTTTCTATGATGAAAACCTTGGTTTGTTTTTGTTTCTCTTGTCGAGCTATGTGATAGGGTGTTCTCTCCACACCACCCATGAAGGGGTTAAGGTGGCTCAGAAAGGGGCTAACTAACCTCGTAGGCTGCACCAGGAAGGAGATTTAGTCTTGAGTGACAAGCACTAATTGAAAATGGAGCCCATCTGTGCAGGAATAAGTAGGGCGTTGTGTAAAGCAGGAAGTGAGAGCAGAAGAGGACTGCAGTGTGGAAGTCTGTAGTCACTGTCTGGGCCCAGTCAGGAGAGGAGGAAGAAAACTGTGGGGAAAGCAAAAGTCCTGGGATCCTGCCCCTGAGGGAAAAGTTTATCCAGAGAGGTGATGGAGGAGAGAGTCTGCAGAGGAGGAAGCCCAAGGAAACGGCAGTGAGGGTTGAGACAGTGCAGATCTTGGCTGCTGATTGTGAGGTCCCTGGACTGGAGCCTGGAGCAGCGGGCAGGCCTGGGTTCCCCTACCAGCCACTGAGAAATTGGTACAGTCTGGAATGAGAAGACTGCCTGGAATGGCACTCAGACAGCTGATCCAGTGAGACTGTTACCCCAGAAGGAGAAAATTGTATAGAGACCTGGCTGAAGGGCCAGGCCACAAAGAGGAAGCACTGTGACTTTTAGAGCTTAAGAGGGGCTGCAGCACAAGTGAGTGAAGGAAGGTGGCATCAGAGGGGGTAGAACTAACTCCCAGACACAGGGCTGGCCACAGACCAAATGGCACCCCAGGTGAGGAGCATCTTTGCCCCTGCCTTTGTTAAACTTTTGAATAACTTTATTTTTTTTTGCATTTGTAGCCCGTTTCATGCCTTTGATGCATGATTTATCTCTGTCATATAGGATGAAAAACTTACATGCTGAGATCTGTAAATCTGTATTTATTCATGCTATATCATATGTAAGCAAATAAAAAATTAATTTCCTCCAAACTTATAGAAACTTTTTAATTTTAAGAATAACTGAAATGAACTAACATCAAGAAATTGAACTGTGCAGCAACATTGGGTGGACTGGTATTCAATAGTGTTACAGTAGGTGACAGTCTTAGAATGTTAACCCTAGTCCTTTAATTCAAAAGGTCACTTTTTCTCGCCTTTGCCCTCATGAACTGAAGCACAACGTCAGAGAGATCCGAAGACTGGCCAATGGCATTTTCAAATGATAAAATAGCAAGTGATGTCAGTCTCTCATTGGCTATTGTTGATCAAAGATATGTTTTAATGAGCCTGAACTTTGAAAAGCTGTGCTCACTGCTGATGACTATGGCTGGCAGCTTGATTAGAATCCTCCAAGCTATCCACACATTAAGAAGTGTCTTTCAGCTTAGCATCATGAATGAATTGGCAAACTTGGAGTGGAGAGTGCTTCCTGTGTGGCAAAATGTGATGGATGTTGTCCAATTCAGCATAGAGGTCTTTATCGTTGATGTCCAAACCATTCCCCATGTGTCAGCATCCGGTGAAGATCTGTACAATTGTTTGAGTGTTTTTCCTGTCCACTGGCAGCTTATTAAGGTCATACAAAAAACCTCAGGTCTTTTCATGGTGCTTCATTTGTCCAAACTCCTCAGTGGATGCTCAAGCAATGTCAATGAGAGAGCAAAAACATTCCTTGAATTCCCCCCCCGCCAAGATTCCTATCACTTCATCTCTGCCCTCAGAACCAAACTGTTTGTTCTTCTGATGAATACAAGTTTCCTTGAAGACAGGCTCAACTCCTAAATTTTCTGCCATTTCTTTGGAAGCAGTGATGGTATCTTCAAATCTGTTGTCTCTGTAGGCCACAGTGAAATCAAGTAGTAGTGGTCGTGATGTCCATCGACAGAGTTTGTAATGCCTTGCTTACAACGTTTACTTGGAACAGGGTATAGTGCGAAGCCACAATTGAGACCAGAAATTTGGAGTCAGTGATGTGGTTTGCCAGGCTTTGAACCTCGTGTTGGATTCCAGCCTCGACTTTACTCAACTGCACCAGTTCCATCAGGGCATCATAAACCTCAGTCACTTGGTACTTCACTGGCCTTATTCTGTCAATGTGACGCTCCCAGCGAGTGTCACTTAGTGGCTTTATGGTCAGATTTGTAACATTATCTGAGAGGATCTTCCACTTGATAGTTGATGCTGAAAACAGGACGTATATCCTTTGCAGTACTCCGAAGAGAGATTCTGAATCTAAAGAAGACGACGCTGTGTCAGACACAACCAGCTTGAGGGAATAGCAGCCACAAGGCATGAAGAAAGCTCTTGGATTCAGCACAAGGATCCATGCCTGGATGCCACTATTTCTTCCTTTCATGTTCACACCATTGTTGTAGCCTTGGCTACAGCAGTCCTGAAGCTTTATTTTGTTCTCATTCAAAACGTTCATAAATAGTTCTATTAAGCCTTTTCCAGTAGAGTCATTCACAGATTGGAAACCGATAGTGTTCCTTTACTTGGATACTGCCATCCTCTTCGTCGTCAAACTGTAAATGACATAATTTCACCGTGACTGACGGGAATGCAGTTTATTATTATGGCATAGTACTTCACTTTGCCAAGCCACCTCAATATGTTTACCAAGCACCTTCCTTGCCATAAGGTCAATCAATTTGTTTTGAATTGTTTTGCAGCAGTAATGGTCCATAGCTTCTTTACAAACTACTTGATGCAGGTGCTCACACATGTTGTCATTGTATTGCCCAGCGAGCTCTACCAAATCGAGGAAATTATTGTTATGTTCAGTGACATTAAATATGTTATTTATTAGTTGCTACTTACACTCTTCAAGTCTTAAAACACAAGTACACTTTCACAGTTACACAATAAAGCAAGTATCAGGAGGTAGCTGTGTTAGTCTGTATCCACAAAAACAACAAGGAGTCTGGTGGCACCTTAAAGACTAACAGATTTATTTGGGCATAAGCTTTTGTGGGTAAAAAAAAAACCTTTGGTTTTTTTACCTACAAAAGCTTATGTTCAAAAAAATCTGTTAGTCTTTAAGGTGCCACCAGACTCCTTGTTTTTTTACAATGAAGCAAGGCTCACAATATCATAGCTGGGATCTTACTTCACTTCAGTTTGTTCTTGTATCTCACTGACTGTCCCTTATATACCTGTGAAGGCATGGCTGACAACATTCTAGGAGGTTCAAGGAAAATGTAGTTCTCAGAAAGTCTGGAAGGTTCCACAAGATTGTACAAAGGTCCAGAACATTCTAGGAGGTGAGGGAAAAATAAATCCACATCTAGAATACCTGAAACATGTTATTTTTGTTGCTAACAACAAAAACCTAAATCCAGGCCTGGCCAGACATAGCCACAAGAAGGCCCCGCAGCAAGGAGTAGAACCTTGCCACAAGCTGCCTTTTGGGGGAGCATTTTTTTCTAATCTTGGTGTTTGTGCAGGTGCAGTGATTACTACAATTATGAGCCGATGTTTTGATGCTATATAATTGTTGCTTTTGTTTGTCAGTTTTATGTTGGCCAAGTAGGTGACAAAGCTAAGAAGTTTTGTGTTTTCTCGCAATTGGTCTTGTATATTCTGCGTTATTATGCCTCTTTGTTAGTCTATTTTACTCTTCTTGTGATGGTATATTTTCATTTCTAATGCTCACATATACAAACTGCACATAGCAACTCCTTCTTTGTTTCACTGATTCATTTGAAATTACAGTGATTACACTGATTGTATGTACAGCTCTCCATAGGGGTGATGCAAATTCATCCTCTGATTTACTCACAATGGGTGAAAATCACCTAGGCACAAAGGGCTAGATCCACAAAAGGACTTAGGTGCTGAATATCCACTTTAGGCACCTAAATCCCAGAATTGGGCCACATTGGGATTCACAACCCTCCCCCCTTCAGCTCCTGCCAAACCCTGTAGGCACCTAAATTTGCTTCATGCCTATGTTTTTGCAGTGAAAGTTCCATAAGCACCTATGTTTCTACCTCTGAGCATGTGCACTGCAGCCCCATGCTAGGGGTCTGTATGCCTAAGCCCCAGATCAATTCATGACCTGGGAAAATTGAGAATTCCTCTGCCCACCTCATCTATGGGACCTTAGCTAGTAAGCATGTTCAGATCTCACCTACTGGACTGGGTCACTATAGACGAGCTTACTCAAAACAACTGGGGAGCATTGGACCTCCTTCATAACTTTTAGTCCAGTGTTTAAGGTACTTAGCTGAGATATGGGAGCCCCCCAGTTCAGGTCCCGATCTGCCTGATGGAGAGAGAAGGGATTTAAACTGGGATGTGCCACCTCTCAGGTGAGTGCCCTAAACACTGGCTACGGAATATTCTGGTGTGGGGCTCCCAGGTGTGTCCTGTTTGAAGCTGTTCCAGTGCGGATATTGGAGCAGGGACTGGATCCTGGGTCTCCCACCTACCACGTGAGTGCTCTAACCAGCAGGTGTGTGCATGTCTCTCTCTCTCTGATTCTTTCATTATTTAATCCAAAGTGGAACAGGAGAAGCTTAAGGAGCCCTCACCACCTCTCAAATTAAAATATCCCATAGTGCAGTTCTGTCAGGTGGATGGGGGACTTGAACCTAAGGTCTCCAACATCCAGATGAGTTCTCTAACCACTAGGCTAAAAATTATGAGGAGGTGGTCGACCTTTATGCTAAAATGGCTGAACCCCAAGAGATCCTTTGCAGCTGAGAATCCCAAGCAGAGGGAGGAGCTTCTCTTGTGTTGCCAGGACCAATCCCCAAGAGAGGGGCTTGGCATTTCCCATTGTATAACTTAGGATAGGAGCCACCTCATGTGCTGATTTTTGTGAATCCCATTCTGAGGCACCTATCTCTCCACATTTATGGTATATAGGGAGCCTAGATGCCTAACTCAGGTTTTGTGGATCCCAGTGACTTTTCCAGGTCCTGAGTGTTTAGATGTGGCAATAGAGTCCTTTTTGTGAAGCATAGAGGCTTCATGGTGGTGGGAGGAGGGCTGCTGTGTCAGTGGCCACACATGGGTGTTTGTGTACCTCCTGCTCATTGAGGGAAAAGGTTTCAGCACCAGCCTTGCATAAGCCAGTGTGGAAGGCCACATTTCAAACCTAGTTTTTGTTCATAGATTGGAAGAAGAAACAAGCTTTTCTACTTTTCCAGCTTCCAATTGGTTTCTTAACTTCAAATGAAATAATCATTTAACTGAACTAGTTGAATAAACTGAAATGAAGAAAATATTCTCTCTACACTGCAGAAGAGGCTATTCCTGTCAAGAGCTGGTTCAGCACTTTCAACAAACTCTAGTTCCAGTTGTAATCAGTGACTTCCACCAGTTCAATGGTTTGACTTTCTTTAATACTGATCAGCAAATATGTACTGCTTAATATTTTTGTGCTTAATTTAAATGATTTTAATAAATTGTGGAAAGTTTAGGGCTTAATGTAGGTTGTCCATTTCAAATTTAATTAGGTTTATTTTTAAAAAGAAAATCTGTATCTAATTTAAATAAATCCAATTTTTAATATTTTAAAAAATCTGTTATCCATCCTGCACTTAACCAACCAGTCACACAATCTTCATCCTCTTCACCTGGGTAGGTGAGTTAAGCTTGTCACAAGTGGCTTCGGGGCCATCTCCCCTTAAGGGGCCAATCACCCTGTGACAAGCAATATTCATCTGGACTATTTATTCATCCATCATTGTGACACTGTTGATGGGGCATTAACTATATCTTTAATACTGTGATTGAATTAATGTAATTAATTGTCTTTAGAAATTTGCAAGTGTTTGTTTATGCTCCAACCATTCTGAGATTTTTTTTTTTAATTAGAAATTGAAGTTTCCTGCTCTTTCTATTGAAGCCTGTAAGTTTATCAATGGGAAGGTCTAAGCCACCTAAAGTTTGGTCTATGTGAACTTTTTGAAATGGATGGGTATTCACTTTGGAGTCATATGATACTGACAAGAATAGTGCCTGTGAAGTCAAGGAGAAATAATGCCTAGCATTTCAGTGTCCTTAAACAACCTGTGTGTTTCAGAAAATATCACAGAGATTTATTGGAGAGAGAGACGAAGGAAAGGCTGAGGATCTCATTTGTATCTTTCAACTCACTAATGAGCAGGATGGAAATTAAGTCCTTTCAAGTCTCTAAGACTGAGTGGTGTGAATATTTCCTATCTATTCCTTGTGTTGCTTTTCTTTTGAGCAGTGCCAGTACATCTGAAGTACTAAATAAACTTTATCCTTCAGCTGCAAAAAGGAAGAATAGTTGTAGAGTTGCTTGAAATATACATAATATTATATTCTGAATTTCTCTATTCCGAGGACCTAAAATCCAAATGTGACTGAATTAAGTGAACTAATTCACTTATATTTGTTGTTAAATTTCATAAGACCCCCATGAGGCAAGTAAGTATTATATCCATTTTATAGGGAAATAGACAATTGGTGACTGAGCTCATATTCGTTGCGTGTCCAAACTCACCCTACAAAATTTTGCCAGAGTTAGACCTTTTTCCTTGTCGTGTATTCACTAGTAACATACTGTCTGACAATATAAATGATGTACTTTGACAATAACTGACAATAACTGTATTTTCTATGATTTATACATGCTATTGAATAAAAGTAATTCTGATAAATAAAAAGGTGATTTGACTAATACAAGAAAAGAATATAAAAATGGGTTCTATGCTACGTATACATCACGAGGATGTTGCACAGATGGTTACTGTATAAGGAAACCCCCTTTTCAGTAAACACTGAGTTTTTAAAGTACATGGACTAGAGTAACGTGTGCCTAAAACTGATCATGGATTTCAAGTATTTGCAAAGTTTGGGATGTTAAGATCAGAGATTTTTGATTGACCTATTATAATGATTGGTGAGCCATGAAATATAGATGTGGGATGGTTTTGAATAATCTCAGTCCCCAGGGATGCAAAATGGGAGGGGAGTTCAGAACCATCTCTAGTTGATGTAAATCCTCATTTGGAGACCAGAAGCTGCTTAGGTAGTATCAAAGAAATAATTTATACAATAAAAAAATCCTCTATTTGAACTGCTGCATGGAAGCAACATCACTACATCTATTAAGTCCAAGCTATTCAATTTCTCGAAAATGATCAATACCTTATGTAATAAGCAGGTATTTATTATGCTTCTTAGGAACTAGTTAGTTCATAGAGTGGTGGTGGAATGGGGTGGGATGTTACAAACGTTGGTCACAGTCAGGTCATCATATCAAGATGCTGCCCATGGGGATATAGACAGTAGAATGCAACTTTATCTAAACCCCTTTACCTTAAAACTGCAAGTGATTTCCTGTTTCTTGGCTCCCCTAGCATTGACTCCCACTTATATGAACTCCTGGTTATTTGAAGAAACTCCATGACTGTTATGGAATTATGGATTGTATACTATATGGGATCCTACCATAGTAAAGAATTTGTTCAATCCAAAATGGTACAGGAAAGAACGTGTATGTGTACATGCATATGCAACCTAGACTGACTACTTAATGTACTTGGGGTCAGACTTTAGTTCCTCCCTTTGCACAAGAAGGAGGACTAGAAGAATAGGAAATAATAACACAGCATGAAAGCATATTCCATGCCAAGTACTTCATGACAAATACTCTTCCCAGGCACCTGGCAAGCACAATTCATTCATTTTCCAAATGTCACTGGCTAGTCAGTTCCTCAGGACATTCCCTCCTAACATAGGGATACTTGATAGGTACAATGTCAGAATTTGGCCTCCAGCCTTGTTCTGCTGCCACGTGTACAAATTAAGGACAGAACTACAGCTTGATTCTGTTTTTGTCTTGCAGGTGGTAACTCTTTGATGATATCCTTGATGTGTTTTTTACTTTCCCATTAATGTAACACAACGTGTCAACAGAGCTTTGATAGAAGCATATTTGGAATATTGCAAATATCTTTTAGGTGCCTAGACACAACAACTGGCTCCTGGTATAGTATGCAAAATATTAGTGGTATGCTGTAGTCACCTAGCTTTTAAGGAGAGTGAAAGCACACACAGCTGTGATGGATTGGGAATGTGTCGTGTGTAGTGTGCACCAGTGCAGAGGGCAGTAATTGAAACACATGTTAATGTTTCAAACCTGCTGTCTGGAGTGACTTTAGAATGCAGCAGATCTCCATGTTTGTTACTGGCTGACCTAATGGGAGTTGCTCTTCTAGCTCACTAGGCAGAGGGTTAGAGACTTGTGCTTTTGAGGTAAAGGTCATGAAATCTATTCTGGACATCACGTACATGCTGTGGTTTCTTTCTATGTATAGTAGGAGGCTGTGGCAACATAAACTGAAGGTTTTGAAGCAGTGTTGCAGAAAAAGACAACTTAAGTTCTGCAACACACGAAAAGTGTAGCAGCAAGGATTCTTACTCAGGCCAAGTTTCAGCAGCTAATCACCCCAGTTGTATCATTTTTGCTTTGACTGCCAATAAATTTTGGAATTAGTTGTAACTTAGAAGCCATTGCATAACTGGTGGATGCTCTGACTCCAGACATCTAGCTTGTTATGCTTTAAGTTAGCAGGATGCAGAAAAATAAACAGGTGCATTGTCCGTTGCTTTATTTCAGATATGGTCCATCGGTTCAGTATCTCAATTGACTGCTCTCTGTCATGTCCTATAGAGAAGATAGCTGTCTATATGATATAGAAGCTATAATGTTTTTCAGTAGGTTACCCACATATAACTTCTCTATCCAGTTTTTGAGTTGAAAGTATATCTTCAATGTTTAGAATATTACTTTTATGTTCAAACAGTGTTTGAATTTCTTTGGTTCCATAATGAAACCTAAAATCTTTGATTGCTTGTTATTAAAAATAATTTCAAACAATGCTACTTTTTATGGCTTAAAATACATTTATTCTACTTTTCTTTCAATAACTGTGGCTATCATTTGGGATGAAGAGATTGTGCTGAACTTCCTTTTATAACTGAGAGTCAATCAACCAGGTACTGCTTATGAGGGGCACTGAAGGCTATTTTCCCTAATGATTACAAAGTGTTTTTGTTCCCATATTTATACATGCAATTACAATCCATAATATGGAAACCACAGCCAGTCCATTTTCATTTATATGGGTCACTCCAGATTTTCAGTTTGCATAATTATTAAAGCCACTCCAAGACCAATGAGAAGCAAATAGCTTTAAGGCAAATATGACTGATACACACCCAATGGTGGTTGTCTGTATATTATGCTTATGTATCAATCTTATTAATCTACCTTCCTACCCATCTATCATCACTGTAGGATGTGACTGCCTGATCTCCTGCTAACGGATGAAGAAGTGCACATGCTGATCATCTGAGATCCCTTAATTGCCTTCAATGCTGTTGGTTTGTGAGATCCACCCGTTGTCCCGAGCAGGGGTAAGTAGAATTTGCTTTTAAGTGTTCTTTCTGCTTCAGAGGCCCAAAAAGGTAGTACTGGGCAATTATTTGTCTGCTGCAAAGTACCACATGGTTTTATCTGGTCACCTTGCCTGCACGGATCATGATGCCTGTAGTATAAAATCCCAGTAATGTAGGACTGGAAGACACCTCAAGAGGTCATGTAGTCCATCCCCCTGTGCGAGGCAGGATTATGTATACCTATTAAGTATGCTGTGACACCTAGCTCTGTCTCTAATAGTTAGTGCAGATGAGTGACTTACCCAGAGTCTGAGACTGGGCCTTGGTTGAGGACTAATTGATTAAAACTCAGCTCAGATAAATCTGAGGGGGCTGGTCAAAGGCTGTTTGCTGGAAGCATTTCTTGACTCTGCAACTCATTTCCCCACCCCCCCTTGGTTCTAGGGTTGCTCATCCTTTGCGCCTATTGCAAGGCTCATCTCTTCTCCCAGCCTTCCAGGAGGAGATGGGTTGAGAGATGACTGGTCAAATGTGAGAAGTTATTATCTGATGGGGTGACGTGCTTAGAAAGAGTACTGCTTATGGTCAAGGTTGTGGTTTTTATATTTATTTATTTATATAATACACACATAGGCAAGTGCACACTTGGATATTTACTCTTGTATATTTTAATGTTTGTGCAACTATGTAGAGCCTGGACTGATGCTCCTGAAATAGATCTAAAAATGAAATAGAACTTTCAGCAATATGACAATTCATATTTTTAAAATATGATCTGGAAAAGATGGTTTATAAATTCTCTTTTGTCATAGCTGGAAGATGACAATGTCTGATCTCCAACAGATCTGGCCATTCAATTCCTTTCAAACATTAAAGTCTGTTTTCCAGCTATGAGTCATCTTCACCCTGAGTAAATGGTGGAAATAACTAGGATATTAGAAAAGGAGAAATAGATAAAAAGAGAATCTGTTAGCAATACTTTTGTAGCAAGCAGATGCTAGAATGCTTTTTCACATGTTTCATAATCTGTGTGACTCACAACTATGTGTATGTAACATTTGGTACAAAGGGGAATAGCCATAAATACCAAGAACATTTTTGCAACTCAGGTGTTGTTCACATAGGAGGAAATCTATAGTTTTGTGTTTAAAATTCTTAAATTTAGGGAGCTGCATGCTTATCTGGTTGGTTTTTATTTTCTTATGTGTTTTATCACAACTTATTAATAGCAGGGAAAACCCTGTTGGTTAAAATCTTTTCCTCAGAGCTGTTTTATGCAATCAGTCAATATAAGCTATTACCACTGTGTTTGCATTATTGACTCTTTTCAGTGGCATTCAATTCACGGGGTAGCTTTTAACAACATGCTGACCGAACACAGAAAAATAAGCAATGCCTAGCTTACTAACTATAAAGAATTCAGTAATATAATGGGCCCATAGTGGCTCTCCCCAGTTCTGTCCATGGAGGGGGACCCTGTGCACACAGATCTCACTGCTGCATGGAAAAAGGAGCTTAGTTACCTCCATGGCATCATCTCCACGCCATTATGGATCTGAGAGAGAACTTTGTGGAGGTGGGCTGGAAGATGAATGCCAGTCAGCGGCAAGACTGTGAACGATACTCTTCATTTTTCCCCCGTCTCCTTTGGCTCCATACAGGTTCCTTAGAAAAAATGTCTCAGCATTAATTTCCACAGCAATTTCCAGCATCTTACAGTTTTATAAGGGGACTGTCCTGTATGAAAAGCAGTTCCCTGACTCCTTCCTCCACTTTTATATATGGGTATGTGTATGGGCAGGAGGGTTGGCAGTAGGACCATGCTGATCTGGGATGTACCATAAAGCTGTATTTCCTCTCTTTACCACTGACCCTGCAGCCTGACATGTGAATTACACTTGTCTGCTCTCCTTCACTCCAAATAAGGGGGAAACAACATGGACAAATGCAAAACTACCAGGAGTTGGCCCATGGGCTCTAATATTTTCAACATAAGCCCACTAATGTTAATCGGCAGCTGTAAAGTACATGTAGTTTTGGAAGGGTGCAAATGTTGTTAGTTAAGCCAGACTCCACTTTGCTGTAGTAACAAGCTCTGTTCTTCTTGCTGGAGTTACAGCCCTAGATATTCTTTCTCCTTTATCTAGCAATCATTAAGAGGTTTTGTTTTTAGCGGAACACTATAAAGTTCCGATCTTCGGCGATCCTTTCCAGGTGAAATTATGCTTAGAAATATTCTAGTTTCAAATAGCAGATTCAGTATGTGGTCAGAAATCTTGTGTGTTTTACTGTAGCATGTAGGAGCCCCAGCTGTGGGCCAGGATCCCATTGTGCTAGGCACAGGACAAAAAGACATGTCATAGCAATGGCTGGTTATTAAGACTTCAGCTCTGAGTACAGCAAAGTGGATTTTTTTGTTTTTGAATAATTAGGAGTGACCTTGGTCCATAGAGGAGCTAATGGAATGTTTCCCATTGACTTCAAAGGGATTGGAATTCACCCTAGGACAGGAGATCATTGATCAGAATCTACATGTGCAAGTCACAAATTCAAACATTTGAGTGCAATTACACAATGTGTGTAGGCTAGTTAATAATCCCCAAATAGTCCCAGCTCTATTACATTTTGCCCTGGGAGTTTGGTAGGTTTAAGACAAACTTGCAGAACAATGAGCTGGCTCTAAAGATGCTCCCTGTTCAGTGTCTGTTCATCCTCTGTCAAGCTGCAGAACTAGCACAATGTTTTCATGTAAATTTAAAAATGAAACACTTGGTATTAAGCTTTTCAGTCATTTAGCACAATTTTTAAAATCATATTTATCTCATTTAATAGCTCTTGGCCCCCAAATTAGTGGAAACAGACACAAGGTCATTCTATCTCCCACCTTCCCTGTGAGGCCCCAGCACTTACTTTGGTGCTGCTCCTCTTGATTTGGTCTCCTCCTGTTTTCTTGGCCATCTTTGAGCTCCCTGGCTGTGTTCCTCCAGGGCTCCTCGAAGCAGTGTCTTCAAGACCCACTTCTCATCATTCCGTTCTCTACACTTTACTCTCTCTTCAGTTGTCATACTCCCTTTTCACCGAAATCCCTTTAATCTCATACAGTTGTTTCATCTTCTCCCTCAACACCCCCCTTTCCGTTCCCCCAATCTCATTCCTCTGTCAAGCAAACGTTTTCTCTTTCTTTCCCAGGTCCTAAGTCTCTTTTCTCTTTTCCCTTCCAATCCTACAGTCTTTCCAATCTATTTGTTTTTATACAGGCACCCATCCCTCTGGTATCTTATCACCTCCTCCTCCTCCTCAACAAATGCTTCTCCTCTCCCTCATTTCCCCAGTCTACTACCTACCCTTCCATATCCCAGATTCTCCTCCCCACCTCCATATTTTTATCTCCTCAAATCACCCTTCTCCCTTCCCCACATCCCTCAATTTTTTCTCCCCCCCATCTCCTTTATTCCTCTCCTTTTGTTCTTTCTCCCTCCAAATATTTCTCTTCTCCCCTGCTAGTCCCTTGTGATGGGGTATACAAACACCACACTAGACCTTGGTGTTAATGAGCTAATGTGGGCTCAGGTGGCTCTGTCAGGATTGGAGAGAGAGCCCCAGCTCAGTTGATGGGTGACCAGAAGGGAGAGTAGCACTTAGCTCCTGGAGAGGCCTGACTGAAGCTGACCTCTGGCCTATGGCCCCTGTATGAGGACAGGGAGGGCCAAATGCTGACTCACCTTGAGGGAACCATTTCCTTCTATCACCTGTGAACTCAGTTTATTTATGCTAATTCTCCTTGTTTTGTGTTTGTTGACTACCCCAGAAAGGGAGAGACTTTAAAATCACCTGGCTGGAGGGCCAAGTCACAGGAAGAGGCAGACCTCTGTAAGCCTGGAGCCATTTTCAGCAGGAGAGTGAACTGCTATGCCACAGATGGCCACAAGATGAGCTAGTGGTGAGACAACCGCTTTATAACAGGAAGGATGCCCATAGTCTCTGCCAATGTCTGAAGAGGACGCGGGAGGACTGACTGACCTAGATGGTCGAACACCCTAGACCTAGGGATGTGGGTTGATAGGATGGTGGCAATATGGACCTAGAGGGTCTTCTGAAATGGATGATCAAAACCCAGCAGCAGCAACTCCTGCAGCAAGTGGTTCCCCAGCATCAACACATGGTCTCTGATTTCAGGGCACGACAGCAGAAACAGCAACAAAGGCTGGTCCAACAGGTAGTGGCCCCAGGGCAGCCTCGGGGACTCCCTAGGGCTTCCCCTCCAGGAGCTGTAGGCCTGGGCCTGGTGCCATGCCAGTGAAATTCACAAAGATGGGCCCTGAAGGCGACCCAGAGGCTTTCCTGATAATGTTTGAGTAAGTGACTATGGCAATCCAGTGGCCACCTTACCAGTGGCTCTCCTTGTAGGCTCCTTATCTAATGGGGCCAGGCCCCACATGGTGGCCAAGAAATTTGAGACCTATGCTAGCGGTGGTTAAAGTTGGACACTTGTCGAGGTGGCTGAGCTCATTGTGGTGGAGCATTTTGCCCATATACTCCCAGCTGGGGGTAGGGAGTGGGCGTTCAAACACCAGCCTGAGAACCTAGCCAATTCTGTCTGGCTGATGGAAAAGAAACAGCCAGTTACTGTAACTGTGGGTCTTTGAGATGTGATGCAGAGGTGTATTCCACTTAGGTGTGTGTGCACCCAGGGCACTGGAGCTTGAAAATTTTGTCTAGCAGTACCTGTAGAGGAGCAGCACTTGCAATCAAAGCTTGCAACTCTCTTGCTCTCCTTGCAGCTGTTATCACCATGTGGAATGCAGTTTTTTGACATAGGAGAGGAAAGGGCCAGGATGTCAGAGACTTGAATGGAGATCCCATGAGAGCTGCTAAGACTGTGTTAAGGTCCCACAAGGGAACTGGTTCCCACACTGGCAGATGGAGACATAAGAAAATAAGACAAAGGATTCCTTTCAAGAATCTCGCCACCATACTGCTGGAAAACATTGATCTTCCACGAATGGATGGTTGAAAGGCTGAGATCGCCACTAGATGCATCCTCAATAAACTAAGCATAAGGCCGGACAACTGAAGATATATTGGATGGCAGAACTCCATGGGGTAATGGCCATGTTGAAAAAGGCTTCCACTTTGCCAAATAGGCCATCCTGGTAGAGGATCATCCTACTACTGAGTAGAACCAGTTGAACAGCTGCCGAACATTCCTATTCCTCCTAATTCAACCATAGAGCAGCCATGCCATAAGATGCAGGGAGCTGAATGCAGCATGTAAAGTGCGACCATGATTCTGTATAAGCAAGTCATAATGGGGGAAGGGATATGGGGTCTGAATTGACAGCACAAGAAAGTTGGAAAACCAGCATTGCCTTGGCCATGCCAGGGCAATGAGAATGAGGTTGGCCCAATCTGCTTTCAGCATGAGAATGACCTGTGGAATGATAGAGGTTAGAGGAAAAGTGTACAGGAGAGTCAACTGTGAGCTGAGGTGGAAGGTGTTGGTCAGGGAGACCCCCTCAAGAGCAGAACAAATGGCATTTCCTGTTGTCCCTTGTAGAATCATAGAATCATAGAATCTCAGGGTTGGAAGGGACCTCAGGAGGTCATCTAGTCCAACCCCCTGATCAAAGCAGGACCAAACCCAACTAGAGAACAGGTTGATTGTTGGGATGCCTCACACTGAAAAGATGACTCTCAGAGCACTGGGCTTCAGAGACCACTTGTGGTTCAGGGAAAAAATTACTGCTGAGATGGTCCATGAGATGATTCTGAGCCCCAGGCAAGTGATAAGCTTATGGAAGTGATACTCTCGTCAATGCAGAACTGCCATAACCTAATCATCTCTTGGTAGAGCACCCTTGCCTGTTCACATAATACATCAGAGTGGCATTGTTGGTAAGTACGTGAACCCTTGATGCAATCTAGGAAAGTGAGACAGACATTGTAGATGGACCCAAGCTCCAGGACATTGATATACAGTGGAGCTGCCTGCTCTGACCACAGGCTCTGAACCTTCAGCAACTCCAGATGCACTCCCCAACCTATCAGGGAAATTTCAGTGACAACAGTCCTGGTTAAGGACTGGGCAAAGGGAATGCCTTGACATACATTCCCCTGAACTGTCCACGGCTGCAAGGAGTCCAGGATCAATGGAGGAAGGTTGAAACTGCAGACTGAGACAAAGGCAGCAAATTGTCTGGAAATGGTCAGTAAGCAGAAAACATCTTGAATTCGTAGAGTCTATTAGGACCACAATGAACTCAATTTTTCTGGGTGGGGACCAGCATTGACTTTCCAGTGTTTAGGATGAGACCCAGAGTTGAGTAAGTGCAGTGTAATGCGTACATGAGAAAGGACTTTTTTTCCCTGGATCTGCCTCTAAGTAGCCATTTGCCCAGAAATGGGAAGACATGGATTCTCCTGCTCCTGAAGTACCCTGTCACCATGACCGCACATTTGGTAAAAACCTGGGGGCAAAAGACAGACCGAAGGGAAGGACTGTGTACTGAAAATGGCAGTTTGCCACAATGAACAGGAAAAATCTTCTGTGCTTTGGGAGAAGTGCCACATGGAATTAAGCATCCTGAAGATCCAGAGCAGTCATTCCGAGACAACCAGTCATTCTGAGATGACATGGCAAGGCTAGTTGATAGGGTGACGATATGGAACCTCATGTAACTGATATTTGTTGAGGTTGCAGAAGTTGAGAATAAGTATTACCCCTCCCTTGGATTTGGGAACCAGGCAGCACTGGGAATAGAAGCCCTGACCCCGGTATTCTGGAGGAACTTCCTCCATTGTTCCTAAGGCCAGTAAAGAGTAGACCTGCTTGAGAAGCAGTATCTTGTGTGGGGGTTCCTGGGGAGGGATGGTGGGAGGAGGAGTGGAGAGGAATTGGCTAGCGTAGCCCAATCTGATGGTGCTTAGGACCCAGCTGTCAGTTGTAATAGAGCGCCAAACATTGCACGAGCAAGTCAACCTGTTCCTGGACAGAGGTGGGGTAAAGGAACTGACAACTGGACTAATGCGCTGGACCAAGAAGTCAAAATGGACACTTGAGGGGTGATGGGCATGATGACTGGCTGAACCCCAGACCCAACTGCCTCCTCAGGGATCTATGTCCCTTTCTGGGAGAGGGAGTCTCAAGGGAGGAAAAGGCTGCCCAAAGGTGCACTATGGACAGTGTTTTGCTGTTGGTGGCCACCAAAGTGGTGCCTCCACATTGCTAGTGTATACACACCCAAGGAACATTGGGTGGCCCAAAAGTCCTTAAAGGAATGCAGGGTCTTGTCTGAAAACAACCCCCTGCTGTCAAAGGGCAAATCCTCTATGGCAGAGGTTCTCAAACTGTGGTCTGCCGACCACCAGTGGTCCACGAGCTCCATTCAAGTGGCTCGCAGATAGTTCCCTCTAAGGCGTGCCCAGGTGACCGCACACAAGAGAATGAAGGGCCACCCACCTAATTAGTGGAGCCCCCAGATGTGGTGAGGGGAATTTGGGATGTGCAGGGCTGCGGCAGCCAGAGAAAGAGGCAACTTTCCCCAGCTCTAGGGCTGCAGCTGCCGGGGAGAGACCCCCCTCCTTCCCAGTCCCAGTTCAGGGGCTGCTGCAGCAGGGGAGAGAGGGCACATCCATCGCATTAGAAATGTATGACTACTGGTATTAAAATAGGAGTTGTGTGCTTTTATTTGTAGAACAAAAAAAGTTTATTATTAAATTTTTTTATATAGCACTTTTATCCAAAGCGTTTTACAATAGTTAGCTAACTTTACAAACAACATTTGAAAGATCATTAAGTGGTTCGCCGAGACCCTCAGCAATTTTCAAGTGGTCCGTGAAAAAAAAGTTTGAGAACCACTGCTCTATGGCCTGCAGCATATCTGGAGCAATGCCCAAATTCTGCACCCAGGATGCCCTTCTCATGGTCACTGCAGAGGCCATACTTTGGCAGCATCCAGCACAGACTGAAACAACATCTTGGCCACTAAGCAGCCTTCATTGACAAATGCCTGAAATTCCTCTCTAGAGGTTTCAGGCAGCTGGTCTGCAAACTTAGACATGGCCGTCCACTTTACAACGTCATACTTAGACGACAATGCCTGCTGTTTTTCAATCCTCATTTGCAGGACCGAGGAGGTATAAATCATCCTGCCCATTAAATCCATCCTTTTGGAGTCTTTGCACAAATGGATGGTCTAGTTCAATCATTCAACCAGATCCTGAAAAGGATATTGGAAAAAGATAAATGATAAGGAACCTGATATCAGCTCATCTCTATCCTTTTATTTGCATTTGGCGAGGTTCCCCAATCATCTAGTGGATTATTTCTTTTTGAACTTTTATATGGGAGACAACTCCAGGTATTCTTGACATAGACTGTGAGAAGGGGGAGGAAAAAAATGGCTATGACAGAGACAGTTGTATAGTATGTACCAAAGCTCTGTGAGGGGCTCAAAACCTTAGGGACCTTCACCAAAAGATACGTCTTCAGTGGCCAAAAGGCCCAGAAGCAAACCTATAACAAAGGAGCACATATGTGCATATTTAAGCTAGGTGATTGGGGGGTACTTGTACTCCCAAGTACAGAGTCTAAGCTTTTTGCTACATTGCAGAGGCCATATGAAGTAGTCCCCTAAATTGGGCCAGTTAACTACGAGATCAGGCAGCCTTCCGAGAGGAAGTTGCTCAGATTTACCATATTAAACTGACACCATGGAAAGAGTGTGAGAGCTTATGTTTTACTCATTATCTCCTTAAGCCAAAGCTGGGGCCCCAGGTATTCCCTTCCCTGGACCAGGGCCGGCTCTGGCTTTTTTGCCGCCCCAAGCAAAAAAAAAAAACGGGGGGGGGGGGGGGGCAAGCGGCAAAGCAGGAGGGGGAAAAAACCAAACCAAACCAAACCAACCCTTGGCACGGCTGGAGCAGCAAAGTCGGGGGGGGGGGACACCTGCAGCGCGGCCGGCGCGGCAAAGAAAACAAAACAAAAAAACTTGTGGCGCGGCCGGAGCGGCAAAGCAGGAGGGGAAAAAAAACCAACGAAACAAAAAACCCTGCGGTGCAGCTGGAGCAGCGCGGGGGAGGGACCTGCAGTTCGGCCAGAGCGGCAAAGCAGGGAAAGAAAACAAAACAAAAAACCTGGGGCATGGCCGGAGCGGCAAAGCAGGAGGGGGAAAAAAACAAAAGAAAAACCTGTGGCACGGCCGGAGCAGCAAAGCGGGGGGGAGGGACCTGCAGCACGGCTGGAGCGGCAAATCAGGGAAAAAAAAAAAAACCTGGCGCGGCCAGAGTGGCAAAGCAGGGGGAAAAAAACAACAAAAAAAACCCTGCCGGGCAGCCGGAACCAGGGTGCAGGGGGACTCCCTGTGCTGCAGACGTGCAGCAGAGTGCGCACCCAGTCTAGCGGGGAGGAAGGGGAGGGAGTGAGGGAGAGAGAGAGAGCAGGGGGGCGGCCAGGGCTTCAGCGGGGCGCTTTTCCCACGGTGCTGCCTGCCGGGAGGACTCCGGGCTGCTCCAGTCGGCGGAGAGGGAAGAACAGGGGCTGCCCTGCCCAGTTTGCTGCAGGGCGCTCCCCTCCTCCACACTGCCGCCCCATACAGGGCAGACAGAGCGGCAAATAAAAAAAAACAAAAAAAAAACCAGCCATGCTGCCCTAGGATTGGGCGAAATGCCGCCCCATAGAATATGCTGCCCCAAGCACCAGCTTGCTCAGCTGGTGCCTGGAGCCGGCCCTGCCCTGGACCCAGATCATATACAGATCGGGCGAAACCTCCATCTGGAGCAGAGGGCCCAAGTGAGAAGCCTAGTGCAAACCTTCCCAACAGTATTTGTCTTCCAGTCTGGATGGACACCTCTCATGCAACACCATACCCAAAGAGCTGGGGCAACTTGTTGGGGAAAACCCCTGGTTGCTCCCACCAAAAATGTGGGATGCTGTGAAGGTCATGTTGGAATGAGGGGTCACTGAAGAATCTCACAGTGGCTGGCAAAGTCAAATTATATTTGTCCCAAAACTGGATGGCATTATCTGGTTTTGCATAGCATTGATTTTTCTAAAAGATCTCTCCAAATTAAGTGCTTACCCCTGCCCCAAGTGGATGAATTATTAGACTCTGTGGGTGAGGCCCAGTATATCACAGTGTTAGCTCTAGCCAAGGGCTACGGGCAGATCCCCCTCACACTGGAATCACCAGAGAAAACAGCCTTTGCCTGTCCTTTTGGCCTGTATCGTTTTAGGACTATACCTTTGGCCTCTGTGGTAACCCAGCAATGAGATCTAGTCTTCAACCACGTGGATCATATATAGCAGCAGATTTAGATGTAGGCATCTATAGCCGAAGTTGGGAGGAACAGCTAGCAGAAGTCGTTGCCATAGTTTGGTCCCTATGCGACACTGGGCTAGTTGCAAATCCAACAAAGTGTAAGGCTGGAAGAGAAGAGATCACCTACCTGGGATATCCCTTGGGGAAAGGGCCAGGTCTGGTCCCTCGTGGACCAAGTCCATTCCCATAAAATATGATCTACCCCAACCAAGAAGAAACAGGTCAAAAGGTTTCTGGGGCTTGTGGTTTAATGCTGTGGATTTTTGCGAGTGTTTTTGAGGGTAGTGCCCTCCCCCCAAGGACCTAGTTAAGGCCCATAGCCCCAAGAAAGTTCACTTGTCTGATGCCTGCAAAAAGGCCTTTCAGATCCTGAAAGACCCCCATATGCAAAGAACCTGTCCTGTTCACTCCTGACTTCTCAAAGAAGTCATTTTGCAAACCAAAGCCTCAGAAATGGGACCGGGGCAGTGCCATCTAGCACGCTTCCTGAGCCACGAATGGTTCCTGAGTGGGGGTGCCTAGTCAGTGTTGGAAAAGGAAGGGTTGGCTGTGAAATGGGCTGTGGACACTCTCTCTGATATCACCTTTTGGGGAAATCAGTTCAACCTCGTCACTGATCATGCCCCCTTGAGGTGGTTAAACAACATGAAAAAAACTAACCCCCAGCTTATGCGCTGGTATTTGCCTCTCCAGCTGTATGCCTCCCAAATTAAACATAGGGGGAAAAATCACCATGTCACCCCCAGGAAGTGGGGTGTGCGTATGTGTGTGAGGAGGAAGAGTCTGCTGGCCCTGGTTCTCTGGCTGCCATCTCAATGGGGAGGGAGTGTGATGGGGTATACAACCCCCACCCCCACTAGACAACATGGGGTTAATGATCTAATGTGGGCTCAGGTGGCTCCACCCCATTGCACTTCTGAGAAATGTCAGGATTGGAAGGATGAACGTAAGAGGAGAGCCCCAGCCCAGTTGATGGCAGCCTATGGAAAAGAATAGCCCTTCAGTGATCATCTCCTGAAGAGAGCGGCTGGCTTAAGATAGGAGCTCCCCAGCTGACCGGCATCCAATGAGGAAAGGGAGGGCCAGCGCTTGATACACTTTGAATGATTCTCTAGTTTCCTGTGAACTCAGGTTATTTGCATTAATTCCCCTTGTTTTTGGTTCAAGGCCGACTCTGGAAGGGGACAGACTTTAAAGTGACTTGTGGAGAGCCAAGTCACAGGAAAAAACTGACCACCACAGGCCCAGAGCCACCATCGGGAGGAGAGCTGCTACTTCATGCATGACCATAAGAAGGAGCTAGCAGTGAGCCAACTGCTTTGCACCCTTCAGATGTATAACCACTTATTTGCATAGACAAATAGGGGCATGTGGAGGAGGCCTGTAGAAATGGTGTTGGGAATTTGTCCCTTAAGTACAATACACCTCTACCCTGATATAACGCTGTCCTTGAGAACCAAAAAATCTTACCGTGTTATAGGTGAAACCGCGTTATATCAGACTTGCTTTGATCCACTTGTGTGCGCAGCCCCGCCCCACCGGAGCACTGCTTTACCCCGTTATATTCAAAGTCATGTTATATCGGGTCATGTTATATCGGGGTAGAGGTGTACCAGAGCACTGAAACCATCTACTGTAAAGGTAAATCAAAGCAATGGTATTGCTTTTTACAGGACTTAAATCGCTTCTGACACTGGAGTCTAGCCCGTGTGACATGGTATTGCTACTCATCTCATGTTGCTGTTCCTACAGCAGTAGACCCTGCACTCTCAGGCTTCACAAACACTGGTCTAAGCAGAATCACTTACTGTGGTCACAAGTAAAACGGAAGGCACTGACCACTATTTATGCAGGCTGTTGTGTGGTACACAATTTCTCAGCTAAATGTGACTATATAAGCATCTTTTCTTAGTGGATAGAGGTCTGGATTGGGACTCTGCCATTGGCATGACATTGGAAAAGTCACTTCACCATCCTGTGTCTTAGAAACTGTAAAATGGGGATAATGATCCTGATCTCCCTTTGTAAAGTGCTCTGAGAGCCCTGGATAAAATGTTCTATAAGAGCTAGGTATAATAAATAGAATACCAGATACTTTCAGCGGTATTCTAATCCTATGGAAAATGCCTCCAAATATACCATAGCAGCAAATTTAAATAAAGGTAATAACACCGGGCCCCAACTACAGAGCACAGTGGTGTAATTATCCCAGGATTATTGCAAACAAATCTGATTACTGAACTGAATTTAATAAAAATAGTTTGCAGTGCATGGTCTCAAGACTCCAAATCCTCAGAGGGGTTTGCTCTGTGTATGTTTTGAATCAGAATCTAAATCTAGCTCTAGGTCAAAACTTAGTACTAGGACCCTATTGCTGTTATGGCTGAAACTAACCCCCTCCCTGCACCCAGAGCAAAACACCTGCAAACTTTGGAGTGTTTGAAATTCAGGATGAAATTTTTCAAAAGGTGCTTGAAGTTAGGATTCTGATTTTCAAAATTGTTTCAGAGGGACCTATTACATGTTCGGTGTAGAAATCAGGCTATTGAGGGGCCTGACTGAGGCACCAAGGTTTGAAAATCTTGTTCCCAATCTGACTTTCATGGCTTAGGCCCCTGTCTAATTTATCTGTGTGTGAGGGACATGAAGAGGGTTGATAAAGGAAATATCAGTGAAAGTGAGTTATATTCGTGCAGTCTTAAATACCCCTTATATGGTGTTTTTCAGTGAAACTAATACAGCTTGCACGTTAGAAATGGGGACATATCTTCTCCTGAATTCAC
Source organism: Mauremys mutica (assembly GCF_020497125.1). Lineage (NCBI taxonomy): Eukaryota > Metazoa > Chordata > Testudines > Geoemydidae > Mauremys > Mauremys mutica. The sequence continues at coordinate 58,558,077 of NC_059073.1, read as the reverse complement.
TGACTTGTATCAGAGGAGACCAGGTCATGGAAATACCATGCAGTGTATTTTGTAAATCTGGAATTCAGCTCTCTAATTATCTTCTGCATAAAAAGATCGCCATCCCCCACCCCCCCGCTTTGATTTAAATTACAACACAACTAGAGGCAGCTTGAAAACAGTAAATTGCTTCTCCTTGAGTTGTTGCGCCTCTTTAATTTATATTAATAAACTCACAAGCTACAGGTGTAAAATGTAAACATTTGTATATGGTTCTCTACCTTTCCCAGTGTAGTCTTCTAAATCGGGTGCAAGGGATGGAGGAAGGATGGGGTTGTGGAAGCCCACTCTAATGAGCAAGAATGAATTTGCAGCACAGGGTATTTTTTTCCCCAGGAGCTCATGTGTTCATTTCTCAAGTCCAAAAATAATAATCACACCACATAGACCAACGTAAATCAAGAACCCCCAGAGGACTCTTTAGTCTTCCTTGTTGGAGTTAGCTGCAGCAATCTGTCCATTCTTTTTCATGATCTTAAGGACATTTGTAGTGGATCTCACAATTCAAATGATATCAGATTTTTCAAAAAGGTGATAGGGTTTCACTGGAAATAGTTACTGCCTCTTGCAGCCTCCGTACACAGAGGTTTCAGTCATGTATACTATCACGAAGGAAAGGCTACCGTAGCTATTCAAATCACTAATCTTACATGGGAGACTAAGTATAGGTTTGAAAATTAGGATACAGTCATACAGAGCAACAGCCTTAGAGTGTGAAAATGAGCCAAAGGGGAGACTGGGCCACTGACACAAACCCATGCATTTCCAGTGCAGTAACTGAAGTTCCATCTTGTCATGTCGTCAGTGAATTTGGCCCCGTGTGGCTAAGTAGCTTGCCTGATATGAGATAAATTTGACTTCTTGGAGAATGACAGGGGGAGGGTGTAGAGAAGAGAACTATCGGGTTCTCCGCTCCATTTGAGAGATTAGTCATAAGGAAAGAGAAATGTACAAGCATGGAGCAAGCTTTTATAGAAGATTTTTCTCTTTAGGAAACACTGCAACACCTTCCTCTTCAAAAAGCCCTTTCTACCATCAGAATAACACAACATTAATAGCACCCAACCCTCCCCACATTAGCCTCAAACACATTAACCTAAACCAAAAGTAAATCAATGAAATCTAAACGGTCAGAACCAAAAAAACTTCCTCCATATAGAACTTTTACCCCAAAAAGGGAGAAGTGGCAGAGACTCCATGATCTCACCTAGGGACTAGGTTGTTGATTTTATATTGAAGATGCTTAGGTACTATGGGCAGCAGTATAAAACCCTTAAGGCAGTAAAGTTTTTATTCTTCCCCCAATCCCATCTGTTCCTTGGGCTGTTCTCATTAAAAGACTAGTATTATGGAGAATAGTCATGCTTTCCACTCACTTCCTCGAGGGTAACCCATAAAGTACTAATATGTCTTTACTGTTTGCAGATGCCACTTGCTAGTTTTCTGCACAGAAAAGCACCAGGATATGTGCATTGTGGAATTTGAGAGAGATGCTGCAGATGTCTCAGCTACAGTATGTTAGCACACCAATCCCTTATTCTGTTTAACACTTTCACTGTTTCTGTGAATATTAAGCCAGAGGATTTGAAAATATTATTTCTTAAAGGCTTAGTCAATCTTCTTCCATTTGCTCCTTGTTTAGTGGCTGACCTTTGATAGGCGGACAATGTACTGTGCCATCTTCTCTGACTCAATGAGTTACTGAAGAACCATTTTTATAACCTTCATAACCATATCTTATTAATATACAGTAACTAAGAATGTTAATATGACTCTACAGCATAGTGAATACCTGCAAGCTTGTTACTCTTATCAGAAAAAGTTATTGTATAGCCTGACTACTTTACTATAGGTCTTAGCTACTGTGTAGTACGGTTACATATGTGTCAATGTTTGTGTAAATCAGTATTTCTAGGCTTGTTATGGAAATGGCTTAAGCGATGTATTTGAGAGTATGGTTTTGATAGTGTAAGCCCACAGGGCCAGTGTGTTCACATTGAATCCACTCTTTCTTTTGATGTCCCACCACTAGAGTGGGAGTCTCTTTAGTTTCTTTTTATCTGATGGAAAGATAGACAAAGGAGCAGAGAATGAATAAAGAACTGTATATGCTAGGAAGACATGATAACTGAGACTTTGTCAGTCTTTGGTGCCTCAAATTGTCCATTTTATAGTATCTCTGTATTGTGGACATTGATACTGTGTAATCAGATAAATTTATACAACATAATTACACAAATAAGAAAATGCGCATAGCAGGAAAAGATGTCACTGTAACAATGTCATTCTGTTCCCATAGCTGTAGAAAAAGTTCCTGTTCATCCCTAGATTCAAAGCGTGTCTTGAATTTTGAGAATTAGAAGTGTTGTTAGGCAGGGAAAGATACTGTTGTTTAAATGTGATCAAGCAAACACTTTCTCCTCTGTTTCTGCCTAAATCCTTCACTTGTTACTGGGGGGATTTACATATGAATTATTATCTTCACATTCACAGTACTGTAGAAATACTTCATGTCACTTTAATCTCAATTGTGAAGATATTAAGAGCATCGTGTGCATCAAAAAGTGGCAGGAGAGTAAGAGGTGGTTTAGAGATCTATTAGTTTCAAAAATGTTTGACAATATATATCTCTGTTCATTATACTCAGGAACTTATTTTTTCATTGTTAAACTTTTCAGAGAAGGGCTTATTGTGCAGACAAGAGACATTCTTGCAGCTTTATAAAGGTAGAGTTAATTCAGTGTTTCTCAGACTGGGGTCGCCGTTTGTGTAGGGAAAGGCCCTGGCGGGCCAGGCCGGTTTGTTTACCTGCCCCGTCTGCAGGTCCGGCCAATCATGGTTCCCACTGGCCGTGGATCACTGCTGCAGGCCAATGGGAGCTG